>NC_083333.1:32996189-33316644 GCF_963455315.2 Globicephala melas | reverse complement strand
TCCCTGCTGCTGCCCAATGGCCCTGCCTCGCCCACCCTTGCCCAGGCCTGGGAAGCTCTGGAGAACTGAGGGTCTGGCCGAGGACCCTCCTAAAAAGGGTTCATGCAGTCCCCCAAATCTAAAAGCTTCCTGAAGGGAGGTGCCTTGAAGATAGAGGGTGCCCCTGAGCGAGCTGCCCCCAGTGGTAGATGACAGGCTTTCTTTCAGATCCAGAAACTTTGCTGTGCGAAGGAAAAGAACTCGGTGTGCGTGGTCTACGAGGACATGTCCCACAGACGCTGTAACACCACGTCCATCCCCAACCACTACCAGTGAGCCTGGCAGGACCCCAGGCCTCCCTCTGTCTAGCAGAGCTCTGGGCAGATCATCCAACCCAGCGTGGACACACAGGCAGCTCCCCACAGCAGTCAGGCTCCTGCTGCCTCCTCCAGGCAGCCCTCCTTGCCTGCCTCCCACCCTTGAGGCTGTTCCTGGCACCTTGGAGCCACCGGGAAGGAAGCTTTTCTGTCGTCCTGCTGCCCTGACCCTTCCATGGCAGAAGAGGCTGCTCTGAAGGAGGGACTTGGGCCTGGGGCAGCGGGCAGCTGGGGGGGCGGGCTGCGGAGGCTGGGGACTGAGCGTTGACCCCAGCCCAGCCTTGCCAGAAATAAAGGGCTTGTCTTCTCCCCTTTCCAACTCCAGTGTCTATTTCTCAGCCAGCTTAGAGTCAAGGAGGGGAGGCTTGCCTGACACCCTAGAGTCTCCAAGGACTTTGACAGCCTAAGGGACTATGTGTGAGACTTTCAGGAAGGAGGGAGGGGCAAGGGGACACACACTCACTCCAGCCCCTGTTCAGGCTGGAGAAGGGGCAAATCAACCAGAGTCCTCCTGGCCTCACTAGCCTCCACCATGGGGTGACGTGGGGATGGAGGAAGGGGAGCTAGCAGCAGTGGTCTGGGGGTCTTAACAGAGGGCCACTCCCGGTGTGCGCTCATGTTGGGGTGTGATGGGACCTTGGGGAACCGACCTTGGGGAAACAGGCGTGCCCAGAGTGGATGTGAACCGTGGCTCTGTCCTCCTGGACTCAGGGCCAAGAAACCGCAGACCATGCTGCCCACCAACTGAGATGAGGTAACCCTTCATCCACGGGGTTTGCAAAGATTAAAGTGTCATTAGCGAATGATGTTCGTTTTAGCTGGAATTATATCTTTGGGAAATGATCTTTGGGCATAGAAACAAGATTGCAGTGATATCCATGGCAGTGTTGCTTTCAATACAAAAATCAACAACTGAGAAATTACCTAAATGTCCAAATAAGAGAACTGCTATATCGATTACGGTTTGCACATGCAGCAGACATTAAAAGGGCACCATGGGGGCTTCCCTGGTGGCGCAGTGGTTGAGAGTCCGCCTGCCGATGCAGGGGATACGGGTTCGTGCCCCAGTCCGGGAAGATCCCACGTGCCGCGGAGCGGCTGGGCCCGTGAGCCATGGCCGCTGAGCCTGCGCGTCCAGAGCCTGTTGCTCCACAATGGGAGAGGCCACGGCAGTGAGAGGCCCGTGAACCGAAAAATAACACACAAAAAAAGGGCACCACGAAGAATCTGAAACACCACGTTAGGACCTTTGCAAGATGCCGTAACGATACAAGCTGGTGCAGAGTGTGTGTATGATCCCACATTTATAAAGCACAGATGGGTGTATGTAGTTGTTTAAATACATGACTGTACTTTTATGTCTACACAGATCACATAATGGAAGAACAAATGGGGTGTTGACACTGGTTCTCTCGCTGTGAGGTGTGTGTCACCAGGGCAGGGAGTCACTGGGACACCCTGGGCTTGGGTTGGGCAGCTCAGGATGTGATCTCAGCTGTCCTTGTGGAGGGTACCGGGACCTGCAGCTGGGACCCAAACGGGTACCAGGGACAAAGGCAAGGAACACAGCGCCCCTGTACCCTCCACCTCCCAGGGCCCTGAGGAAAGGCAGGCCACCTACAGAGCCAAGTATACAGCAGGTGTCCACCTGTTGCCTGCTGACTTCTGATCTCCACTCTTGTGGCCTTGGGCAAGTCCTGCCTCTCTGGGCCTCAGTTTCCCCATCTGTAAATTAGAGGAGTGGGATCCACGCTGTCTTCAAGGGCTAGGCTCTGTGGTTTCCCAGTCACACTGGCCACCCTTCCCACTGCCATGACCCTCAGCTGTCACCCCGACCCTCGGGTGTCACCGTAGCTCTGCCCTCTTCCCACCACCTGAGACGGAAGCAGACAGCGCCATCGGCCCGCCTCCAGAGGCCCTTGTCATCGGAGGCATCTCTCCACCCGACTCCACCCCAGCGACAAGAGGCTGTGCCCCCTCGGTGCTCCCGTCCTTGTGATCTGTGCTCGGGGTTGTGCTCCCTACCGTCCTCCCCTCGCATGATCACCCCTGAATCATCTGCTTCTCTGTCCTTTGCCAGGACTGTGATGACACGAAGGGCAGGGCTGGGTCCCTCCTCCATGTGCCCCCTGCCCCACGTTGAGCACCACTGCATGCTGGGCATGTTACATACATGTAAGCACACTGGCATTTGTTTCCATTGTGACAGAGAACCCGAGTGTGGCCTGAGTCCTGGTTCTCACATGTCTGTGTCTGGGTCTGAGCCTCTTGGGCCTCGATTTCCTCAGTGTAAAATGGGGGCAGGGAAGTGGTCCAGTCGTCAGGACTTGGTGCTTTCACTGCCGAGGGCCCGGGCTCGATCCCTGGTCGGGGAAGTAGGATCCTGCAAGCCGCATGGCACGGACAAAAAATAAAAATAAAAAATGGGGGCAGGGCTTCCCTGGTGGCGCAGTGGTTGAGAGTCCGCCTGCCGATGCAGGGGACAGGGGTTCGTGCCCCGGTCTGGGAGGATCCCACATGCCGCGGAGCGGCTGGGTCCGTGAGCCATGGCCGCTGAGCCTGCGCGTCCGGAGCCTGTGCTCCACAACGGGAGAGGCCCGCGTAACGCAAAAAAAAAAAAAGATAGTCTCAAACTGTATTTAAAAGAAAAGATTCAATACTATATTGTCTGCAAAGAACAATAGGAACAATAGGACACCATGGGTTGGAAGGAAAAGAATGGAAAACATATAAAAAGCAAACATGAACCACAAGAAAGCTGGAGTTATCAATCCTACCTTCTGGCCAAATAGTAATACTGGCAAAGCAACAATAGAACAAAAACAAATAACCAGTGTGAACCCATGAATCTAAAAATAGCAAAATACATAAGAACAGGAAGGACATAACCACTGTGAGAAATAGATCAATCAACCAATTAAGCCTGAGATTTCAATTTGCTCCTTCAGATCTGAACCATGCTGTTGGTTAATGTGAAATCCCACACTCATGGAACAGAAAATAGACATGACTGTACACCATATGTGAAACTTTACAAAATGATCATTTACTATCAAGAGGAGCTGAGCAGAAATAGAAGCAGAATGAGGTCTTCAGGCCCAACGCTGTTGACGTGAGCTACAAACACACACACACAAAACAGCAGTGCACGTTTTATCCTAACTAGACACGCCTGGGACAAACTCAGCCTTGGGCTTCTGAGGAGGGGCAGGTTGTGAGTTATCCTGGACGATCTGGAGGGGCCTCTGTCAGGGACCCAGCCTGAAGGCCACGTGGCCACCCCCCCGTACCACCTCAGGCTCGCCCCAGGGTGCGGCAGAGAGGCTCACTCCGAGGCGTGGGCAGGGGTGCAGCCCAGGGGAGCCTGAGCTCATGCGCACCAAGAGGGGCTCTCCAAGGAAATAAACACGAAATCACCGGTGCAAAACCAGGTACAAAAGCAAATGTTTACTTAGAACAAAAAAAGGAAACCACAAATTTTAAAAAGCATCCAAAATATAAAAGGAAATAACAATATTTTAAAATTAATGACCATCATTAACAATTCTATTTTATGCTCCATAATTTCACTGCCTACCCTTTGGTGGCCTCTTGATATGACCACAAAAGAATCCAGAGAGGGAATTCCCTGGTGGTCCAGTGGTTAAGACTCCGCGCTCCCAATGCAGGGGACCCGGGTTTGATCCTTGGTCAGGGAACTAGATTCCACATGCCACTACTAAGAGCCTGCATGGTGCAGCTAAAGATCCCACATGCAGCAACTAAGACCCAGCGCAGCCAAGTAAATAAATAAATATTAAAAACAACAACAACAACAACACAGAGAAATACCATCCTTCTGAAAACACCGGTGGATCAGGATGTGCTTGGCCAGCTGGAGAGGCAGAACAAGTGCCTTGGCTCCCTACAAACACAGGGATTTCAGAACGTTCTATTTTTCAAGAGTCTCGTACCAGAAGAAAAAGGGAGGGGGGACGGTGCTGTCGTAATTGGGTCGGGCTGCATCATGGAGGGCAGTCCAGGAGGTGAACCAGGTTTTGACTGGCGTGGATGAGCACCAAGGCTTCTGCCAACAGCTTCACGTTTTACACACCTCACCTGGCACTGCCAGGCACGGAAAGTCGCAGGCTCCCTCCGTCCCCCACCCCTTGCCCCAAACTTTCCTGTCATGAAGCCAGAGAGCCAGCCCACGAGCCGGGGGCGGGGGTGGGGGGTGGGGACGTGCGGGGAAGAAACCTGTCTTAGTTTCCCGTGGAGTCCGTAATGAATTACAAATCTGGTTGTTTAAAACAACAGAAATTAATTTTTTCACAATTCTGGAGGCCAGAAGTACAAAACCAAGGTAGGGTTGGTTCCTTCTGGAGGCTCCGAGAGAGGCTCTGCTCCAGGCTTCTCCCAGCTCCTGGTGGTGCCAGTGATGTGTGCTTGATGGGCTTGCGGCCGCATCGCTCCGCTCTCTGCCCCTGTCACTGAGACAGGAGATAGATGGGCTCCAGGCTAGACATTTACAGCTGGCCTCCTGTTTACATTCTTTGGGGCAAGAAAAAGATTGGCTTCAGGCTGGACACTCACGACCAGCCTCCTGTTTGCACTTCAAAATAGAAGTAACGGGCTTCCCTGGTGGCGCAGTGGTTGAAAGTCCGCCTGCCGATGCAGGGGACACGGGTTCGTGCCCCAGTCCGGGAAGACCCCACGTGCCGCGGAGCGGCTGGGCCCGTGAGTCATGGCCGCTGAGCCTGCGCGTCCGGAGCCTGTGCTCCGCAACAGAAGAGGCCACAACAGTGAGAGGCCCGCGTACCGCAAAAAAAAAAAAAAAAATAGAAGTAACAGCAGAAACAGGGTAAATAAGCCACGACAGTTTAAGATAAAAGTCACGGCAGGAACAGAGAGGGGCTAAACCCTGTTTAAGTAAAAGATCAAGAGGTCATATATTTCCCATCCTTGGGGCAAGGGAGACATTGCATATGCGCAGAAAGGCTCCTTGGGGGTCAAAAAGGAGGGGGCGGCACCCCAGAATAGGTGATGCCAAGGCCCCCCATAGGCCTCTGGTCTGGAATCCATCTTGGAAAAATGTTGCACACTTATGTTGGGGAGGATCCTAGGGCGTCAGGTGTGGAAAAGGCAACCAGATGATGGGTCAAAGGTAAACAAAGCCCGGGAAGAACTGCCCTGTATAAATGATTTAACCGCCTCTTTACTGTGCTCCCTGCCTTAGGGGGGATGCCCACACCCTTTTTCTCTGCGTGTGTATCTCTGCCTTGCTTCTGTCTTAACTAAACAAACTGCTTCTCTGGGTGCTCTCCCACTTGTTGTACTGTCTTTAATAGTAAACTTTGTACCTGTTTTTATAGTTTTTGCCTCCTTGAGAAATGCATTTTCTCAATGGGGGCAAGGGCCGGGGGAGTTTTGCTTCTCAGCCTCTAGCCCCTGGTGGTACAGTGGCTCGGGTTTTCATACAGGTTATCCAGGTTCAATTCCTGGGCAGGGAGCTAAGATCTTGCTTCAAGCCACCTCTCATTGCTGCCTCTCCAAGATCATTACCACATGGCCTTCTCCCTGTATCCAAATTTCTCTCTTCTTATAAGGACACCAGTCATAATGGGATTAAGGCCATTCAGGATGGTCTCCTTTTAACTTGACTACATCTGCAAAGACCCTGTCTCCAAATAAGGTCCCATTCACAGGTCCTGGGTGGACATGAATTTTGGGGAGTACCATTCACCCTCAGTGCACCATCCCTCTCCCAGATACATAGCAAAATCTTCATAGATCTTGAAGCCACTGCACATTCATAAGTAGACCTACTAACCAACTAAATGTATCCCCAGCCCAACTTCCTCTTAGCCAGGCCCCAGAGATGCTCTGGGCCAGCCTGAGGCCACCTGACACACAAGCACACTGGAAGGAGACAGGGGTCTGAACCACCGTGGTTACACACCTTTACCAAGTTTTACATCACACCTTACCCTCCAGGCCTTGGGAGGGGCTGAGGCCTGAGTGTCAGAACCACATAGCAAACCCGCCTGGGCCCACCGGCCAGGGTGGTTCTGGGAGCTACGTCCACCCTGAGCTCCAGCTCAAGCCACCTACACACAGCTTCTAGATGCCACAGAGTGGGTGGTCATTTCTGTACAGCAGGCAAGATGGGGCCCAGGTACTTGAGGGGCAGCACCAATCCCAGGTCGCAGACCCGACTCAGCCCCACATCCTGAAGCTTCCCTGAGGGTCTTCTGTGGGCCTCTTGGACCATCAGGCCTGAGGCCACCCCAAGCCCCTACCCCACTGAGGAACTTTCCAGCCCTGCCATACACCACATTGCAGTGGGGTCAGCTCTTGGCTCCCCAAGTAGGGGACACCCAATTAAGGGGCAGTGGGTGCTCAGCCCCTGAAGAACACGCTGGCTGTGCCCTACAGATGTCCGTGTGATGTCCGTGTGATGTCCGTTGTCCCCAACCAGGTTGGGGTCCAAAGGTGGAGCCAGGGGCAGTTCTTGTTCTTCTAAATGAACAACTTTTATGTCCATCCAACAAATACTGACCGAGTGGCCATTCTGCGCAAAGCACAGGTCTAGGTGCTGTGGGTACAGCGGTAAACAGACTAGGGGCCCTTCCCCCAAGGAGCCAGCACTCCTAGGTGGCAGGAGAGAGATCTGGAAAGAGGCACCTGGGTGCTGGGGAGAAATACCGCACGAGGGGGATGTGGGGAGCCGGGGGCGGGGGAGGGAGGCCATGCTCCATGGGGCCAGCGTGGGGACACCAGGGGAGGGCCTCAGCCTGACACCACGCCGAGGGTCAGGGCTGTAGATGAGTCCATCTGCTGCCCTCACTGCCCCTATGGAGGACTCTCAGGTCTGCAGGCCTGGGCGAGGGGGAAGGGTAAACACGAGGAGACCCTCCCCACAGGCGCAGAGGTGAGCAGCCACAGAAACGTCAGTCTGCTCACAGGCACCTGTCAGCCGGGCCAGCAGAGGCTGTGGTTGCCATGACGGGATCTGCTGTCTGGGTGCAGGAAGGAGAGGCGAGGCCTGCGGTGCCCCCCACCAAATTCTCGCTCCCCCGCCGGCCTCACATCCGCCCCCAGCCCTGCTCAGCCCTGCAGTCCCCCATCCTCCCCAGCCCCCAACACCCACAAGGGCAATAGCACAAGTGGTGCCTGTATCCAGGCAACTGTCTTTCATACCTAAACCAGGGAACCAGCAGCTAATAAAATGTCCCCCCATCACCACCTTGGCAAATGAAAACCCACAGCCCCAACATGGGCCAAGGATGCTTGTGCACCTTGCCCTGAACCCCTGCCCCCACCCAGCCACCGGGGCAGCCACAGTCCTGGTGGGTCCAGCCCCGCCCCGCAAGCTGGGCACTGCTCCCACCTCCTCTGGAGCCCTTGGCCAGCCCTCCCCACCTGTCCCCAGCTCCTGGAGGCTCCTTCCACCCTCCTGCCCTCCCCTCTGCCTCCTACCCTTCCCAGTCCCCCTCTCCCCCTCCCCCTCTTGGGTCCCCTCCCCCTCCCCTCTTCCTCCTCCCCC
The DNA here is from genome assembly GCF_963455315.2 of Globicephala melas. Taxonomy (NCBI): domain Eukaryota; kingdom Metazoa; phylum Chordata; class Mammalia; order Artiodactyla; family Delphinidae; genus Globicephala; species Globicephala melas. Next base: position 33,308,763 of record NC_083333.1, on the reverse strand, counting down.
TTCTCAGTCCTCTGGCTGAGGGATGTCATCCCTTTGCAGACTGACCATTCTGCCCTCTAGTGGATGGTGTTCAGGGCCTCCTGAGCCTCCCTGGTCTCTCTGGGGTTGGACAGCCATGAGCAGGTGGCCTGTCTCCTCAGCCTGGAGCTCCCACAGTTCCTTGGACCTGGCCCCCGACACATGCATGGCATCTGCCTCTCTCAGACTCAAGCCCTGGGCTTCAGTCCTCACAAGGCCATGCCCTGCCCCACCCCCCGGGGACAAAACCAAGCCAGGGTGGGTGATGGCCCCCACCTCAGCCCCCACCCTGATGGATGGCCCAGGAAGGAGGGCTCCCTTCAGGTTATTACCGAACGCAGGTTCAGCTGCTCGCAGCTCAAAAGCCAATAATTCAAGAGGCAAGTATCAATAGAAAGGAAAGTTGCTTTAATCACAAAAGCCAGCAATCTGGGGAGAAGTGGATTCACGTCTCAAGACCAACTCTGAAAATTCTGCTCAGCCATGACAGTTTTTAAAGGGGAAAAAAGGGAAAGAATCTCAGTGAACCATTGAGGGAGGATGTTGGATTCTGCATCATTCTCCATCGTGTGCACGCTTCAGACATTATCTTGCCTGCGTGGTCTGCTTATAGGATTGCTAAGGGGACTGTTGCAGGTAGTCATTTTTTAACTGCTCAATTCCTTTTTCCCACCCTTAAGATTTATTAATTAATTATTTATTTTATTTTATTTTTGGCTGCATTGGGTCTTAGTCATGGCACGTGGGATCTTTGTTGAGGCACGTGGGATATTTCATTGCGGCGCACGGGCTCCTCTCTAGTTATGGCGGGCAGGCTCCAGGGTGCGTGGGCTCTATAGTTTGCGGCACACGGACTCTCCAGTCGAGACACATGAGCTCAGCAGTTGTGGCTCACGGGCTTAGTTGCCCCACGGCATGTGGTATCTTAGTTCCCTGACCAGGGATCGAACCCGTGCCCCCTGCATTGTAAGGCAGATTCTTTACCACTGGACCACCAGGGAAGTCCCTAACTGCTCAATTCGTCATTCTTTTTATCTAGGAAACAAATCAACAGATTAGGCAAGCCATGGTGTGCATTCAGGAGAGCATAAGTCAGGAGTTTGGTTAAATTGCCTAGTGATCTCGTTCCTATAATTAGGTTCTTTTAAGGTTGGAGGGGAACAGAAATGGGCAAACAGGAAAGGGGCAAAAGAGCTGCTTTCAATTCCCCACTGTCAAACATCATTCCATTTCTATGAGATCATGGGTGAAGGTTCATCTTCTGTAACTTCTTCATGCTGATATAAGGCACTGTATTCTTAGAGTGGAAGATGTCAACATGCGCCTGTAGTATCTCTTTACTGATAATTTTAATTGCCCGCTTACATATATGGGCAGAGCAAGCTATAAGTATTTTGATGCCCTCAAAGATACAGATTATTATGAGCGATAATATGAGTCCCATTCTCTTGAGGCAGTTCTTGGAATTGTGCTAGCCATAGATTCAGTGCTGCTCAAGTCGGAGCAGCTTCTTTCGTGGCTGCAGTCTGGTCATCATAGCAAGAAGTTCCAGGCTATTCTCAGCACGTCCAGAGAACGACTACCTTGACCTCAGAGTCTTCTACCTGCCTTCCCCCCACACACACACCTTCTGCCCAAGTGGGTCTCTCTTCACCTGGGCTTGAGGCTTTGGTCTTCACACACCAGAGGTGGGGGGTCTCCTGGGAGACCAGGCAGAGGCTGGGAATATCCCCTGCCCAGTCTCCCATCTCCTTGGGTTCCTGCCAAGGGGCTGTCACTTGCCAAGCTACAGGGCTGGAGAACAGTGGTCAGCCCCCCAAAATTGGCTGTGTTCCTATGATCCTCTAGCCATGGTGTCCTGGCGACTCACTGATGCCCCTCACTCAGACCTCATCAGCATCATCAGAAAGAACATCTGGTCCTGGTCACTGAGCCTGGGAGGGCTCTCTTGTGACATGGTCGGTCACATCTTCTTGTCTGTAGCTGGGCCACTTAGAAGGGGGGCTGCCTCTCTCATCCCCTCCCAGGACATTGTATGTCTCCCAGGTCGACCTCAAGTATGCTGGACCCCTGCCTGGACCCCTTTGTCCATTCCAGCGCCAGGGCTCCAAGACCCGCCAGCTTGCACTGCCCCTCCCAACTCGTCCATTTCTCTTCTGGTTCCCTGCTGCTGTCACCTCCTCCCTCTTCACCCAGACAGCCTGCTCTGAGCTCAAATCTGCCCCCAAGATTCCCCATTTCTGCCCCCTGGTGTCTGAGCCGAACCCTGATGGCCCCACCCAGTCCATTCTGTGTGCCTGTAGCTGGGAGGTCCAGCTGGGCCTGCATGTCCTGGCCCCTCCCTTCCCATCATCTCAGCTGGCTATCCTCCCATTGCCCCCAGAACCCCTTGCTGGTTCTGTGAGACCTAAGTCTTCTCCATCCACTTCCTCTGGAGCCAAAGGCAGGGTCTGAGCAAGGAGTGGGGCCCTAAGGAGCTGCTGTGTCCATGGCACATCCTGCACACACACTCACACCTTCACCGGCCCCTGGCCTGCCTGCGACCCACCCTCTTTGCTGTCTGCTGGAATCCTCAGAGCTGGCCCCTGGCTGCCTTCAAGGGCCTTTACTGCCTGCAGGTGACGAGCTCCCAGATGATGTCCTAGCACCCAGCCTGGCACAGCATGGTGGTCAGGCAGGTTCTAAGCAGGGTCCCCAGCCCCTGTGGGCACTGTGGAGCCCGTGGAGCCCTAACCGATCTGGGTCCAAGCACTGTCAGCTGCCACCCCTCGGAGCGATGCAGAGAGCAGAGCCTCCTGCCCTCTGGCGGCAGGACGGGGACAGGGCAGGGAGCCAGCCCAGCTAGTGTTCCTGGCTTGACACACCAGACCTGGAAGGGAGCACCAAGTTCCTAGAGTTCAGCTCCTCATTGACAGGTGGGGAAACTGAGACCCAGAGGTGGCAGGGGCCTTTGACAAGAGATGGAGTCCCCCAGCCTCAAGACGACTTCCCTAGTGGGCTAGGCACTGGTCACAAACCAGTCTGTTCTCACCCGACTGTCCCCCTGTCCCCAAGAAATGATCATCCCCACAATGTTCCTGATGGTTTGGGGGTCTAGGGTTTAGGAACTTTAACAATCAACCCGAGAGGCTGGGGTTATCTGGACCAGCAGGGCTCACACCCCAAGTCAATGATTTGGGGAGCTAGAGGGACAGAGGGCACGGAGCCAGTTTTCTTTGTGGGAAAGAGCTCTCCGGAAATGGGTAAGAACGGGAGGAAGGAGCAGGCAGGTCGCAAACAAGGTAACAGCTGACGTAGACACACATGAAAACGCTCACCCACAATTAAAGAAAAGCAAAGGGCAGCTGTCAAGTTTCACCTGTGACTTAGCAAGTCTCAGAAATCTGTAATACAGGGTTGGCGATGCTGTGCGGATCAGACCCCTCACACTCGACGTCTTGTTTACAGAGATGAACTCAGCAAGAAAAACAGGCAAGGGGGACCACAGCTCCCAGCAGCCGAGACCCGTGGCCGTCAGCACAGGACCTGTGGCCACCACCGCCTACCAGGAGAGGCGTGAGGACGCAGCCAGCCAGGTGGAGGGCACCTCACCCCTCAGACTGGCTGGACGGTCCAACCGCAGCCGATGTCGAGGTCTGGAGGTGTGGGGCATGGGCAACACTGTTCGTTTCACCAAAATCTCTGCAGGGGCCCGAGCCCAGCCTGGACCAGGCTCCGGGCTCCAGGCTCAGGGACGGCGCCACAATTTGTGACTGCAGCTTTGCCGACTGGTGGCCCCCAGACCAGCCTGAAAGGAGGGACCGGCAAGGTGTGTTTGGCTCCACGATGAGGGGTGTCGGCTTCCTTCCCAGGACACCTACTTCATCCAGGCTAGAGGCTGCTCTCATGGAATCCAGCTGTTCCTGCCCCCTTGACCTCTACCTGCCCTTCTGCCAGCCTGCCCTTTGGGCCCCTCCTTTCCTCTAAACTTCTAACTGCCTCCTCCTGGAGCATCTGCTCCTCTGAACCACCCCTCAGCTTTTGCCCTCAGCTTGGTTCCTTGAATGGCATTTGGGGATTTTAATGTCCCCGAAGTTGAGAGGGTCTGAGGTTGCCCAGGGCTTCCTTGCCCTGGGGATGGGTCTAGGCATGAAAACTTCTATCATTGTGAAGTCCTGAGCTAAGGTCTGTCACAATGTCAAGGGTCTTACAACAGCGTGGGGAGGCCTCTCTCTTTCAGTACCAACTCCCAGACCTCTAGGCCCATCACCTTCATGAGTGAAATAAAGACCTTTCCCCACGGTGGCTGCAGCAGGTATTCTGCAGAGTGGGCTTTTCACTGTTCCTTCCCAGACATCCTGCTCCAGGGTACCAGACTCTTGCCTTTGATCTCTCCTCCTCATCTGACCGTGGAGGGGGCTTCTGGCCAACACCTTAAGACACAGCCCCGTCTCCCAGCGTCTGTGGGAGGGCAGGAGTCTAGCTCTGATAAGCACCAGTTAGCAAGCCCAGGTAGGCTTCACAGGGACCAAGCCCCTTCCCACTTTTGCAATTTTCCACTTCTCTGACTCTACTGAGCCATCCCCCTCCCTACTTCCTCATTTTTCCTTTAAAACATCCCATCATCTCTGCACAGATCTGGAATGGAGCTCAGCTCCTTCCCTACTGGCAGAGTTACAGAATCAAATCTTTTTCCACCACTTTGACCAGCGTCCAGGAGCCTCTGCCACGCTCACAGGGCCTCAAAGGTACCTCTCATTCCACGCCCTTCACTCCTGCCCCCAGACCAGTCTACACACTGCTCCCTGCCCTGGGGGGTGCACAGTGCCCTGTTATCTGGGGATAACAGCTGGGGGCACACTCAGAGACGCTCCCCACCCCACCTTCCTGGTGGATGCTGGCCTGGCTTACGAACACAGATCCGCTGAGTCAGGTATTTCATGGGAAGCTACTTGTCAAAATAAGCAGCCTGGGATGATGATTCAGAACACACTGGAAATATAGGAAAGGAAGCTCTTGTAGAGGCAGGAGCCCCACATCCCAGCACACATGCTGGTTCCTGGAACGGTCTCAGGCCCAGGGACGCCTGCCCAGTCTGCCCCCAAACAAAAACACACAGTGTGCTCCTCCCCCACATACACCTGCTACACACATGCACCTGGTCCCCCTCCTATGATGCCCCCCACCCCGGCCCTGGACTCTTCCCCCCAACCTCACCCCTCTCAGCTTTTTCAGGCAAACACCTCCTCCCCATCCTTCTCACCACTCTCTCATCCTCCTGTCCCCCACCTCCATTTCCCACCCCGTGGTCCCAGAGGGAAAGGGCCTGCAGGGCTGGGATTCCACCCACCCAGCACAGCCCTGGGAGCTGAGGGCAGTCCTCACCCCAGTATGACAGGAAACAGACAATGGTCCCCTTTTACTTTTTGTATTTTAATTCAGATTACAAATAATAAATAGAATATTACCTGTCATATCAGTAAACAAAGGATGTCACAGTCACCAGCAATTGCAGCCCTCCAACGTGAGCCGGTGAGGCCTAAGGAAACCCAGGTTGTGAAAACACAGGATACTGGCCCCCATAGCTAAGATGCATATCAAAGAAATGATTTCAGTGAGCCCAGACTCTTGCATCTTCCCATACATAGAAAAGCGCTAAATTCCTGAACTTGAGGTATCTAGTTTTCTTTAATTAATAGTAATCTTTTGTTCCTACTACCTGCCCTTGGTTGCAAAACTTCTATATAACCTAGCTGCCCCCCTTGCCTCTTCGGAGCAATTCTCTCAGGGTTACTTGAGATGCTGCCTCCGGGCTTGAAGTCCTAAAAATTCCCATAGAATAAAACATAACTCTCAACTTTTAGGTTGTGAATAATTTTTTAGTCAACACAAATAATTCACAAAAGTAAAAATAAAAGGATAATAAAATTCTTTTTTAGAAATTTTAATAGGAATTTAAACAGAAAACCTCTTTGTACTTTTATCAAGCGGTTTTAAAGCACAGACATCAGAACTTCCCTGGCAGTCCAGTGGGTAAGACTGCACTTCCAATGCAGGTGGCTCAGGTGTGATCCCTAGTTGGGGAACTAGATCCCGCATGCATGCCTCAACTAAGAGCTCACATGCCGCAATGAAGTCCCCGCGTGCCACAGCTAAGACCCAGTGCAGCCAAAATAAATAAATTTTTTTTTTTAAGGCACAGACATCACTGAAGATGAAACAGTACTGTCCTGGGTCCTTTCAGTCGTGTGAGACGGTCCAGGTGCTGGTGGCAAAATACTGGGATGTGGTCACCTGATGACCATTCCTCCCACCATCGCTGGGGCCCAGGACTGCTCTGTTCCTTTTCATCTTCTGATGCACTTGCTTTCCCTGTTTCTTCTCTTTGCACTGAGGGCAGCAAATGGGAGATTCCGGACCCTCCACTGTGTTAAGTAGAGCAAACTGCAGCCACAGAGTGGTGTCTGCAGAAAGAGGCTGATACTTCCGAGGCCCCACGGGAAACTGAAGAAGCAGCGTCATCCTTCCAGGTGATGCCATCATTCTTCCGTTTTCTTACTAGTTTAGTCATTGTGGGCATAGTTGGTAATAGTTGATGAGTCATGACGAAATAATTCCTGTAACCAAGCAGGACCCTATGGTGCCTTCTCCCATATCCTCTGCTTTAGCTCCTCTCTGAAGTACCTAGATAACAGTATCTGACACACATTTCCAGAGCAGTCTTACAGATGCTAAATCCCCCGCCAAAAGGCAGATGTTAACTACTTGCTGACCATGAGCCCCAGGACTCCTGGAGCCTAAGGATACTGTTAATCCCTGTGGCACCACCCTGTTACCTCACCATCAACCTATCAGAGAACTGTGCATGAGCTGATCACACACCCTGGGACTCCCCTCCCACACCTGGCCTCTAAAAAGGCTTCCCTGAAGCCCACTGGGAGTTCGGGCTCTTTCAGCACTAGCTGTCCCAGACTCCTTGTATGGCGCCTGACAATAAATGCTGCACTTTCCTTCACCACCGGGTGTCAGTAGGTTGTCTTTACTGGGAGCCTGCCAGCGGACCCAAGTTTGGCTGGGTAACATTCCTAGAATGATGAAGTAGCAAAATGTCTCAAGATACCGGAAAAACAAGACAGGGGTCAGTGGGCCACAGTGGTTAAGTGCAAGCCAGGAGGCGCTTTACTCTGTCTAGAAACGAAAGTAACCTTGTGTTCCCTTTGTGCTTTGAAGACCTGTAAAAATTAAAGTCTCACGAGTTAGAACTGCCCACTACCTGGCGTGCTTAAGAGGCAACCGAGACCGAAGCTGGCCCCGGCCCGGGAAGGTGCAGCAGGGGTCCGTCGGGGCGCGGCCTGGAGGGGCGGGGAGAGGGTGCAGGAAGGGCAGATGGGGGTCGCTAGACGCGGAGCGGGCGGCGTCGGGGAGGGAAATCGCGGGGAGGGGGAAGGGGCAAGGCAGGGAGGAGGACGGGAAGGGAAGGGTGGGGGCGGGAGAGGGAGGGGGAGGGGCGCAGGCTCGGAGCCCAACACCCGCCCACTTGCGGGTGCTCAGGGGACGGAGGCGGTGGGGAGGGCCAAGTGCCAGGGCCACTCCGGACCGGAGGGTTCTGGGGGCGCCCCTGAAGTGGGGGAGCCTGCTGAGCTGAGGGCTTCCGCTCCGCGCCTCGGGGACCACTGAGGATCGCGGGAGGGCCAGGAGGCCGGCTAGGGACCAGGCCAGATCCTCCGGCCGGGTTTGTCAGCGCGGCCTCAGGTGGACAGCGACCCAGGCAGCTAAGGATACCTGGGCGGAGACCCCCGGCCGGAGGCCCTCCATGTCTTTGTCTGAATGCGAAGCCCCAGGGGTGCCGGGCCGCGGCGCAGCCCCGCCTTGGTGGGCCTGAGCCCAGGAGTCAGTCCTGGGGTGAAGGGGCTCCTTGCACGGCCCAATGCCAAACCCCCACCGAGGGTCTGCGCCTACCCTGCCTTCTCCGAGAGAGGCACAAGTCAACTACGCACTTTATATGCCATCTTTTCACAAAGTTGCCAAAGCAACTCAACAAACAAAGGAAAGTCTTTTCAACAAATGATGCTGTAATAACCAGACATCCACGTGGCAAAAATGAATCCTATGTTATATCATGTACAAAAATTAATTTACAGTGCACCATAGATTTAAATGTGAAAGCTAAAACCATGAAGTTTTAGAGGAAAACAAAGGAAAATATCTTCTGACCTAGGGACAGGCAAAGACTTCTTAGTTCTAAGAAAATAAATAAGAGAAATTCGACTTCATTGAAATTCGAAATGTCTGTTCTTGAAAAGAACTGTTAAGACAATCAACAATCCAGAGGATGGGAGAAAATATTTGCAAAACTAATACCTGACAAAGACTGGTCTCCAGACTATATAAAGAATTCCCACTGCTCCAAATACAAAGTCAAACAACCCACTTGGAAAACTCCATCCTATCTCACTTTTGCTTTTTTGACCACATTTGAAAAAGGGCCAGCCAAAGAGTGGGCATGAATACAATTGTCTTTTATGGAATCAAGTCCATGGTTTGGGGTTTATTTCCATTGCACCTTGAGGAGGAGAGCCAACCAGCCCAAGAAAGTAAATTGGGAGCTGTCATTAACTGAAGGACACAAAACAAAAGTGCCCAGATGTAAGTTAATGTATTATATCACAGGCAGAAATTGGAATATGTGCTTTTTCAGATGTAACAATTTAACTGCCTACATGATAGAAAGTTAAATAAAATGTACACTAACCTTGTTACTCTTCAGTTATCAAATACCCTCCCTGCAATGTGACTGAAGCTGGCAGAATGAGGTGTGCCTGCCCAGAATTACCAGAGGCCTGAAAGTCCTCTTTTGCAACACTATTTGCAACACAGAAGTTTAAGTGGTCCCATTAGACTAACTACACTTTTGCTATCTTAAACAGGGGGTTAAACACAGGGAGGGGTGTTTGAAAATTCCTTTTCCGTATAATAATCCCTTTTAAATGCCCTCCTGGAAGTTACCTGTGATAGTACATTTCTAATAAAATGCCACTGTTGGAAAACAAATTTTTTTAAGTTAAACAACCCAATTTTTTAAAATAAATGGACAAAAGATTTGTTCTTCTCAAAAGAAGAAAAAAGTGCGTAGTGTCATTCATCATCAGAACAATGCACATTAAAACCACACTGAGGGGCTTCCCTGGTGGCGCAGTGGTTAAAAATCCTCCTGCCAATGCAGGGAAAACGGGTTTGAGCCCTGGTCCGGGAAGATCCCACATGCCACGGAGCAACTAAGCCCGTGCGCCACAACTACTGGGCCCTCATACCACAACTACTGGAGCCCGCACGCCTAGAGCCCGTGCTCCGCAACAAGAGAAGCCACCGCAGTGAGAAGCCTGCACACCTCAACAAAGAGTAGCCCCCACTCGCTGCAACTAGAGAAAGCCCGCGCACAGCAACGAAGACCCAATGCAGCCAAAGCTAAATAAATATTTAAAACAACAACAACAACAAAAAAAAACCACACTGAGATACCATTTCAGATCTATTAGAATGGCTACAATTTTTTTTAAAGTGCTGATGAGGATGTAGAGAAATTGGAACCCTGTTAGTGGCGTGCAAATTGAAAGCCAGGATGGAAGAAGATCTGTCAGCTTCTGGTGAAAATAAACAAACTCCTATCCTTTGACCCAGTCCTGGGTATCTTCCCAGAGAAGTAGAAACATATGTCCATGAGAAGACTGCAGAAAGAATGTTTGCAGCAGCTTTATTCACAATAGCCAAAAACTGGAGCCAGCCCAAGTGTCCATCAACAGGATGTTTACAATGGGGCACTACTCAGCAATCAAAATAACAAATGATCAATGCACGAAACAACATGGATGGATCTCAAAAACATTATGCTAAGTGAAGGAGCCTTACACAAGAGTGTGTACTCTGTGCTTCGTTTATATGACTCTTTGAACAGGCAAAACTGCAGTGGAAAAAATCAGAATCATGGGTGCCTCTGCACAGTAGGGGAGGACATGGAATGGGAAAGGCCGGAGGGAACTTTCTGGGAGTGATGAACATGTTGTGTTTGTCTCTGGATAGCATCTTGGCTCACATAGTGGTGTGCATTTGCCAAAGCTCAGCAAACGTATGATTAGGATTTATGTACTTCATTGTAAATTTAACGTTAAAAATCTATAAACAAATACTACATGTTAATGGTATGCGTGCTGCAGTATGTGGGGGGAATTGTGCTTATATTTGCAATCTAATAATATTATATAGTTTTTACTATAATGGTTTAATAACATAACGAGCACTTGCAAATCTACCTCCAGCACCAAAACTAGAGCATTTCCAGTAACTTGCATCTATCTATTCGTGTGCTTCTCCCCTTCCCTCTCCCCAAGATATTTAGCATTTTCTTGCTTTAAAGGGTTCCCTCCAACGTTCGTATGCTATTATATGTTTTACGTGCTTATAACACGTTTATATGCCTAACAGTAGACGGACTGCTGGATATAAATGCTAATGGCAGAATTTGGGTGGTGTTCACTGGAAAATAGACTTTGCTGAGTTTCAAATTATCCATTGAACAAAACCCTGAAGTGCAGGTTGGCGTGAGGCAACGGTCTCATCTTTGGGATGTCCACCCTGGACGAGCACTTTGCCTGGGGAAAGGGGCCCGGGGGACTGTGCTTCGAGCGCTCGGAGCTGGCCCGCAGGACCAAGTCTCCGGAAACTGCTGGGAACCCCGCCCCCGCGACCCCAGCCCCGTAACCCCGGTCCCCCTAACGATCCCGCCGGCCTGGCCCTCCCGGCGTCGTAGCCGCGACTACCAGCCACAGCCCAACACCGCCTCCCCGGCACATGACCGGGCCCGACCAATCACAGTACAACGAGCCGTGGCCTCTATGATTGGGCCAGGGGTGGTGATCCTAAGTGACCAATCAGAGTCCAAGGATGTCTCTTTAAGGCGGAGTAGTCCTCGTTCTCTCAGCCCGGCCCCCTGGCAGTTGCAGAGCAGTGATGTGTGGCTACGGCTGTTGGGGGCGCTTGGAGAGGGTCGCCGGCGACCTTAGAGAGCTGCCGAGACGCGAGAGGCGACCGCTTGGACGACGGGGCCTCCTGCTGCATCTCCCAGAAGGGCGACGTGGGATGAGTCTCCCGGGGTCGGGACCGGAGCGGGGTCTTCGTCTTGGTCACATGTGGTTCTGAGGTCCTGACTCGCCAGCTCCGAAAGCCTGGCCCAGGGGACCCGCCCATAAACAGGCGGTGTGGACGTCAGGCCTCTTCCGCAGGCCCACCGCTCTGGGGTCCGCACAACGTGACAAGGACGCGCCGCTGGAAGCAGCACAGGGGGCTCCGGATTAAATGCCGGGCCTTTATTGAGTTAACAGTACACTTACTGTAAAATTCACTTATTTAAAGTGCGAGGTTCAGTAGTTGTCAGTATGTTCAGAGTTGTGCAATCGTCCCCTCTATCGAATTTCCATTTACATCACCCCAGATGGAAACCCTGTACCCGTCTAGCAGTCATTCTCCGTCCCAGTCCCTCCAGCCCTAGGTAACCACTCATCTACTTTTGGTCCATATAGAGTTACCTATATTGCACATACTAAAGAATTAATTCCTTGTTCATCTGAAGTACAAGTTTAACTGGGTTTCTTGTATTTTTGTTTGCTAAATTTGGCCCCCAAAGGGGGGAGTATTCAAGCACCCTCACCTGAGGAGGGGGACCAAGGCACTGACTGGAGAGGCCCTGCCCATAGGACATACTTCCACAGAGTATGGTTTCCAAGAAAATGGAACTCCGAAGAAGCAGGCAGACATCAAGCCAATCCCTGGCTCTGCATGGGTCCTCTGGGGCTATCCCTGGTACACCCTGCATGGAAGATACAGGGGCTCATGGAGAGGAACAGTTAGTGCGGGTGATTTCAGGTCTCACAGGCCCTAAAGGTCTTTCATGAATATATTTTTTCTGCAATGACCCTCCTTCCATATTTTCTAGTTCTCCCTATATTTAAAAATAGTCCTGGTTGTGTGCTTCTTAAATCACGTTTCAATTTTGTTGTTTTTGACCATTTCCCACAATTTTGCCATGCAACATTGGTCTCTCTGCAGCTCAGTGACCCTTCCTTTCACCTGGAAGTCCCTGCTGGTGGGGACTGTGGCTGGTGCCTCCCATCCCTGCCCCCCTTCACAGCAGGGTAAACTGAGGCTGGGAGGCCTCACTAAGCTCACCAGAAAGTAAAGGAGGCTCTGCAGCTTGCAGGCTAGCCTTCCAATTTCACAGCCAGTTTCCTTCTTCCTCTGAGGGTCAAGTTCATCACATACCTCAGGTCATGGAATATGATAGTGTTTCCTCAGTGCAAGGCCCTGTCTTCTTTCATCTATTTATATTTTACTCATTCATTCCCTGCTCTCATTTGCCTGACCCCATAGGCAGCCCTTCTGATGTGTTATGTGTGCATGTATTTTTTTCATCTCGAGATAATAGATTTAAGTACTAATTCTTACTACAATTATTAGCAAGCTAGGAATAATGAGGAAGATCTTTAACTTGCTATGGTAACAATCAGGAGCCTACAGCAAATACCTTTTTTTTTTTTTAACTTTTAAATAAACTTCTTTTATGTGGCCACACTGTGTGGCTTGCAGGATCTCAGTTCCCCAACCAGGGATGAACCCAGGCCACAGCGGTGAAAGACTGGAATCCTAACCACTAGGCCACCAGGGAACTCCCTAAACTTTTTATTTTAGTACACATGTATGCTTATAGAAAAGCTGTGAAAATAGTACAGAGTTCCCATATACCCCACAACCAGTTTTCACCTATTGGTAACATCTTACATGACTGTGATGTGTTTCTCACAATTCATGAGCCACTATTGATACGTTTTTTTTGTTTGTTTGTTTTTTTAACTAAGGTCCACGCTATTCAGGTTTCCTCAGTTTTAACCTCATGCCCTCCTGCTGCTCCAGAACCGTCCAGGACCCCACGTGACATTTAATCATCACGTCTCCTCCGGCTGCTCTTGGCCGGGAGGGTCTTTCAGACTTTCCCGGTTTGAACGACCCCAATGGTTTGGAGGAGGGCTGGGCAGGGGTGTGCAGACTGTCCTTCTGCTGGTTTGCCTGATTTTTTCTCGTTATTACTCTGGGCTTGGGGGAGGGAGACCACAGAGGGAAAGTGCCCTTCCCACCACATCCTGTCAGCGTCTGTGCTCTCAACATGACTCCTCACTGTGGCTGTGCCCTTGGTCACCTGGCTGAGGTGTGCCTGTCAGGTGTCACTGCTGGGGAGTTCCTCTCTCTCCCCTTTCCATCCTGTTCTCTCTGGGGGGACGTCACCATGTGCAGCCCACACTTAAGGGGGGGTTTGGTCTCCCTCCCGGAGGGCACAACCATCTATATATATGACTTGGAATGCTTCCACACAGATTTGTTTCTTCTCCCCGTTCATGTATTTATTTAATCGTTTTTATATCAGTATGGACTCATGGATACCTACTTTTATACTTTGTGTTTTAATCTAATATTTTGTTGCTCAAGTTATTCCAGGCTTAGCCTTGGGAACTCTTTTACTTTGTGTCCCTTTAACAGAACCCCTTTGTTGTGGGTTGTTGTTTTGTTTTTGAGCACTTCTTGCCTTTCTAGCTATATTTGTCTGCTAGGGATACCATAACAAAGCACTGAAGGCTGAGAGGCTTAAACAACAGAAGTTTGTTTTCTCACAGATCTGGAGGCTGGAAGTTCGAGATCAAGGTGCCTGCAGCTTGGTTTCTCCTGAGGCCTCTCTCCTTGGCACTTAGACGGCCATCTCCTCCCCAAGTCCTCACACGGCCCTTCCTCTATGCGATTACTCAGTCCTTATGTCTCTTTCTCTTCTTGTAAGGACACCAGTCCTATAGGATCAGGGACCCACCCTTATGTCCTAATTTAACCTTAATTACCTATTTAAAGGCCCCCGTCTCCAAATATAATCGCATGGGAGGTTAAGGCTGCAACCTATGATTTTCTGGGGTGGGGGGGGGAGGTGGCCACAATTCAGTGTACTAACCTGTGTATATACATGTATCTATAAATATTTCTACATGTTTCCACAAGTATCCATAATAAACATGAATTCCTATTGGTGTCTCTAATTCTATTACCTCATGGATCATTCTAGCCTTTTCCCTTGCTTATCTGTAAACTTCCACTCCAACAGAGAGAAGTGGCTCACAGCGTCCACCATCATGCACTCAGTTGTTCAATTCCAGTGTGCCTGCACAGTAGTTTCAGAATTAACCAGTCCCAGTGGGAAGTAACATTACCAACTACAGTATAGGTCTGTGTGCTGTTCTTTTGCCTTCAGTCTTAGGGGCCCACTCGTTCCCAAAGTTCCTTAGGTCAGCACCTTCCCCCCACCCCCTACAGTGAGATGGTCTCATCTATTTGTAATGCAGCTGGATTCTTTTGTCATTCCATCTGGAGATCCCCATCTCCTAAATGATTCTCCTACATTTGCATACATTAAGCTTCATACAGTCTCTGGGTTTTAACAAACGTGTACTTTCATGTGTCCACCATTACAGTACCATACAGAGTAGTTTCACTGCCCCCAAAATCTTCTGTGCTTCACCTGTTCGTCCTTCCCCCCACCCCCACCCCTGGTAACCATTAATCTATTTAGTGTCTCCATAGTTTTACTTTTTCCAGAATGTCTTATAAATGGAATCCTACAGTATGTAGCCTTTTCACACTGGCTTCTTTCAATGTAACATGCATTTATGATTCATCCATGCTTTGAGTGGCTTGACAGCTTTTTATTGCTTCATAATGTTCCATTGTATGGATGTTCCAGTTTGTTATCCTCTCACATACTGAAAGATATCTTGGTTACTTCCAGTTTGGGGCAATTATAAACAAACCTGCTATAAATATTTGCATGAAGGTTTTTGTGTGGATATAGGTTTTTAACTCAGTTGGGTAAATACCTAGAAGCATGCCTTAGTTCAGGCTGCTATAACAGAACACATAGACTGGGTGGCTTAAATAACAAACATGTATTTCTCATAGCCTGGAGGCTGGACATCCAAGATCAAGGTGCCGGCAGATCTGGCATCTGGTGGGAGCTGCTTCCTGACTTGCAGAGATGTCTTCTCGTGTCATCATATAGCAGAGAGCAGAGAGTGAGAGTGAGCTCTCAGGCCTCTTCTCAGAAGAGCCCATCAGGGGCTCTGCTCTCATGGCCTAATCACCTCCCAAAGGCCCCACCTCCTCACACCATCACACTGGGGGTTTCAACAGAGGAAATGGGGGGGGACCAACATTCAGTCGATAGCCACGCACGATTACCGGATCTTGTAGCCTCTGGGACTATGGGGAACATGGGTGTCACCCAGCAGCTCATCCTGGTCTTGGTCTGAGCCACTGCACATTCTCCTTTGCACCCACCAGTGCTGTAGGCTTGGGGGGGTAACCCCTACCAGGTGAAGGAAACGCTCTTCTGTTTCTACTGTGCTGAGAGCTTTTTAATCAGTAACAAAATAAGACTAAATCCATCGTATTCAAGACACACGTCAAACGCTTTTCTGTATATATCAACTTAATCATAGGATCTTTCTCCTTTATGTATGGGATGAATTGCATTGCTGTGTTTGATGTTAAACTAGAGAAACCCAGACCATGAGGTCTATTTCTCACTTGTAATGGTTCTTTTTTTTTTTTTTTGGCCACACCTCGTGGCCTGTGGGAACCTAGCTAGTTCCCCAACCAGGGATCGAACCTGTGCCCCCTGCAGAGGAAGCACGGATTCTTAACCACTGGACTGCCAGGGAAGTCCCCTACGATTGTGTTTTATTTCAGATGTTTTGTACCCAAGTTCCTGAGTGAAATGGGTCTCTCATATTCTCTTCCCACTTGTCTGCTTCAGAGCCAAACGCAGTGAGCTGGACACATCCCACTCTCTTCCACTTTCTGGAACATTTTGTCCAAGACAGGAATTAACTGGTCCCTGGAATCAGGGTGGGACTCACTCATAAAGCCCGGGCTCCAGGCTGGGAGAGGACAGGGCTTGGACAACCACTTTTTAGTCTATTCCTGTTTATTACTTCATTTTGACCTTCTTTTTGTCATTTTATATTTTTCCAGGAATTTATCTATTTCATTTAGGTTTTCAGTTTTATTAGTTTGTAAGTGTTCCTAATTCTATTATTTAAAATCTGTGCTGTGTCTGCAGTTATTTCCTCTTTGTATGTTTTATTTGCAGTGACTTGCTTTTTCCTTCTTCCTTGCCAGAGTGTCTTCATGTGATTGTTCTTCCAACGAACCAGCATTGGGTTTTGTTCGTCTCCGCTCTTCCCTCTCTCTCCCTCCTCCATTGATCTCTGGCCTTTTAAATTTCTTTTTGTATTTTCTCCTTCTTGTTTCTTTGGGTTGGCTTGGAGTTAAACTGCATTTCTGGAATCCATGCTTAGTTGGAGCAGAGCTGGTCTTGAGTCAGCTGCCTTTGCCAGCCCATCCCTCTCTCGGTGTCACCGAGATTGTTTTCAACAACGGTGACAGCTGACCTTTCCCAGTGGTTGTGCGTCCTGTGCACTGCAAGACCCAGTAGCACAGCCCCCCTCCACCCTTGCCCCATGCTCCCAGACAGGTGTCATGAGCCCCATTTGAGAGCATTCTAAGTCTAGCCTTGATCTGACCCCGGAATCCTTAGCTCCTGCCCCAGCGCCCAGGGCACCCCGCCTGGAGGCCTCCCGAGGGAACAGGCTTCGTTCGGGCTGGGCAGGGCTGGGTCACTCAACCAGATGCCCTCTGCCGGCTGAGATGGTGGGGTGTCCTGGCTGCAGCAGGCTGCTGCAGGGTCTCTCTGCTGTCAGAGGCCCCAGCCCCCTCCCTGTCAGGGACTTTACCACAGGACCTTCCAGGTGTGTGAGGCCCCCAGGGGAAGGGGTGTTATGGAAGTGCCCATGGCTGCCAGCTCACTGGGTGGCAGCTGTAGAGGCCCTGCCCACCTGGGGCGGAAGCTCGGCCCGGTGACTCACTGTCCAGTCGCGCAGCACAACTGGAGATGCAGAGGTCAGCGGGCGAGGGGTCTGGGCTCTCCCAGCTGGCCTGGCTGCAGGGCACACAGGGTGGCCACGAGAAAGGGGAGACCACCTGAGGCCAGAGACAGGCCAACAGCTGCAGACCATCAGAGAGGGGGATGTGGAGGTCACCCCAACTTCCTTCTGGCTGGGCCAGAACCACAGGTGCCCCAGCCGTGTGGGCATCACTCCCTGCCCACAGGCTGCCGTCTCTGGCTCCTGGGATGGCATCTATAGCCCTGCCCATCCCCAGGGCCAGGAGAAGGGGCTCTCTAGGGAGCTCTGCGGGCGAGGAGGGGCAGGAGCAGGTCTAGACCCTGACTAGAGGATACCCCCACCCTGCCTGCAGGAGAGGACGGTGGACAGAGAGGGGTGGGGCTCGGGCTCGTGGCCAGAGGCAGAGGTGAGAGGCCAGGAGAAAGGCCTCCTGCGGGAGGGGCTACCACTAGAGATCCTTCCACTCATGCCAGGGCAGGGTTGAGGGGGCCAAAGGGGTGCTGCCCTCAGACTCCAAAAGAGGCTGCAGGGATCTGTTTCCCGTCCAGGAATAGGGTTTGGGACCACTTTGGGGCCCTCTTGCATCCACTGACCATAGGTGACAGTAGGGCAAGCTCCAGAAAGCACCTGCTCTTTTTTTCTTTTCTTTTAAATTTATTTATTTTTGGCTGCGTTGGGTCTTCATTGCTGAACGTGGGCTTTCTCTAGTTGCGGCGAGCAGGGGCTACTCTTCATTGCAGTGTGTGGGCTTTTCATTGCGCTGACTTCTGTTGCTGCGGAGCACGGGCTCTAAGCACACGGGCTTCAGTAGCTGTGGCACACAGGCTCAGTAGCTGTGGCTCGAAGGCTTAGTTGCTCTGTGGCATGTGGGATCTTCCCAGACCAGGGCTCGAACCCATGTTCCCTGCATTGGCAGGCGTACTCTTAACCACTGCGCCACCAGGGAAGTCCCAAGCATCTGCTCTTTACCGGTCCCTCCTGAGCCAGGGATTCAGGCTGGAAACCAGCTCCCTGAGGCTGGAAAGTCAACAGGGAACCACAAAGAGGGGGTGGGGAGTTTGGGCTCAAAGTTCAGTGTTGACTTGCTTTCAGAGCGAGACTGCCTCAGCCCCTGCTGGCCCTCTGTCTGTCCAGTCTAAGTACTGAGGACCTCCTGGGGCTGTGCAACAAAGCCTCTGCCCTCCTGGGGGGCTGGGGCAGGGTGGGGCGCTCCCGAGCTGGGCCTGGTAACACAAAGACCAAAGACCTGACTTGTGCCTAGCCCAGGTGGCCAGTAGCCTCTCGAGTGGGCCCTGGCCCCCTGCCCCTGCAGCTCTGAGACTCAGGACTCTAAATGTCAGATCCCCTGCCTTACAGAGGGACAGGCAACACTCACACCTGTGGATGTTCTTTAGCACTGCCCTGGGGGCTGGCACAGCAGAGCCACCCATCTACCTGGCATCCTCCAAGCTCACACCCTCACCTGACGGACGTAGAAGACCTGTCTGGGAATCAGGCTCACCAAAGCCTCTATCCAGTAGGCAGAGACGCTAATCACGCGCCGGGCTCCATCCAAGATAAGGGGGTCCCCACCTTGGCCCCAACGACACTGGGGGCCGGATCATTCTCTGGGAGGGGGGCACCCTGTGCACTGTAGGACGTTGAGAGCATCCCTGCCCTCCACCCGCGAGATGCCAGTGACCCCCGATTGTGAAAACCCAACATTGCCAAATGCCCCTCCACACCCCCACCCCAGTTGAGACCCCTGGTCTCCAGCAGCCCTGCCCAAGAGAGCTATCTGGGATGATGGAAATACTCTGTTCTGTGCTGTCCAATCCAGGCATCACTGAGCATGTAGAACGTGTCTAGTGAGACTGAGGAAGTAGGTCTTTACTTTTACTTCATTTTAATTAAGCTAAAGAGCCATGCATGGCTAGTGGCTGCCTTTGCAGCAAACGCCTGTCGGTGCTGGAATCCTAGCCCAACTCTGGCCTCCACCCCAGTCTGGCCTGTGCCTGGGAATTTGGTTGGGGGCATGAACTCACTTCCATTTCCCTCCTGGCGTGGGTCGGGGCTGCATGCCTCTACCCGATGAGTCATGGGGTTGGCACAGAGCACCCAGAGCCTGGAAGGCTGCTGGGCCCAGTCCCACGGGTACTCTGTCTGGCCAGGGCCCTGGGTGTCCCCAGCATTTCCTGGAGTTTTCCTCGGCCAGTGGCTGGGTACTAGCTGTGTGGGAAACACTCACGTGCACATACAAGCCGCCAGAGCCGCAGACCACAGCCCCACGGCTCCCTGTGTCCACCTGGAGCCTGTCCGGGAGCTCCACAGTCCTTGTTCACTTCCCGATGGTTGGCTCATGCATTCTCAATCCCCCAGAAAAGGACTCACTGGGCCAATTTTGTTAATTAAGTGGGATGATCATTAGTACTGGTGGCAAGGGGTGGGCATGGTCCTAACTGCTCCTGGATGGGAGCCGAAGGCTCCTGAGGTGGGGCCCGGCCCTGGGCTAAGGTGAGAAAAGAATCCCGGTGCACAGCCTGGAGGGCACTGTGCTTCCAGAGTTGCCCCTGGAAGGTCAGGAGCTGAGGACGCAGCTGGAGGGCTCAGGCCCAAAGCACAGGCGGAGTGGGCCTGGTCTGTGTCCCCTGAGGCAGGCCCTGTGCTGGCCCTGGAATCACTCCCTAACCCCAGAGTCTCCTCCTGTTTCCACGGGGAGGTTGTTGGGAGAGAAGACATGCCTTTCAGTAACAGCAAGCAAAGTTCTAAAAGTGGGTGGGGGGTGCTGAGAGCAGGCTCTGGAGAGAACGGTGGACAGAGAGGGGTGGGGCTCGGGCTCGAGGCCAGAGGCAGAGGTGAGAGGCCAGGAGAAAGGCCTCCTGCGGGAGGGGCTACCACCAGAGATCCTTCCACTCATGCCAGGGTAGGGTTGGGGGGGGCAAAGGGGTGCTGCCCTCAGACTCCAAAAGAGGCTGCAGGGATATGCTTCCTGTCCAGGAATAGGGCTTGGGACCAACTCCTGAGAGAGTTCCCAGCTCTCAGTCCACATGTCAGGCCCTTGGGTGGGGAGGGGGTCACAGTGAATTGTGTGCAGAAGTACATTCCCACCCCTGCCAACTGACAGAAGCCCCTCCAGGTGCTCTCTCTTCCTTCAACATCTGAGGGGCCAGCTGCTTCATCTCTCTGGGACCGTGAGTGACCAATAAGCAGAGTCCCCTCCCAGCCACGATGGATGTGGGGCGTAAGCAAGACAAAAACTCTTGTTTTCAGTCCTTGGGTTCGAGGAGCTATTTATTATGAGGCTTACCCATCCCAGCCTGACTGAGACAGTCTGTACCTATTTAATCCCAAAGTATCTAGGGCTGAACGTGGGCACCTGGAAGGTGTGGGGCTGGGGACTCCAGAGTGCCCCACTCCAGGGTGGGCACCTGCTGGGCAAGAAGCACTGGCTCCCTGCAGGGGCCTAGGAGAAGGTCGGTCGGCGGGGCGGGGCATACCCAGCCCCATGGGAGAGCCCCACAGAGGGCGCTGAGGGTCCAGAAGTTTGCCCACTTTCCTTATCCTTCCTCCAGCTCCGACACTAGGGTAAAAAAGCAGGATCAGGAGATGAAGGGACCGTCCCCTCCAGCCCCTGGGAGCTGCACGTGACCTGGGCCAGTGAGAGGCTGGACCCAGGATCTCTGGAAGCTACCTACCAGGGACTTGGATTTTAATAAATGAAGAGACCAGAAACCATGGACCGCCCAGGAAACCCATCAGGCCTGGAAGGGCAGTTTTCTCAGGGCAGGCTCAGGGTGGTCGGGAGAAAGCTGTAACTGCTCCCTGCCCAGGCCCCCAGGTTCAGGATGCCCAGCCACGGCCCAGCCCTCCCTGATCCTTCCTCTCCCTACGTGGGATCTCCACCCCGCGTGTTCTGCTGCTGCCCTGGAAGCCCCGCAGCACTTTGCATTCATCCCTGATATTCCTTCCCCTTCCTGATGTTAATAAGCAGTTTTTTTCCTGCTGTTATTTGAAAACAAGACACAAACTATTTTTCCCACCAAGATGCACTCCTCACCTTCCCCCCATAACAAGATGAAATCTACAGAAAATTTATTCCTGTTTTCTTGCCTCCTGCCCACCTATCATGAGACCTCAGGAAGGATTCTATCCCCTGACTCCCTACCCCCAACTTCCGATCTTTTAGCGCTAGCCTACTGATAGACTTCCTGGCAGCAGCCCCTTCCATATCAAGGATCTTTATTCAACACTTACTTCCCCCAGTTCCAGAGAGATTATCACTACCTATTTTTCACTACATGTCAGCATGCATGCAAGTATACGCACACAAACCACACGTATGTGCACATGTGTTTCTGGGCACACATCTGCATGTGTGTCTGTGCACAGATGTGCATGCATGTATGCACATGAACTCACAAGTGCATCTGTGCATGTGGTGTGCATGTACGCACATGTGAGTGCACACATACATATGTACACGTGCACACATGCAGGCATGCACGTTGTACACATCTCTGTGTGTGGGCGTGTACACATGCATACGTACAGATAGGAGGTGGGGGAAGACAGCTCACCACTGCTCTCCTGGTCCCTTTACTTCTCTGCCCTGAGAACTGGGTTCTGTCTCATTCTTGTTTACTAGGAGGCCTCTCTGAGCCCCTTCCTGGCTGGGCTCAGCGTGTCCAACTCATGTGCTGGCACATGAGTCCAGGGAGCAGTCTAGGCTGTCCGAAGATGCTTTTCCCCAGCCTCTGCAGGCTTCGGGTCACACAAGGAGCCCAATGTCAGTCTGAATCTTTCTCCTTTGTCAGCAACCGCTTTCTCAATGAAGCTTTGAAAATCTCTTCCTTACCTGTGGGGTTTAGGAGATTTATCAGGATGGGCCCGGGCGGGGCCTGTCTTGGCCTCCTGCCTGGAGCTCTCTGGGCCTCGCACGTCTACATCCCTGGATCTTCCTGGAGATGTTCTATTATATCTGTCCAATGGTCCTGGTCACACTAACCACCTGTTGCTTTTGCTCCTCTGGGACTCCATCCACAACTGAGGTCTAAGCCTCTCATTTTTCCTGTGTGCTTTGCATCTCCTTGCATTTTCCCTCTGTGATATGAGGTGTTGCTTCTACCTGGAC
Source organism: Globicephala melas (assembly GCF_963455315.2). NCBI lineage: Eukaryota > Metazoa > Chordata > Mammalia > Artiodactyla > Delphinidae > Globicephala > Globicephala melas. Next base: position 33,286,611 of record NC_083333.1, on the reverse strand, counting down.
ATCTAGGTGTTCATGGACAGCTGCCTCTCCTTCAGTTCACTGGATGACATTTTTATAGTTCACTTGTAGAGAGTCCTCTCTGCAAGAGAGCACACTGATATGTGTGTGTGTGTGTGTGTGTGTGTGTGTGTGTGTGTGTTCAAGTGTATGAGCATGGGTTTCTCTGTTGGGTCAGAGGGGTGGGATGTTTGCACAGCCTCCTCTGGAAGATCTTCCTCTTTGACTCCTGGGCTCTGGTCTGTGTCCCCTTCCTTTGTCAGTTTGTTGGTGCCAGGTCTGGTGGAAGAGGATGCTGACCTCGACATCTGTGCCCACCCCCCCAGCCAGGGGTGAGGACAAAGCCATCATCCCGCCCTGGACTAGTGGCTGCTCTGGGATGGCTGCTGCCCCGGGCTGGCCCACCCGGCACCTTCCCAGCACCATCTCCACTGCACCTGTGTCCTCATCCACATTCTAGGTTACGGAGTCAAGACACAAACAAACAACCAAGACCCAGGCAGACAGCACAGTACGGTTGCAGCTGTCTGAAGCTCTTGGCACCTGGGTGAGGAAAGCAAGATAAATGGAGCCATCAGAGTCATGGGGGCCTCAAGAAAGAGCGGATGCTGACGGGAGGGGAGGGCAAGTCTTCTAGGAGGAAGGGTCCCAAGTCACCTGCTGCCAAACCTTTTAGGACAGAAAGCTGTCTACACCAGCTGCTCCACTGCCTCTCCTCCCCTCTCTCTCTTTTTCAATCCATGGATTTTTTAAAAATTGTGTTAAAATATACATAACATACAATTGCCATTTTAACTATTAAATGTACAGTTCGATGGCATTAAGTACATTCATGTTGTTGTGTAACCATTACCACGGTCCATCTCCAGACTCTTTTCATCTTCTTAAATGGAAACTCTGTTCCCATTAAACATTAACTCCCCAGTCCCCTCCCGCTCCCCTGGTAACTTCTCCTCGACTTTCTGTCTCCATGAATTTGCCTGCTCCAGACCTCATGTAAGTGGAATCAGTCTTTGTCCTTTTGTGACTAGCTTATTTCACTTAGTATAATGTCTGCAAGGTTCATCCATGTTTAGCACTTGTCGGAATTTCCTTACTTTTTAAAGGCTGAATAATATTCTATTGTATGTACAGGCACACTTCGCTTTATTGTGCTTTGCAGATGTTGCATTTTTTACAAACTGAACATCTGTGCCCTGTGTCAAGAAAGTCTATTGGCACCAGTTTCCAAAAGCATTATTCTCTTTTATTATTTTTAAAATTTTATTTATTTATTTATTTTTGACTGTGTTGGGTCTTCGTTGCTGCACGCGGGCTTTCTCTAGTTGTGGCGAGTGGGGGCTACTCTTCGTTGCAGTGCATGTGCTTCTCATTGCAGAGGCATCTCTTGTTGCAGAGCATGGGCTCTAGGTGCGCAGGCTTCAGTAGTTGTGGCATAAGGGCTCAGTAGTTGCAACTCGCAGGCTCTAGAGCACAGACTCAGTAGTTGTGGCACACAGGCTTAGTTGCTCCATGGCATGTGGGATCTTCCCATACCAGGGCTTGAACCCATGTCCCCTGTATTGGCAGACAGATTCTTAACCACTGCTCCACCAGGGAAATCCCAGGATTATTTAAAAATTAAGGTATATACACTGGGTTTTTTTTTTTTTTTAAGACATAATGCCTTTGCACAGTTAATAGACTATAGTATAGTGTAAATATAACTTTTTTTTTTTTTGGACATGCAGCATGTGGGATCTGAGTTCCCCGACCAGGGATTGAACCCATGTCCCCTGCACTGGGAGCACAGTAAAACTTTTTTTATCAAAGTATAGTTGATGTACAATATTATATTTTACAATGTACAATATAGTGATTCAAAACTTTTAAAAGTTATACTCCATTTGTAGTTATTATAAAATATTGCCTATGTTCCCTGTGTTGTATAATATATCCTTATAGCTTATTTTATACATAATAGTTTGTACTTCTTACTCCCTTACCCCTACATTTTTATACCTCCCCCCCACTGGTAACCACTAGTTCACTCTCTATTTCTGAGTCTGTTTCTTTTTTGTTGTATTCACTAGTTTGTTGTATCTTTTAGATTCCACATATAAGTGATATCATAGAGTATTTGTCTTTCTCTGTCTGACTTATTTCACTTAGCATGATACCCTCCAAATCATCCATGTTGTTGCAAATGGCAAGATTTAATTCTTTTTTTATGGCTGAGTGATATTCCATTTTATATATATATATATATATATATATATATATATATATATATATATATATATACCACATCTTCTTTGTCCATTCATCTGTTGATGGACACTTAGGTTACTTCCATATCTTGGCAATTGTAAATAATGCTATGAACATTGGGGTCCATGTATCTTTTTGAATTAGTGTTTTTGTATTCTTTGAATATATACCCAGGAGTGGAAATGCTGGGTCATATGGTAGTTCTATTTTTAGCTTTTTGAGAAACCTCCATACTGTTCTCCACAGTGGCTGCACCAAATTACATTCCCACCAACAGTGTACAGGGGTTCCCTTTTCTCCACATCTTCATCAACATTTGTTTTTTTGTTTGCTTTCTAAATTTTTTATTTATTATTTTTTTAATTTTATTTATTTTTTGGCTGTGTTGGGTCTTTGTTGCTGTGTCAAGGCTTTCTCTAGTTGCGGCGAGCAGGGGCTACTACTCTTGCGGTGCACAGGCTTCTCATTGCGGTGGCTTCTCGTGTTGCAGAGCACAGGCTCTAGGAACACGGACTCAGTAGTTGTGGCTTGTGGGCTCTAGAGCGCAGTCTCAGTAGTTGTGGCGCATGGGCTTATTTGCTCTGCGGCATGTGGGGTCTTCCTGGATCAGGGATTGAACCCGTGTCCCCTGCATTGGCAGGTGGATTCTTAACCACGGCGCCACCAGGGAAGTCCCTGTTGGCTTTTGCTAAAATCATAGAGTATTTGAAATTGCGGGTGCCCTGGAAAATCTAGAATCGGAAAGCCTCTCTGGGCCTGTTTCTGCATCTCACAATGATGTACTCATGATCTCTAAGGGAACAATGCAAGTTAGCATTCCTATGGTTTGTCAACATGTAGCAGGAGCAGAAAGGAGAAGACTCACCCCCTGGGTGCTCACGTGGGAGCCAGCTGGGGATGGTAGTCACAGGGGGCGACCTTCCCTCCAGGGTGTGAGCCTGGGCCACAAAGCCCCTCCTTGGTGACCCCGGGCTGCCCCAAGCTCTGGTCAAGGGGAAGCCACAGGTAGACACAATTTGCAAATGACCCCGGCCCCTGACCCATTAATTGGCTCTTGCCAGTGACCTGTGACCTGGGGCAGAAAAAGAACAAGTGACCAGGACCAGCCAGTAGCTGAAGGAGGCACAGCAGGGAGGTCAGGGGAGCTCAGGGACAGAAACTACTGGAAGCCAGAGTAGCCAGCCAGAGGAGGAAGGAGAGCAGAGGGAGTGGCTGTGAGGTGTGGGGGCACCATGAGAGACCGCAGCCAGGGGACCCAGAGCAGCTCCCACCCCCTGCCCAGCACCAGGTCAGGTGTCCTTCCAAGGACATGGGCACATGTACATGCCTCTTGTTTCTGGAGATTGGAGTGTGTATCTATCCCTCTCCCCCAAAGAGTCTGACAACCCTTGGAGAGCTGAGGTGAGGTCGGGATGGGAGAAGGGAGGTGTGTGCTCTCAGGGGACAGGAAAATGCAAACCTCTGCAGCCTGATGCCAGCTCTGGCCTGACCTCAGAAAGCACAAGGGCTTCGTTCATGCATGGGGCGTTCGGGCATATGTGTGGGGTACGGGCTTCTTTTTGGGGTGATGAGAATGTAAAATTGACTGTGACAATGGTTGCCATATACTAAACACCATTGAACTGTGCGCTCTAAATGGGTGAGTTGTGTGGTTTGTGAACTCTGTCTTGATAAAGCCACTCACACAGGCACACAATCACACACGGCACAAGCCCAGGAATCTTCTGCACACCAGGACACACACGGTCTCAGCTTGCTTCCTTTGCGCTCTGCTTTCACACGAGGGCAGAGGACAGGCTGGGCATCCCCTCCCCTCTGAAACCTCCTCACCTGCCCAGGAGGTCAGGAAGGTCTGGGTTGAAGCAAAGGGGACCATGTATTTGGAACTGCATTAAAACCGTGATGCCAGGTGGAGTGGGGATGGTCTGTGGAGAGAGATGTGGGACCCTGACAGCAATGCACAGGGGATGGAAAGAGGTAGCAGGGACCGGCTGGGAGTCCAGATAATGGGGAGGGGCCTGCAGGGATTGGGTGAAAGGCCTCCAGCCCTCCAGCCCCCACCCCACAGGCTTTTGTGTAAGACTTACCTTTTGTGATTTCAGATTAAAATAAAAAGACCCCGGGCAGGGGTGTATAGGCCCCCAGCCCAGTTGGGGCATCCTAAGTGTGAGTGAGTTTTAAGGGGGAGCTGGCAGAAGCCAGTGTCCCTGCTGGAAGCAGAATCATGAGCCTTGGAGGGCGTGGTGAAACCCACCCTGGCTGCAAAGGCGGGGCTCTGAGCCTGGCAGTTCTGCTTGGAAATGGTCTGGGCTAGGAGCTGGGAGTTCATCCATGTGAGTCATTCATGAAGCCAGTGTTTACTGAGTGCCTACTATGTGCCAGGCGCAGGCTGGGTGTCAGCTTGGAGTCAGTGTGAACCGGGATACTAATGAGGCCATTTCCAACAAAAAGAACACTCACCTATGTGGGAGCCTTCATGCCACATGCCAGCCTTCTGGCCGTGTTATTGCTGGTCCTAACACCATGCTCCAAGGGCAGGTCTAAGACACTGACTTTCACCTTCAAGGTCACACAAGAGCAGGGCTAGAGAGCAGAACACGAGCACAGAGAGGATTGCAATTCTGGAGAGTGTACAAGGCCCCCACTCCTGCGGCCAGAAGTGGGGAAGCAGCTGTCATAGTTACACCCTCTACAAGCCCTAGCCCTGCAAGGGTGCTTCACAAATGGGAAACCGAGGCACACACAAGGGATGACTATGTGATTATCCTGACCAATTCTGAGGAAAAAAAAAGAAGCAGGCAGAACCCTGGGACCTGGGGGTAGCCCAAAGAGTTGCAGCTTCTTTCTGAGAAAGGACATCGAGGCCCCAGTAGGGGACTGCTGACCAGCGATCAGCCCAGGGCAGCTAAGGAAGTCTCCAGTCCAGTATTTCCAGGGAGCTGGTGCCAAGCCCCTTTCTGTTTCCAGTCTCCACTCATGGCTTTCTCTTGTGGGGAAACTGGACACTTAGCATATTCTGCCAGCAAGGCTAGTTTTACTAGTTTGGCAAAAATCTTCCCAACACCCTAAGACTGAGAAACTAGGCTAACCACTGTGCATGGACATGGGGTGTTCCTAATTGCCCACCACTCATTAGCAGCTGATCACGGTTTGCCTTGCAGCCTCTCCTTCTGTCTTCACACTGCTATGTAACGCTCAGGAATTGATGCCCGCTCCCCCAAATTGACCTCCAACTATTTTCAAACAGGGGCTGCACTACTGAGGCTGAGTGGTGGAGAGGGAAGACTTGTGAATGGAGAGACCAGGCACTTTCCTTCTCTGCAACCAGGGAAGATGATCCTGAATGGCGGCCCTGGCAACCATCTCACCCACACCTCTATGTAACCCCTGTGCTCAGAGCAGTATGTTTGTTAGCTGTCCAAAAATATGTATTAACAGCCTGTTTTATGGTTCTTTCTTTTTGGCTGGGGTGGGAGATAGGCGTAGAGAAGCATCGACACGAAAGTCATTCCTTCTTGGTTCAGGCACCTCTCTGAAGACCCAACGCAGACTAGATGAAAACATTGATCCAGTCTCCAGGCAATGGAACTGGAGAGGCAGGCAATGCAGACCTCACCCTCTGAAATGTGGTAGTGTCACCCTCACCCTTCAGTCTGACACCAGGCCCTAGGACGGCTCTTCCTTCAGTCCTAGGCTTGAGAGCGCTGTAGGCCCGGGACTTAGCTCATAGGGTGGGAAGGGAACAGCACAGTGCAGGTCTCGGCCAGCCCAAGAGATCTGTGCACACTTGTGTCCCCTGTAGCCTGGCCTGTGTCACTTCCCACAGGCGCCGGTGCAGGGAAGGCGGGCCCCTCTTGGAGAGTCCCGAATGTGCGGGTCTGGGGCCTGGAGGGACAAGCTCTCTCTCCTCTCTCCCTCCAGCAAAGGGCACTGCCTGTGTGCTTGTCCCAGGCCTGTCGCGAGGAGACGCTGGCTTCCCAGACACCTGCGGGAACAAACGAAGACCCTGCGAGAGCACGTGGGTCCTGCATGCGGAAGGGGGCCAAGCAAGGGGCTATCGGCCCGGGACTGCTGCGGGGAACAGGGGGCAAGGAGAGAAGGAGGTCTGGCCTGGCCTGGACGTCCGAGGGTCGCGAGGATGAAAGAAAACGCTGGGTTGCGGGGCGGGGGCTGGAGGGCGGGGGCGGGGGCCCGGCCCCACCCGCCCCGCCCTGCCCTGCCCTGCTCGGCCCCGCCCCGCCCCGCCCCTCCCCAGCCTGTCTTTCGAGGCCCCGGCCCCGCCCTAGCCCCGCCCCTAGAGCTGTGAGGTCCCGCCGCCGGCCAGTTGCCGAAACCGCGGCCCCGCCCCTCGGTCAGCGCGGCCCCGCCCTACCGGGGGTTGCTAGGGGAAGTGACGTCACAGCGCGATGGCGGTGGCTCCTTCCGGCAGCTGAAGGGGGTTTAGGCCCGGGAGATCCGAGTCCATCCGCGGCGGGGAGAGGGCAAGCGGGGTGGGCAGGGGCCGGAGCAGGGGCGGCGGCGCTCGGACTGTCCCATCCGTCCCGTATTGAGGCGTTGGGAGCGGCGGGGCGGCTGGAAAGCGATGGTGAAAGCGGGGCCGTGAGGGGGGCGGAGCCGGCAGCCGGACCCGCAGTAGCGGCAGCAGCGGCGCCGCCTCCCCGAGCTCAGACCCAGGAAGCGGCCGGGAGGGCAGGAGTGAACAGGTCGCGCCGCCGCCACCGCCATGGAGCTCAGAGTGGGGAACAGGTACCGGTTGGGCCGGAAGATCGGCAGCGGCTCCTTCGGAGACATCTATCTCGGTGAGGCGCCCTTCCCCGCGGATGGGCAGCCCCAAACCGGCGTCCCCCGGCCCCGGTTCCGCTCCGGCCCCCTCCCCGGCGACCCCGCCCCCGTCGGCCCCAACCCCAGCCCCCGCCCCGGGCATCCCCTCCGGCCAGTGGCGGTAAGCCTCGTCCCCGTCTGTTCGGGCCTCCCAGTTCCCCAGGCAGGAGCTTGCGGCCTTTCCGACCCGCGCCCTCGAGGGCACCTGACCAACGTGCGCTCGCGGCCTTTGGGGAGCGGCCGGGAGCCTCGGTTAGGCCCTCGCTACCCGCTCGGCCCGGCCCTCGCTACCCGCTCGGCCCGGCCCTCGCTACCCGCTCGGCCCGCCCGCCTTGTGTCCGCTCCCGGTGTCCCTCCACGCAGACAAAGGGCCGTCGGCGAGTGCGGCCCCCGCGTCCTGCGCGCGTGCGGTGGGCACGAGTAGAGTCCGGGGCTGGCCGAGGCTTCTTCGGCGCTCCTCGTTACGATGCAGCCCCGGCTGACCAGCCCCTCTGGCCCGGGGTCTGGGCCGTGGACCGCAGGTGGCGCTCGGGGTCGCCTGGGGGCCAGTAGAGTGGTCGTTGAGAACATGTTGCGCATCCAAGTTCGGTACTAAGTACCTCGGCGTGAACGAGAATGACATTCAGGTGATTCGGGACAAAGTCAGCGCTAGGGTGTTGGGAGAATTAGAGGCAAATAAAGTGGTAAAGCTCTGCTCATGAGCTTGTCCTTTTGCTATGAAAACTCTCCAGGTACACTGGAAAAAAATGGGATTAGAATGTTCTGGATTGTTTCAGATTTACAGTGAAAGAATGCACGTGTGTGTTAAAAGGTTGGCTTGAGTCTTAAAGTTGGAAGTTTTAAAAATATAAGCGTTTCTCAGAGAAATTGTGTGTAAGTTACTCCTACCCCCGCATTTGGGGACATCCAGCCTGGCCCGCAATGCATGTGCAGAGGGACTGTCATTGTGCAAGTTTGGGGGTGAACATGCTCTGCTTGCGCAGCCCGCTCTGGTGTTTCTGTTTGGCTGGTGTACTTGTCAGGGAGGGTCAGGAATAGATTTGTATGTCAGTAATGCTTCTGGTTATGCTTTTCAGATGGTCCCAAGTGTGTGTGCTCACCGCCCCATCCTTGCCTCTTGTTACCTGGAGAGGATGCACGACCTCCTGGGCTAACAGCGTAAGAGGATTCCACACTTAGGGTAGTTCATAACTGCTTTTGGTACCCTTACCCTACAGTGTAATCCTGTCACATCGGTATGTGCTTTACTGCCCTGCTGAGTAAAACACACTTCAGAGATACTTGCATTTTACTATTTAAATATTTATGTCCAGTAGTCAGCAGTTGCCTTCTCAGCAGTGTTTTGGGAGGCGAAGTGCTGGGTAAATGCAAGCTGTTTGCCTTATTTATAGAACAATAGATTTTGGCAAAAGTTTTAACTTAGGATCTAGGAGCTGTACTGAAAAACCAATCTATTAGCCACCCTTACACAGATATGAAAAAGTAGATATTTTCAACATTTTTGTTCTCTGGTCTGAAACCTTGCCAGACAGTTTTCTGCTTTCCGAAGCTGCGTTCAGACAACCAAATCGTGGAACGTTGTCACCAAGTCATTCACAAAGAAGTTGAGAGTTCTGTGGGAGACCCTGAAAGCTTATTCACAACTGTGTCCTTTGGGCCTCACCTTGTGCTGGGCACACCAGTGGTGCTTGATCCAGCCAGGCACTGGCTGACCGGTCCCAGAGGGGTCTGTCCTCAGTTTCCTCCATCATGTTTATCCTAAAATGGATAGACTGTGGCTCTCGCGCCCTAGTTATGAGTACCCACATGGCCCACCCACTGGAGTACACGTAGAGTTACTTGTGTGGGGTTGGGTACAACTGATTTGGCTTTGACTCTTGGCCCAGGTGGTGGTCCCTTCAGGCTACATGCTACCCCACTGAGGAAATGTGAAGTGGTCTTGTTAGATTAAGATGTGACTGGAAAGGTGGGTCAGAGGAAGCTCACTATATACTGAAGTTAAGGGTCACAGATGACCGATCCAAAGACCATGGGATGGATTGAGTCTTCTGTACCATGTTTTTTTTCTATTTGTTAGGCAACTAGTCATTAGTTGAGGAATTCAGTCCTCATCTTAAAAATCGTTATGTTCTACATATTCTAGTGTGACAGCAGTTAAAGTCGTTCCTACTACTGTCATTTTGCTATAGGTCAGAATGCTCTTAACTCCTCCTTCTTCACCTTCGTTTAAATGTGGGGTTTGGGGTCTTGGGTTTCCACCTGGGACTTTCTAGTGCTTTCAGACGTTTGAAGCCAGGGGTGGAGGGGGAAGAGAGAGCTGTCCTTCAGCTTGCCGAGTACCTTATGGACCAAGAAGGCCCAGTGCTAGCCTCCCTTTCCAGCAGCCTGCTGTGCTGACATGAGCATGTGGCAGTGTGTCCTGCAGGTTATTCCAATCCTTCCCAAACAGCGTGAGCCCCCTCTCATGGAGTTCTGTTCTTGTCCCATGTCTGTCTTCTATAGGTGGTGGCAGTACCTCGGACCCTCCTCCCTGCCCCCCATTCATGATTGGTAGAATGGTGGTTTTCTTCCTGCTAGCTGTTGGCATTTGTACTTGATCCTGTTGCTCTGTCAATTTATCAGAGGATGGCCTCATCTGTCCAGCTGTTACCCAGGTGGAGTGTGTGGTTTGGCTTCATCACATACACAAATGCTTTTGGGGATCTAAAGCTTAGTAACCTCTTCATATTTTTGATTTTCATGTTTTTCCCCTCGCTGACTTTCATTTCTCTTCAGTGGCACCTAGCAGGGTGTCTGGCACACAGTAGGGGTTCCAAAATGGTGGCTGGCTGGCCAGGAGAGGAAAGCAGTTGCCTGTATGCAACTTTCGTAGTCACGTGCCTGTGTCCTTTAGGGTGATGGCTTGAGTGTTCATAGATACCGCATCAGCTCTCAGTGGTTGCCCTGTGAGAGTGCCCTTTGCCCTGCTGTTCAGAGGCCTCTCCCTATTTCTTTGTCGATAAAACAGTCATCAATGGGAGTTACCTTTTTGTCCCAGGACAGGGTCAATCTTGGAGTTAAGTTCATTTATCATCTGCCTTTGCTCAGCTTGAGGGGCATAATTTTGTTTTCCTAGGACCAGCATTAATCTGTGTCTAAACATAGACTAACATCTTCATCTAGTGAGGGGGAACTCCTGTCTGGCACTGGAGCTGCACAAAAGAGCTGAGGTTGTTGGGTGATAAAAGACCTCACTATAAACAGACACTGAGTAAACGTGATGTGCCACTTGGTTTTGACTTGCTCTGAATCTGGAACCCAGAGCTCAATAGTATCTTTCAGATTTTTGTTCCCCATCTAGAAGTACTTCTAAAAGTTACCTGTTGTGAAGGACCAGGTTTTGTAATTTCCATTCTGTGGCAGATCAGCACTTTTGTAAAATGTTAAAATTTTAAAATGTTGCAGCAATGTCATGTTGCTATCAGAGCTCTGGGGTGCTTCCTCGCTGTCCTGTATTTGTCCCCTTGTGGACTGGGGGTAGTTTGAGGACAAGACTTGGAGCAGCACTGCCGGTAGAGCACAGGGGCTGCTGTCAGCCAGGGAGGTGGGACAGGACTGCAGGGCTACAGTGGTGGACCACCTCAGTTTTGCTCAGTGGTCTCTTATGTTTGGTTCCCATGGAATACCCAGAACTTGCAGTGCTGCTGCTTCACCCAGTGGTGAAGACCTCTCAGAGGAGGCAGCCTGCGTGTGTGCTGCCCTCAAGTCTGTTTGGTAGAGAACCCAGCCTCCCCTCTTTGAGTCATCAGACTCAGGGCAACCTTCACAACTGTGATGCTGTAGAGGGCTGTTTCTGTTTGCAGGTGTGATCCTGGGGGAGGCTGGCTCTGTTGCTGGTGTGATCCTGGGGGAGGCTGGCTCTGTTGCTGGTGTGATCCTGGGGGAGGCTGGCTCTGTTGCTGGTGTGATCCTGGAGGAGGCTGGCTCTGTTGCTGGTGTGATCCTGGGGGAGGTGGGCTCTGTTGCTGGTGTGATCTTAGGAGAAGTGGTCTGTGTTTCCAGGTGTGATCTTAGGGTAAGTTGGCTCTGTTGCTGGTGTCATCCTGGGGGAAGTGGGCTCCTTTGCTGGTGTGATCTTAGGGAAGGTTGGCTCTGTTGCTGGTGTGATCCTGGGGGAGGCTGGCTCCATCTGCTGGTGTGATCCGGGGTGGGGGGGGGGAGGCTGGAATTCATATTGTGTTCCAGAGTTGCCTGTGGTCATTTGTCCCCAAGACTGTCAGTATTGCAGGGTGACTCAGATGTTAGCTTTACCAGCCACAGTACAGTGGAACCAGAAGTGTCCTCAGCCTTCCTGAAGGTGCTAGTTCAGTAGGTAGCCTGTGTGGGCCCAGGCTGTGTTGTCACTGAGAACCTGCCTCCTGGCAAAGGTGACAGGGCTGACATAGTTGGAGGAGCAAGTGTGCTATCATCAGAGGCTTCTCTGCTCCTGCTTTGGGGTGGGGGGAGTTGCTGATGTAACTAGTAAGGTGAGTCATCTGTTCCTCATGGGCTGGTGAGTTCAGTTCAGAGTGCCAGGTCCTCACAGGAACTCAGAGTTCATTTTTCGTTTGCACAGTACGTTTTACAATGAAGTAATTTCTCTTGTAGCTAGATAGATTATCCTAGCCTCAGGGAGGAAGAACAAAATGTATTACCTGTCTTTCTTCTGAGTGCCCAGGAGTCTTTGTGGAATGGTAAATGGAGTTCTTAAATTTAGAATGGTCCCTGGCAGTGATCAGATTGTGGTTATTCCCATGGAACCCCAGCATTGGTGACCGGTTTTGGATCCAGGCCCGCTAGAAGCAACCGCATCTCAAGCAGCTGTCTGAGCAGACTAGAGGAGAAAGTTTCTCTGTCCTTCTTGGGCAGTTACTGGGTTCATGAATATCAGCAGACAGCTCTCCTGCAGGTCATCATTGTTCTAATGCTTGCTGACCTTACTCTGCCTTTTATCCGGGAGTCTTAACGTTCTCTGTAACCAGTAACCCATTCATCCCACAACTCCCTCATGAAACAGACTGCTGGTCTCCCTGCTGAACTCAAATGGTGAGGGAATCTGAGTTGCCAGGGACTGGCAACATTGCTTTGCCCAGCAGGATGGGTCTGGGTTCTGCCTGGGCTGCTGGAGCCAGTGTTAATTCCTTCACGAATAACCATACTACTGGGAAGGATTAAAGTGCTTTATACTTAGAAGGAACTGGTGAGGAAAGCAGGGGGAGAGCTAGGTATGTGCTTTCTAAAGACTGCTTTTCCCATTCTCTCCAGTGAATGCTTCTTGAGGGAGGGCTTGTAGCATAGCTTTGGGTCAGATTGGAACTCAGGAGCATTCGTGTGTGAAGCCTGGAGGGGTAGTGGTTGTCAACATTTGCAGGTCCATATTGTAGTGAAGAAGAGGACGGCATCTTGAGGTTAAAACTCTAATCTTTAATCACGATCTGGTGACCAGGAGGTGTGAGCAGATGTATTGCCGGTTTTAGCACAAAACTAGCAAAAGGTGAGTGACAAGTACACTTTGCATAGATGTGATTAGGGCTTTGAAAACAGAGCCCAGTCCTGTTTCAGTGTCCGTAGGAGACGCACAGTATATCCTGGTCCCTGGGAGGGGAGAGGTGTGCTGGGCCTCCCTGGGCCTGGCCTGGCCTGTGATGGCTGAGTGATGGCTCCTGCTGTGTCGTGGGAACTGAGTCCCCTTGAGAAGCGACCTGCTGTATGCGGCTTGGTACCTGGGCCACATGGACTGGGATGGGCTGAGGCCATGTGAGAGTTCAGTGGAAACCCAGCCACCTCTCTGGAGAGAGGCTCGCACACACCCAAGACCTGTCAAGGCAGCATGGAGAAATGGGGCCCACACGGAATGTGTTGCCCTGGGACTCCCCACGGTCTGGCTTTGGGTGGGTGAATACAGGGCTGACCAACAGGCTGGATGAGAAGGTTCAGACCAGATGGGGGTCCTGTGGAGAGAACTGCACACCCTGTCTCTCAGTCCCCTGGTGATCAGAGTAGAGCCATATGGAAGTAGGTGATGTAATACCAAATAAGACTTTTCTATACGTATCAAATATTCCTGTTTTAAAAAGTGAAAATAAGGATATTTTCCCACAGGGGTTTATCTACCACTGACAGCGTCTTGTAGTAGAAAGTGGAGTGCATCCATCACCTGGTCCTCCTTGGAAGATTCAGATAGCACTCGTTGTTTCTCCAGCGTGTTGTAACATTGGGTGAGGTGGTAGACACCAGACGATTAACGTTTGTGATTTTCTTTCTTTGCCAAGGTACGGACATTGCTGCAGGAGAAGAAGTTGCCATCAAGCTTGAATGTGTCAAAACCAAACACCCTCAGCTCCATATTGAGAGCAAAATCTACAAAATGATGCAGGGAGGAGGTATGGTCTTTACCTGTTAAGAAAACCAAGGTGGTGTTTGATGAGGGAGAATACAGATGTCATGAATCACAGTCTGGTTAATTAGGAAAGGGGGCAGAAGCGTTCATACCCTTGACCCCATCCTGTGGCTTCCTTCAGATACTGTCTGAGAGGCCTGTAGAGGGGCTCACTCGACAAAAAGAAACATTTTATGCTTTTTTGCATAAATATTCTCTTCCTTAGTTTCGTATTACGTACTGGTGTCTTTGAATGCAGACTTGTGTGAACGCTGACGTAGAGCTTGCTGCTGGTCCTCCTGTGCCGCCTTGGTCATGCCTGCAGCTTTGGGATGGTCCCTGCAGACTCTCCTGAGTGAGACCCCTTCTAGCTTAGTTACTGTCCCCATTCTGTGAAACCTCCCCTTGGGCCTGAGGGTACCTAATATCAGAGTGCCCATCCTGATTTCAGAGTCTACCTTTTAGAATTCTCTGGACTTTGAGATTGTTTGGCAGGAAGGGGTTTTATTGGGGGTCTCAGAGTCCTGAAGACACTGCAGCATTTTGAAGGGTGTGCCTGTGCTGCTCCCCAAGGAGCTCAGGAAGCCCAGGCACATCCCTGAACGTCTTGAGCTTTCTCTGGGGACGGGGCTTCGTGTGTGAAGAATAGCTGTGTTATTTCCTTTTGGATACCCTTTGAAGCAGAAACCCCCATGATACTTTCATAGTTGGGGGGGTGGGGTCGGGACGGCTCTTGGCACCTTGCCAAAAGGAAGCTTGTCTTCAGAGTCTGTGTTGGTCCTTTGGTCAGGTGGAAAGGGAGGACTGGTGATGTGATTTCTTGACGTCTTTGCTTCACAAAGCAGTTTAATCTGTGCTACTTACTACCAGAAACCAGCATATCTCAGCTGACGTAGCACAGGGTGTCTCTTTAGCAGCAGATATATCTTAAAGCAACACAAACAGTCCTATGAGACGACTGCAGAAGGGTGTGTCCAGTGCCGCTTGTCCTGGGCACTATGGGACCAGAACAGGCTGTGGGTTCTCAGATGGCACATAGGGAGGAAACTCCCTGGCCCCTCCTGTGCCCAGGGAGACGTTGGCAGAGGACCCTGCCAGTGTGTCTGTCCTCTGGCAGCCCTCAGCAGGCTTCTCAGGCATCAGGGATGGTCTACACAGCTTTTAAGGTGGTGATGAGTAGGAGGAGGTGACTTGGTTTGTGGCCTTCGTGGTGGGAGGAGCTTAGTGCTGGGGGTTGGATGAAACCTTCTGACTGAAAAGCTTGTGTGTTTGAGGAGCAGCATCTCAGAACTCAGAAGCTGGGCCCCCAGGGATGGAGGGAAGAAGAGCTGACACCCAGGGAGGAGCTGGTGTAGTAGATTGAGACTCAACAGAGGGGGACTTCCCTGGTGGTGCAGTGGTTAAGAATCCACCGGCCAATGCAGGGGACACAGGTTTGAGCCCTGGTCCAGGAAGATCCCACATGCCGTGGAGCAACTAAGCCTGAGCGCCACAACTACTGAGCCTGCGCTCTAGAGCCTGCAAGCTACAACTACTGAGCCCATGTGCCACAACTACTGAAGCCCACGTGCCTAGAGCCCGTGCTCCGCAACAAGAGAAGCCACTGCAACGAGAAGCCTGAGCACCGCAACGAAGAGTAGTAGCCCCTGCTCGCTGCAACTAGAGAAAGCCTGCACGCAGCAACGAAGACCCAACGCAGCCAAAAAGAAATAAACGAATGAATAATTTTTTAAAAAGACTCAACAGAGGGAATTCCCTGGCAGCCCAGTGGTTAGGACTCTGTGCTTTCACTACCAGGGGCATGGGTTCAGTCCCTGGTCAGGGAACTAAGATCCTGCAAGCCCTGTGGCGCAGCCAAAAGAAAAAAAAAACTCAACAGAAAGGAGTTTATTTGGTTTAGAACAAGGTCTCTCCTCAGGAGCATAGCTGTTTTTTGTGGACGCTGTCTTCTGCAGGAGAACAGGGAGCAGCATCCTAGGTGCCAGTAGCCCCCCGCCCCCAAGTTAAGGTGATCAGAAATGTCTCCAGACGCTGCTCGATGCCCCTGGGTGCACTGTCGCTTCCTGTTTTGACCCCCTGCTTTAGGACGTAAAGGATCACTTGCTCTCCTGGTCTTCCCATGCCCCTTCTCTAGGATCCTGGAAACCTACTGGGATTCCAGACATAGCTCTTCTCCTGTCTGGCCCTTCCCCACGCATAAGTCAGGTTTTACTCCTGTTTCAGATACACACTTGGTGAATACTATCAGGGTGTAAATTTCTGTTTTAGAAAACAGATTCTGTCCAGGAGAGCAGAGAGCAGCATCTTGCTACTGTTCTGTGAGTTCGTCCTAGCCAAGATAAAGCTGGGATGGCAGAGGAGATAGAGTTCGGCTCTGCCCAGAAACCTCACAGCTCTGCTGTTGACCAGCCTTCTACATCCATCTCATGTGGGTGCATCTCTGATCGTGGCTCTTTTTATGTTAAGTTCTGTGCTTCGTTGCAGGTGGTTGATATTGACGGCATCGTAGGAGAAAGCTCGAAGCCCAGGGCCTGCCTTGCCCTCTCTAACTCGTAGTACAGGGTTGCCCGGGATGCTGCCTCATGATGGTGGCCTTGCAGTGCTTGGCTAGAGACAGCTGCTGTGCTGGGTCACTCAGGTCCCCTAGGGGAGGGGTTAGCATTAAAAACAAAAACATGTTTTGGGGGTGGATGAAATGGGTGAAGGGGTTCAGTTGTATGGTGACATTTGATAACCAGACTTATTGTGGTGATCACCTTTTACTAGTGTATACAAAGATTGAATTGTGTTGTACACTTGAAACTAATATGTTATATACCAATTTTACCTGAATAAAAACAAAAACAAACACACGCTAGTGTCAGGTATTGTTAAGAGCGTTTTTAAACATGCGGGCACGTTCTCCGCCACACAGTCATGTGCAGTGGGTATCATCAGCCTCGTGTAACAAATGAGGAAACTGAGGCTGTGTCCAAAGGACAGAGATCTGAACTTGAGCATTGTAGGTCCCAGGCCACTCCTGCACAGCGGCCCTCCATGGCGGTCAGGGATCAAGAACGTGCCCCAGGGCTTCCCTGGTGGAGCAGTGTTTAAGAATCTGCCTGCCAATGCAGGGGACACAGGTTTGAGCCCTGGTCTGGGAAGATCCCACGTGCCGCGGAGCAACTAAGCCCGTGCACCACAAATACTGAGCCTGCGCTCCACAGCCCGTGAGCCACAGCTCCTGAAGCCCGGGTGCCTAGAGCCTGTGCTCTGCAACAAGAGAAGCCACCGCAATGAGAAGGCCGCGCACAGCAACAAAGACCCAACGTAGCCAAAAATAAATAAATTAAATTAATTAATTAATTAAAAATACCTTTAAAAAAAGAAGAAGAAGAAAGTGCCCAGGTCTAGTTGGAGCAATAGGTAAAAAACCTGAAATAGAAATAATTTTAAGTTAATTACGTTAGTGAAGGATATGGGTGGACACCAAGTTTTTATCAAAACAGAGTGGCCTGCCAGGCAGAACCTAGAGGCTAAGGCTGAGGCTGTGCTTCCCAATCCTAATAACCCCACAAAGTGTCTTTAGACCATGTCCTCCTTCGGGAAACTCCAAGTGGAGAACCTTTGTTTAGTTCACAGCTGCTTCTGGTAAAGGTTCATGGCAGGTGTGGGACAGGAGTGTGGGCCCTTTGTATCACAGAATCCAGGCCAGGGGTGAGGGTAGGAGCTCTGCGCTGAGGGTGGGTGGATGCCGCCAGCAGTGTGGCTGTGGGGCCACCAGTGAGTAGAAACAGGCAGCTTCACCCGAGTTCACTCTCTCTCATCTCATGTGCCTGTCCAGTTCCCGCAGTGTATTTCAGACAATCACACTCTTTTTGCTATGAAATGTTTTACGGTACTTAAGAACATATGTAGCTCGTGGCTATCAAGAATACTAAAGTGAACCCCCAGAACTCCCACCTTCTTGAAAGAGGGAGCAGGACGGCCCTTGGCACCTGTGTGCCCACCCCAGGGCGCCCTCTCTGCAGCTGCCCAAAACCTGTCTCCGCATGCCCTTGCCTAGTTTGTTTTTATTTTTTTAATATTTATTTATTATTTGGTTGCACCGAGTTTCAGTTGCGGCAGGTGGGATCTTTGTTGCAGTATGCGAGATCTTTTAGTTTCGGTGCGTGAGGTCTTTAGTTGTGGTGTGTGGGATCTAGTTCCCTGACCAGGGATCAGACCCGGGCCCCCTGCATTGGGAACGCAGAATCTTAGCCACTGGACCACCAGGGAAGTCCCGCCTAGTTTGTTTTTAAAGTTTTGATTCCTCGTCATCCTGCAAGAAATTGGTTTTTAAAAATCTAATGACAGGGCTTCCCTGGTAGCACAGTGGTTGAGAGTCTGCCTGCTGATGCAGGGGACACAGGTTCGTGCCCCGGTCCGGGAAGATCCCACATGCCACGGAGCGGCTGGGCCCATGAGCCGTGGCCACTGGGCCTGTGCGTCCGGAGCCTGTGCTCCGCGATGGGAGAGGCCACAACAGTGAGAGGCCTGTGTACCGCAAAAAAAAAAAAAAAAAAAAAAAATCTAATGACATTGTCCAGAAACATTTGGCCATTGTATTTACAATTGTTTTAAGGTTGAATTGCCAGACACTTCATGAAAAATTGTATTTGTGTTAATACTGAGTCCCCATATTTATATTGAAACTTCCCGCAAATCAAATGGAAAGCATTTAGCTAGCGCTCTCCCTCATTTTTCACCCCCAAGCATATGTTTTGGTATCTTTGGACTCGATGAGGGAAAAAGTATCAAGTGTTCAGAGCTGCATATAAGAGTCCAAGTGACCCATTTCCCATATTAAGGGCATGTGGGCAGGGGCAGCTGGGTGTCCCTGGCATGACTGGTCGCCTGGGCACAGGGCAGCACTCTGGTGGCTGTGTGTCTGACCTACAGCCTCGCATGTCCTTCCCCAGCCCCAGGAGCAGTACTCTGGCGGCACAGGTGCATTTTTAGCTTCCTGGTCTCACTGCATCAGATGTCTGAGGTTACAGAGCAGCAGTCTGTGCACAGGCGGCAGGATTGTTCTTGTGAATGGCTTTTGAGCTGATTTCTGCCTGGGGCCTCAGCACTTAGTTTACAGACAGTCTGCTTAGGATGAAGCAGGCTACACAGCATCCTCCTCTTCTGGCCAGAGAACTGAGAATAGGAACACCCTGCTTCTATTGTGTCTTATCTTAGGGTGATGAGGTGTGTTGGCGTTGCCAGTGAGAAGGAAGGTGCTGCCAGTGAAACAGACCATCAGAGCAGACGAGTGGCAAGTCCACGCCCCGTGTCGTGCCAGTTCATACGCTTTTGAATATGAGTAATACAGTCTTGCCGTGTGTGTTTACGACTTTCTTTTTTGATCCACTGTGTTCCTGAGGTTCTTCCATGTTTGACACAGTTGTGGTTTGATGGGTTTCGTTGTTGTTTATAGACTCTTGTGTCTCCATAAACAGTCCTCCCTGTGTTGAGGAGCCCTGGCCGGCTTCTAGTGTTTTGCTCTTCAGGATGGTGCCTCAGTGACTCCCTCACCACGTCTGGTGCAAAGCCTGTTAGTGGAATTGCATTCCGTAAAGCAGGCAGGTGCTCGGCCTGCGGGGTGGCACCCGGGCCACAGGGATGTGTTCCCAGGTGGTATGGCATGTTTACCTTCCTGCCTGAACAGCCTCGGAGCTCCTGTTGGATCC
This sequence comes from Globicephala melas, assembly GCF_963455315.2. Lineage (NCBI taxonomy): Eukaryota > Metazoa > Chordata > Mammalia > Artiodactyla > Delphinidae > Globicephala > Globicephala melas. The sequence continues at coordinate 33,267,450 of NC_083333.1, read as the reverse complement.
ACACCATCTTCAGCCTCGCCATTACCATTTCTCTCCAGTGTGTCGTGGGGTGTCTCAGCTAGCACAGAAGAGAGAAATTTTAAAGAATTTTAAAATTTAAAGGTTGGAGAAGGAAGAAATAAAACTTATTTGTGCATGATTTAACTTCCTACATAGGAAACCCACAAGACAAGTTAGAGCATTGAGCCAGATAGCTTAAGATCAAAGGGTAAAATCAGTTCCTTTCATTACACCGATAACGGTCAGTTAGGAAATGTAATTCTTTTTTCCCCTCAGTATGAGTAAGTCTTTATTCATTGCATTTGACAGGGAAAAGGGAGGGAAAGGGCCAACATGTGTGACAGGACTTGGCGAGTGGGAAAGGAAGTGCTGGCATGGCAGAGTCAGCCACTGAGTCTTCGTTCTCCAGGCCCCAGGGCTTAGTCTCCTGTAGTTCAGGAGCAAGGGGAGGGGAACAGGAGAGGACAGACTCCTCCTTCCTCGTAAATTCAACATTTCAAACAAAGCTTTGGTGTCTAGCCGTGAGCATGGAGTTATATTTCTGTTTCCTGTTAAACAATCATGTGGCCACTTTGACAGAAATTTCTTGGGCTTGCACAGAAGCTCCTGAGTGACTTCAGAGATACATTCATCTTCCCCTGCTTGGTCTCCCAACCTCACTTTCTACATAGAAGGGCCCCCTTGCTTTTCTTTACCCAAAGATTTTTTTTTAATACTTACTTTATTTATTTATTCGGCTGCTCTGGGTCTTAGTTGTGGCACGTGGGATCCTCATTGCCGCATGCGGGATCTTTTAGTTGCGGCGTGTGGAATCTTTTAGTTGTGGTACGCAGGATCTAGTTCCCTAACCAGGGATAGAGCCCGGGTCCCCTGCATTGGAAGTGCGGATTCTTAACCACTGGACCACGAGGGAAGTCCCTACCCTGGGATTTGAGATTAAAGTAGGTTTGATCCATCCAATTACAGCAGTGTGTTTGTCGTGAATCATGTCAAGGAACAGTCTTGACTTGGAGTTGGGAACAAGGGATGGAGTGTTTCTAGCTGCTTCAGCACTTCTGCACAAATCATTTAAGAGTTGTAGAGACACCACACAAACTAAATGTACAGGTGTGTGGGCTTCTGGGGGGTTGGGGGTGGAGGAGGGAGTAGAGTAGGAGTCAAGTTTTAGGACAAAAGATTTGGTCTGAAATGGGGGAAGGGGGCACGAAAGAAAGGATGGCTCAGGACCCCTATTTTGAGTGGGGCCCTCCCCAAGTTTATGTTTCAGATCCTTTGCCTGGTGCACAACCTTTTGTCTGACTGTTCTTTGAATACAGTAGGAAGTTTGTAAACAGTGAAACCCCAGAAGAACATGGAAAAAGACCAACACATTATATTTACACCAACTAGGCTACCTAGCGTTCATTTTCAGATCAATGGCTCATGAAGTCCTATGAAGCCTCCAGTAACTAGAAGGGCAGCAGCTGGGGTGACAGAACCCGGCATCAGACATACGTCCCCCCAACCCGTGTGCTCTAGTGCGTCCACCCCATTCCAACAACACGAGTCCCATCCTGTGAACTGAGCCCTTTGTCCTTCAGCTGCTGCAACACTGACCGTTGCTACTGCGGGCAGGATGCTGGCACCAGGCACTAGAGAGAAGCCCTTGCCTGTGGTCTCGAGAAGCCGGGGCAAGAAACCCCCTGTTAAAGCTTAAGGATTTTGGTCTTTGCTTCATCTGGCCAGCTGGCAGCTTGGGGTGGGTGCAGAGGTACCCTTTGAACCCTTTTCTTATGGATACACAGGAACCCTAATGAAGGATCAGGGAAATGAAGCAAGTCTATGCCTGGGGTTGGAGATCCGGCACTGGAATCCCTCACCCAGCCGTGCCTTCCTCTTGGCCCCGGCACCTGGGTCTGCCTGTCCTGACCTGTCCACAGCATGTTTCCTGTTCAGGCTGATTTCCAGCCTTCCAGTAGGAGGAGGTCAAGTCATGGGGCAGCAGTTAAAACCTTGTCTCCTGTGGAACATTGAAGGTGGAGGGGTTCAAGAGGACACACACACAAGCCACCTCTGATCAGGAAAAGTGAGGTGGTTCAGTAGGCTCTGCCCTCCAAAACATTGTTCTCCTTGGTAACAGAACATCAAAAGATACTCCTGTGCAGTCCTGGAGCCACTGCCTTCTGCCTAGGATTGCTCAAGGGCTTGAGAGTGCACTTCCTGAGACTAAAACACACAGAACGTTTCTATCAAGGAGAAAGTTAAAATGCAGAAGATGGGTCACTTGCAGCTTGGGGATGGAACCCCAAGGAGCAGTAAACAAGTGGTGCTGGCTGCAGGGGGGAGGGGGCTGGGTAGCAGGTCTGCAGCTGTCGCCAGCCACCCCTTTGCCTGTGCTCTCAGCCTGGCGTCCTGTCCCAAGAGTGGGTCAGGAGGAGGGGAAGCCCTGCCTCAGCCCTGAGAGACTCTCCCAGAGAGCAGTGGTTTGTGCTTTGGTCTTGTGCTCAGTCTTCTCACTCTGACACAGGAAGTGTTATTATTACATAGCCTTTAAAAGGAAAACACTTCCCTATCCTGGCCACTTTCAAAAGCTGGAAATTTGGGGGTGGAGACCGATAAGTAAGCAGGTTCTGGAGGGATTTCCCCCATGCCCTCGAGCACTTGCACGGAGCATGGTTGGGGTTCCTCTGTCTCACCCCTCCCCCTGCCAAGAGGGAAGTGGGTGGATGCCGTGATAGGGGTGGCAGTGCCCCTACCCACCCTTTCCCTGCTTTTGCCACTGTGTTCCTCAAGTCTTGTGATCGCGAAAAGCGCCACCCACTGTGGCTCAATTCTGCCCTCTGGTGCTTCTCACTCCCCACACAGAACACCCACCATGACTGGTAACTGGAGAGACTCCAGGCCCTTGGGGGACTTCTGAAAGGTCAACTCCACTGCGTCTCCCTCCTTCAAGCTCTGGAAGCCCTCTGTGTGCAGCTGACTCTGGGGCTCAAAGACATCCACTTGTAGGCCAAGTGTGACCCCAGTGGTCGTGGATAGGAAGCTGAACCAGGTGCATGGTGACCCACTTTGAGGTGCCAGTACCGCACAGCAGCTCTGCTGGCTCCTTGGAACAGCTGCCTGCAAGCAGCTCTTGGACACAGAGCCCACAGTAGCGGAGCCCAGATCCCTGGTCAGGTGGCTGCTGGCCCCAGAGGAGTCTAGAAGCCAAAGTTTCATTCTTAAAGTACTGTAAGTATAGAGGAATAAATCCTAAGCCAGGTGTGACCTGCATGCAGAAAATTTTTAAACTTCATTGGAGAACGCTGATGAGGACTCAAGCAAGTGGAGATATTCTGTTCATGGAGAGGAAGACTCGGCAAGATGTCTCCCAGAGCTGCTCAGGGGATTCCAGTCAGAGTCCAGCAGGGCTCTCCTCCCAGGGACAGGCTGATGGATCCGCAGAGCAGCGAAGGGCCAGGTTGACTGAGGTGCAAATGCCACACTCACAGAAAGCGCTAGTGACGACCCAGCACCCAATTGGGTGCTGGGCTTCTAGTATCACTCCCCACCGAGAGGAGCCCAGATTCCAGGGCGAGGCAGGAAGGAGGAAGGCGAATCTGGAGCATGTGGCTGAAAGGAAAGAAGTGCTCGGACACTGACGGGCATGAGTCCACAGGACACGGGAGAGAGCTTGAAGTGGCATCTGTTGCCCCAATTTGGGACAGTTGAAGCCTCAAAATGAACAACGGATTATAGCACGTGGAGGAAACTCACCATTTCTGTTCAATATAGTATTGGAAGTCCTAGCCACGGTAGTTGGACAAGAAAAAGAAATAAAAGATATCCAGATTGATAGGGAAGAGGTAAAATTGTCATTATGTGCAGATGACATGATACTACATACATATATATGTATATATATATAAAACTCTATATATGGACTCCACACAAAGACTGCTAGAAATGATAACGAATTCGGAAGGGTAGCAGGATCTAAGAGTAGCATACAGAAATCTGTTGCATTTCTTTACACCAACAATGAAATATCAGAAAGGGAAGGTAAAAAGACAACCCCTTTTAAAATTACATCAAAAAGTATAAAATACTTATACTTTATAAGTAACCAAGGAGGGTGAAAGACTTATATGCTGAGAACTGTAAAACGTTGATAAAGGAAATTGAAGATGATTTAAAGAAATGGAAAGATATACCATGCTCTTGGATTGGAAGAATGAATATCATTAAAATGGCCATACTACCCAAAGCAATCTACAGAGTGAATGTGGTCCCTATCAAATTACCCATGACATTTTTCACAGAACTAGAACAAATAATCCTTAAATTTACATAACACATGGAGGAGGGGAGGAGAATTCTTGAGTCCACGATGACACACACACACATTAAGCTTCACAGAGAGGCAGAAGGAACAATCAGAAATGGAAAGTCACCACTTTGTGGGCACTTATTATTGATTGGTTTAGACGGTAATCAAAGGTGGATGCAAACGTACAACTTAAGTATTGACACTACCCTCAAAGCTTCATCCACAGATTACTTATTAATAACAAAGACGGGAATTCCCCGGCGGCCTAGTTGTTAGGACTGCTCTTTCACTGCTGAGGGCCCAGGTTCAATCCCAGGCTGGGGAACTGAGATCCCATGTGTGCCGCATTGCGGCCAAAAAAACCTTACAATAACAGAGAAAAGTACCTTTTGGTGGAGAAATCTGGCAGATTTCCATCTGACAGGTGATCAGAACCAGCAATCAGGCAAATCAAATTTAGGACAGTTCAAAATTGACCTGAACTCTTCAAATATGTCTCTGTGATGAAAGATTGAAAAACTGTTCTAGACTTAAACATGGTGGTGCATGGTCCTAGATTGTACCCTGGGCAGGGGGACTAGCCTGAAGGACGTTACTGGACATGCAGTTGGGGAAATGTGAGTGTGGACTGTGTCCATCTTTGGAGTGTCACGTGTGGTCACCTGCAGTGTTGTGCCACCCACACTCCGGACACAAAGACCCTCGTGGCCACAGAACTCTGACTTCAGAGGAAGAGGTGTTACGGTCAGTGTGGGGGGCCTTGTGAACACGCGGTGCTGAGGTCTCTGGGAGTCCTGCCTCCCCTCACCCCAAACTCCACTTTCAGGTGGATCAGGTGACTTCAGTGTGAAGAGGAAGACTAAAACATTTTGATTTGTTTAAATCAGCGTTATTGAGGTGAATCAAACTGCATGTGTTTTGAGTGTGTGATTTGAGAAGTTTTGCCTGTGTCCTCTCATGAAACCATTGCCATAATCAAGGCGGCGAACACATCCATCGCCCTTCAAGTTTGTTGGGTCCTTTTGTGGTTCCTCTACCCCCGCCCTCTGTCATCTGCTTCTGTCGCTATAGGTTAGTTTGCATTTCCCAAAGTTTCCTGTGCAGGGAGTAGTACTGTGTGTTCTTTTTCTGAGATTTTGTGTGTGTATCAATGGCTACTCCTTTTTATTGCTGAGAAGTACTCCCTTGTGTGGGTAGTTTCTTTGTCCCTGCACCTGTTCATTTGGGTTGGTTCCAGGTTTCAGGTACTCCACACAAAGCTGCTATGAACTTTTGTGTAGATATTCATATGGACGTTCATTTCTTTCTCTCCTGAGTAAGTGACTTGGAGTGGAATGGCTGAACCAAAAGTAAGCGAATGTTTTTCCTCTATAAGAAACTGCCAGACTGCTTGTACTTAGTTCCCACCAGCAGCATACAAGGGCTTTGGTGGTTTGAGTCTTTCAAATAACTTGTTTGTTTTATCTAAGTTATTGAATGTATTGGCATAAAGCTGTTTATAACATTTCCCTACTAGACTTCTAATATTTGTAGAATCCAGTGATGTTACCTCTCATTCTTTTTTTTTTTTTTTCCCCTGGCCGCGCCATGCGGCTTGTGGGATCTTAGTTCCCCTGACCAGCGATCGAACCTGGGCCCTCGGCAGTGAAAGCTCAGAGTCCTAACCACTGGACCGCCAGGGAATTCCCTCTCATTCTTGATGTTGGTAATTTGTGCCTTCTCTATTTTTTCCCTGATCAGTCTGATTAGAGATTTATCAACAATCTTCTCAGAGAAACAGCTTTGGTCTCTGTCATTTTCTCTGTTGTTTCTCTGTTTTCTGTTTCATTAGTTTCTGCTGTGATCTTTTATTTCACTTCTGTTTGCTTAGGATTTAATTAAGTATTTTCTTAAGGTGGAAGCTGAGATCATTGATCTGTTTTCTGTAGTATAGACATTTCGCGGCTATAAATTTTCCCCCTACCATAGCAGCATCTCAAATCCTGATAAGTTTTCATTTTCATGTAGTTCAGATGCTGATTCCCCTTTTGATTTCTTCCTTGATCCATGGGTTATTTTGAACTGTATTATTTAGCTTCCAGATATTTGGGGATTTTACAGAGAGCTGTTGTTTATTTCTAATTGAATTCCACTGTCTTCTGAGAACATACATTGTATAACTTGAATCCTTTTTAGCTTTATTGTTTTATGTCAAGAATGTGGTTTGTCTTGATAAATGCCCCTTGCGTACCTGAGAAAAAAAGTGTGATCTACTGAGAGGGATGATTGACGTCTCTAGTAAGATTGTGGATTTGTCTCTGTCTCTTTGCAGTATTGCCTCATGTATTTTGAAGCTCTCTTGTTAGCTGTGTGAATGTTTAGAATAATGTTTTCTTGATCAGTCAATGCCTTTATCACTGTGAGATGACTGGTAATATCCCTGGAAGTATTCCTCTACACATTCTACTGTGTCTGATGCTGACATAGCCCTTCTGCTCTCTTATCTGATGTTGGTGTGATACACTGTCCTCCTTGTGACCTAGTTGTATCTGAAGGGTGTTTGGTGTGGGCAGGGCAGTATAGCTGGTCCTTTCTTTTCTGTCTAATCTGAGAAAGTGTGCCTTACCTGCGGTGTTTACATTCAGTGTGATTAATGACAGGATTGGGTTTGCTGTTAGTTTTTGTCTCATCTGGTCTTTGTTTCATTTCCCTCCTTTTTTACCTTATTTTGGATTAATCAAGTATTTTTTACATTTCTTAATGATTTTTCTTGTGATGATCTCCTTTGTTGAATTCTGTCACTATCTCTCTGTTGTTACTTTAGTGGTTGGGTTAGGGTCTGTCATCTCTTTAGCAGGATGCAGAGGAACCTGACCTTGTGGGCTTCCACCTGCCCACCTGCCTGCGTGATGGTGTCATGTGTTTATATTTACATGTTGTAAGTATTGCAGTGCGTTGTTATTTTTGTTTAAGCAGTCATATCTTTTAAATTTAAATAATTTTTTATGTACTTATGTTGTTATTTTCATTGCTTTTCATTCCTTTTTCTTATTGGGTTTTTTTGTTTGTTTTTTTTTTTTGCGGTACGCAGGCCTCTCACTGTTGTGGCCTCCCCCGTTGCGGAGCACAGGCTCTGGACGCGCAGGCTCAGCGGCCATGGCTCACGGGCCCAGCCGCTCCGTGGCATGTGGGATCCTCCCGGACCGGGGCACGAACCCGTGTCCCATGCATCGGCAGGCAGACTCTTAACCACTGCGCCACCAGGGAAGCCCCTTCATTCCTTTTTGTAGGCCCAGACTTCCACGTGGCATCATTTGCCTCCTGCCTGAAGGACATCCTTTTACATATGTCACAGTGCTGGTGATTGATTCGTCACACTTTTTGTATCTGAAAATGTCTTCATTTTGTCTCTGCTGAGGTGTTTTTCGGCAGATTGCCAGTTCTTTTCTCAGCACTTGGAAGATGTTCCTCCACTGTGCTCTAACGTGTCTTTTTTCTCTGGCTGCTTTCAAGGTGTTCGTATTATCACTAGTGAGCGATTTGACTGTCAGCTATGTCAATGTTGTGCTCTTTATGGTACTTATGCTTGGGGCCTGTTGAGTTTCCTGAATCTGTGGGTCGTTTTTCTCAGCTCTTTCTTTCAGTGTGTCCTCTGTCCCCCTCCTCCCCTCTCTCCTCCAGTTACAGACGGCGGGTACCTTGATGTTGTCCCACAGCTCTGAAGCTCGTGTTGGCTTTTCCAGTAGTTTCTACTGCTGTGCCTTCAAGTTCACGAGTTTTTTCTCCTACAGTGTCTGGTCTCCTGTTAATCACACACCCAGTGTAGTTTTCCTCTTAGACTTTGTAGTTTTCATCTTTGAAAGTTAAATTTGGGTCTTTTCTTTTCTTTTTCTTGGCTGCACCACGCGGCATGTGGAATTTTAGTTCTCCGACCAGGGATCAAACCCACACCCCCTGCATTGGAAGCGTGGAGTGTTAACCACTGGACAGCCAGGGAAGTCCCTAGATTTGGGTCTTTTTTTTTTTTTTTTTTTTTTTTTTTTTGCGGTACACGGGCCTCTCACTGTTGTGGCCTCTCCCGTTGCGGAGCACAGGCTCCAGACGTGCAGGCTCAGCGGCCATGGCTCACGGGCCCAGCCGCTCTGCGGCATGTGGGATCTTCCTGGACCGGGGCACGAACCTGTGTCCCCTGCATCGTCAGGCGGACTCTCAACCACTGTGCCACCAGGGAAGCCCGATTTGGGTCTTTTATATCTCTGTCATGTTGTGCCTTTGTTTAACTTCTTTTGACATGGAATACAATTATAGTTTATAGTAACTTTTATTGCCCTTCTCTAATGATTCTAACTCAGTTTCTGTTGATCTCAATGTGGATCACGTTTTCTGCTTCCTGGCATATCTGGTAATCTTTGGATGCCAGACACTGAATTACCCTCTTGTGTGCTGGGTATTTTAATGATCCTCAAATTCTTCCTCAGCTTAGTTATGAGACGATGCTACTTTCATCTGCTCAGTTTTTGCTTCTCTGCTCACACTCTCAGGCAGGACTTGGGCAGTCTGGGCTCATCATGTCTCAGGTGTCAGTGTCATTCATTGCCTCATGTTCAGCGTCTTAGAAAACCTATGTCTTTCTGTATGTTCTTTGTTCTCTTTTCTCTTCTTGGTTATTGTGGATGTGAGGGTAAATTGGGTCCCCATTACTCCATCTTGGCTGGAAGTAGAAGTACTCTTAATATAATAAGCATCTCTTTCTGACTGAGTTTGGGAAGGGTGTCTTATGTAAGATACCAAACATATTACTCTTAAAAGAAAAGATTGATACATTCATGTTTGTTAAAATTTAGTAGCTCTTCTCATCAAAAGACTCCAAAAGAAAATAAAAAACATGTCATTAACTGAGAAAAGTTATTTTCCTCACATAAAAAAGATAATAGTTTAATAGCCAGAATTTATAAAAGAACTGCTATAAATAGGAAAAAAACACCCTGATAGAAAAAAAATGACAAAGATATGCATAGACATTTTAGAGAAGAGGAAACATGTAATGCCAATAAATAATGAAAAAAGATCCAAAATGAGAGTTCAGTGAGGCACCATTTTACATCTACCACTTGACTGATAGAAATTAAGAGCTCTGACGAGACCTTGCATCCAGCGGGAACTCATTCATTTGTGGTGGGGTTGTAAAGTGGGTTATTTATTTTGGAAAGCAGTTTGACATTATCTTGTATAGTCAGATAATTTGTACCCTGTGTTTCTAGGTCTATACCTGGAGAAACTAGCTAAGAACAAGAATTTCACATGTGAGAATTTTCACCCGCGGACATACATAAGAATGTATTTAGCAGCACTGTTTATAATGGGGAAAGCAACCCTAAACAGTGCAGATGAGGGAAGAATAGATGAAGTGCTGTCCTCTCCAAGTGGAGTATTTCATAGCTCACACTCTCACTTTACTAAAAACAAGGAAGGGGTACAGTCCTGTGTATTTGTTGTCTGGGGGGTGCAGGTGTGGGAGGAAAGGGGAGTAAAAGTAGATGCAATTACTGGGAATGTCCCTGGTCTGTGTGGTGGGCCACAGGCTTTTGTTACATTATGCCTTATAACCTATCGATTTGTTAAATTTGTTCTCACGTGATGTGCAAATGTATTTTAAAATGAAAACTTGCCCCGTTGATATCAAAACTAAAACTGTTTAGGATCTTTTTTTTTTTTTTTGGTTTGTTTGTTTGTTTGTTTGTTTTTGCGGTACGCGGGCCTCTCACTGCTGTGGCCTCTCCCACTGCGGAGCACAGGCTCCGGACGCGCAGGCCCAGCGGCCATGGCTCACGGGCCCAGCCGCTCCGCGGCATGCGGGATCCTCCCGGACCGGGACACAAACCCGTGTCCCCTGCATCGGCAGGCGGACCCTCAACCACTGCGCCACCAGGGAAGCCCTGTTTAGGATCTTATAGTGCCAGAAAGGAAGGCAGTGCTCAAAACAAACAGAGCCTGCAGTGATGGGGTGTTAAAGGGCCACAGGAGCCACGGAGGAGCAACAAAGGCTGGGATGCTTGGAGCAACAGAATGAGTGACATAGCGTTGGAGTACAGACCAGAGTATAAAATAGACACTCATGGGTCCGTACTGATAGGAAAACATACCGAATAAGTAAACGGGGAGAAGAGACATATCTGTGTGGAAGCATTCCAAGTCATATATATAAATGGCTGTGCCCTCCGGGAGGGAGCCCAAACCCCCCCTTAAGTGTGGGCTGCACGTGGTGACGTCCCCGCAGAGAGAACAGGATGGAAAGGGGAGAGAGAGGAACTCCCCAGCAGAGACACCTGACAGGCACACCTCAGCCAGGTGACTAAGGGCACAGCCACGGTGAGGAGTCGTGTTGAGAGCACAGACCCTGACAGGATGTGGTGGGAAGGGCACTTTCCCTCTGTGGTCTCCCTCCCCCAAGCCCAGAGTAATAACGAGAAAAAATCAGGCAAACCAGCAGAGGGACAGTCTGCACATCCCTGCCCAGCCCTCCTCCAAACCATTGGGGTCATTCAAACCAGGAAAGTCGGAGAGACCATCCCGGCCAAGAGCAGCCAGAGGAGATGTGGTGAGTAAATGTCATGTGGGGTCCAAGACAGGTCCTGGAGTAGCAGGAGGCATGAGGTTAAAACTGAGGAAACCTGAATAGTGTGGACCTTAGTTAATGACGGTGTATCAGCACTAATTAAGCATCGCACTGGTGCAGGATGTCAGTTACGGGAAGACTGGGGGCATGGGAGGGAGCGCAGCTCCTCCTCCTGAGCCCCTTGTCCCACCCCTTCCGTGAAGTTGGCCCCCCACCCTCTGACTGCTCCTGCCCAGTCCTCTGCTGGCGTCGTGGGCACAGGTGCCCTCAGTGCAGGTGCGTGGGAGGCAGACTGACATGGGCTCTCTTGCAGTGGGCATCCCCACCATCCGGTGGTGTGGGGCTGAGGGGGACTACAACGTCATGGTGATGGAGCTGTTAGGACCCAGCCTGGAAGACCTCTTCAACTTTTGCTCTAGGAAGTTCAGTCTCAAAACCGTCCTGCTCCTTGCTGACCAAATGGTAAGACTTCATTTTTCTCAAGTGAAGGGCAGCCTGCGTGCTCAGCACAAGCTCGGTTAGATTCATCAGTCTGATGAGGCCTTCAGGGCTGTGCTGTTAGTGCACAGGGAGAACATGGAAGCTCGTTAACTGTGAAAGATAGTGACCCTTGGCGGGCAGGGTGCATCTGCGTGTGGGCCTGAGTTCCCCGGGTTCCCTCCGCCAGGCTACTGCCTGGGGTTCAACCTCTCACCCTTGCTTCTCCACCTGCAGATTAGTCGTATTGAGTACATTCACTCGAAGAACTTCATTCACCGAGACGTGAAGCCGGACAACTTCCTCATGGGGCTAGGCAAGAAGGGCAACCTGGTCTACATCATCGACTTCGGGCTGGCCAAGAAGTACAGGGACGCCCGCACCCACCAGCACATCCCCTACCGCGAGAACAAGAACCTCACCGGGACGGCGCGGTATGCCTCCATCAACACGCACCTCGGCATCGGTGAGCCCTCCTGCCCCGGCCACAGGCCCGGCTGTCCTACAGCGTCCTGGGGGCCCTGAGGGTGGTTAGCATGTTGGGTGTGGAGGCTGGCGTCAAACCTTTGTAGCAGAGGCTGGTGTCCGGGCCTGGAGACCTTACCTTGTGGGATGTGGGGAGACAGGCACGTGTTGGGGCCTCCTGATAGGTGGCGGTGCGTCTCTGAACAGCACAGCAGGGGCACTTGTGCTGAAACAAGGAATCCAGGTGTCCTTCCCTGTGGCTCTGAGTTCATCCCCAGGAAGCGGGGTGTTTGCCGCTTTGACCCACTGTCCTCTCTCCCCAGAACAATCTCGAAGGGACGACCTGGAGTCTCTGGGCTACGTGCTCATGTACTTCAACCTGGGCTCGCTGCCCTGGCAGGGCCTGAAGGCTGCTACCAAGAGGCAGAAGTATGAGAGGATCAGTGAGAAGAAGATGTCCACTCCCATTGAGGTGTTGTGTAAAGGCTACCCTTGTGAGTGTCCTCAGGTGGACAGCAAGCCAACCCTGTGTTTCTGTGGGAGGATGGGGGCCTGTGAGGCTCTGGGAAAGGGACCAGGGAAGTCCCCCAGAGGCTGGCTGCTAAGGCCCCACTGATGTCCTGCATGGTTGGGGAGGTGAAGAGTGAGCAGGTGGCCTGCCCTTTAACTGGCCTCAACCTTCTGTCCCTGGCACTCCTCTACCTTCCTGAGCCGTAAAACTCAGGAAGTTTTCCTTTTGTTTTTGTGGGACTGCCCCTGTGATAAATGCCTCAGATGAAACTCTTTTATGCTCTGTGTGCTCAGTTTTCTCAGCCTCTTTCCTCAAAGCATGCTCGGTGTTTCAGGTTCCAGCTTTCACACCCTCTGTTTGGGTGGCTGGGAGTGGTCAAGGGTTTTGTGGACAGACGCCATGCTGGCTCCCAGTCAGGGGTACTGCCGGTTACCTCTGAGTTTCATGGTGTTTTACAGCTGAATTCGCCACGTACCTGAATTTTTGCCGTTCCTTGCGTTTTGACGATAAGCCTGACTACTCATACCTGAGACAGCTCTTCAGGAACCTGTTCCATCGCCAGGGTTTCTCCTATGACTACGTGTTCGACTGGAACATGCTCAAATTCGTAAGTGCGCCCCCAGCTCACTGACTGCTCAGCGTGGAAGGGGCATGCCGGTTAGCAGAAGGCCACTAGCTGCTGCCGTCCCTTCCTGGGAGCTACACGGGGTGGGGCTTCAGGAGGCATGGCTGCCACACGGGGAGCACGCAGGGTTCTGAGAAGCCAGATGCCTGTTGGCAAGTGAAGAAGGCACCTCAAGGCTGCAACGGGGCTGTGAGGTTCCTGGGCCTGAGGTATGTCCACAGTGCAGGTCTGCCCAGACCAAGGTTCTTACTTAGGACGCTGAGGTCATTTTATCATCATCATCATCCATCCTAAGGACATTGTGGCTGCTCTGGCTTGTGAGTTCCTTGTCAACGGGGTGTGGCTGTCGCCGGGTTGGGTGAAGACTTCCCTCCTCCTCCCCCTACCAGGCTGTGCCGAGGCCCAGCCTCCGAGGGGGTGGGTGGCCTGGGAGGCGCTGTGTGTTAGGTCTGCGTTTGGCCTTGTGATGAGCTAGACTTACAGTTGATTTCCTTTGTCACCCAGTTCGTTCATTAAGTGTGAGCCTGTGTTGTGTGCACGCACACTGCGGGAGCTGGGGGTGGAGGGGCTTGAACTTTAATTCGTTTTCCTCTCTAAAACAGGCCGCCTGTCCCTGAATCTGTTGTGTGAGTTTGTTTAATCTCCAACACTACGGCCAGAATTCCAGTTTTTTTTTGATTTCCACTTTCTCTTTCATTAAAAATGTGTTCTATGAGCTTAAAACAAAAATGGGCTGGTTTCTAGGGTGACAAAATCTGATGGAGGAGCAGAGCCTCCTCTTCAGAGGGTGCAAAACAGGAAGCCTTGTCCCATGACCTTAACAGGTGCAGGGGTGTTCACACAGGGACCAGGTAGGGGTGGGGGGCTGCAGCCTCCCAGAGCGGGGGCCAGCCCGCAGAGCCAGCCTGCCCTGGACCTCGCCCATGCCATCCTGGTGCCAGGCCCCTCTGTTAGGATGGCCTTCGAAGGACAGCCTTTGGGAGTGGTGCCGCAGGTTACTGGAGTCTGGACATCAGGGTGGGCCTCCTGCCAGAGCCACTTTAATAAGTTCTTTGTTCTAACATTGTCATCCCTCCGAGGGGCTCAGCAAATCTCTTCTGTAAAGGACCAGACAGTCAATAATTTTAACTTTGCTGTCAGCACAGCGGTGCGACCACTCAACTCTGTGTTGTAACTGGAGAGCTGCCCAAGCAGTGCGGCAGTGAGTGGGTGTGACTGTGCCAAGAAAACCGTATTTGCAGGATCAGGTGTGGCTGCATTTGGCCCGTGGGCTGCAGTTTTCAGACTCTTGCCTTACAGCGCTGGTAATTAGGATGTGACCTCTACTAGGGCAGGTATCTTAGCGTTACCACTTAAAATCAAATGTCCCCGTGTTTCTGGTGTGATATTCACTGAAAGTGTAACTAGCTGTTTGTTCTGGGAGTAACTAGCTTAGCTTAGGCGGTACCCACCACATGGCCCCCCGGGATGAGCCTGGCTGCTGGCCTCCTTATTTCAAGTGCACCAACAGGACATGGGCCTGGCCCGGGCGTCTGGGCTCCAGTTGGACCCCTCAGCCAACCAAATGCTGTCCCTCCCACCTGCCTTGCAGACTCCCCCAACTGTCGCCGCATTGGGCCACCTCTGACCTGGGCTGGTTCCCATCCCCGTGTGAATGGTCACAGAGAAGAGGGCCGCGAGGTGCCGTTGGTGTCTGGGTTCTGAGGGGGTGCTGAGGCGATGGGGTGGGGGTTTCCTCTGCTGTGCTGGGAAGAGGAGACTGAGAAGCCTGGTTCTGCTCTCCCACGGTTGTGGGACAGGCCATGCGTGGACCCAGAGGGAAGAGCGCCTGGCTTGCTGCGAGGCTGTGGACGGCTTTGCGGGCAGACTGTCCCACACGCCCCTGTGTTTTCTCGAGTGGCAGCCAAGTGCCTCAGGTGGTTTTTCACCAAACCCAGTTCAGTTCTGGTCTCGCCCTCTTTCCTCTGTAGGGAGCCAGCCGGGCGGCTGACGATGCTGAGCGGGAACGCCGGGACCGAGAGGAGCGGTTGAGACACTCCAGAAATCCAGCCACACGCGGCCTCCCTTCCACGGCCTCGGGCCGGCTGAGGGGGACACAGGAGGTGGCTCCTCCCACCCCCCTCACCCCTACCTCACACACTGGTGAGTGGTCCCGGGGCTGTAGCTTGCACCCCGGCCCCTGCTCTGCAGGCAGTGGGGGTTCTGTTTTGAGTGTCACTTGCTCTGGACACTCCAGTGTGTGACCTCGTGGGGTCTAGGCAGGAGTGCCTGATGGGTGAAGACATGTGCATCCTTACTCTGACCAGTTCTTATTTCCGAAGTTAGTCCAGGGAACGCCCTGGGACAGTGCCTTCGGGAATGTGTTTCCCAGACGTTGGCCTCTTGAAGGATTGTGTTCCCTGTGAGCTCTGTTGCTTTGCCTCTTGTCCTTCTCATGGCACGACATCCTCCACCACAAACCTCTCCAGCCTCTTCCTTGCCTGTCGAGACAAGCGTTGTAGGCAGAGGCCCCGGCTGCCCTCCCACTGGACACCTGGTGCTTCGCTCCCGGGGCATCAGCAGAGCCTGTGGTGCCGGCCTAGTCTTAGGGTACAATAGCCTGTCCTGTGCCCGACACCGAGGCATCCGAGGGTCCTTGTTAGACGTGGTTCCCAAGGAGAGACCCCGTGCTGGAGCGTGGGGCTGCATTCCGAGGCCTCACACTCGCCCCTGTCTCCCTCTCCTCCAGCGAACACCTCTCCTAGGCCCGTGTCCGGCATGGAAAGAGAGCGGAAAGTGAGTATGCGGCTGCACCGCGGTGCCCCAGTCAACATCTCCTCGTCCGACCTCACGGGCCGGCAAGATACCTCCCGCATGTCCACCTCACAGGTACGCGCCCCGCGGGCCGGCGCCTGATCTCACCCAGGCTGGGCGCTGCAGGCCTCTGGCTTCTCCATGTTTGGTCTGGTCTTAACGGGCTCCAGGCAGAGTGGGATGATAGTTTCGAAGGCTTTCCTTCTTTCCTGCCTTCCCTTTCTCCCCATTTTTGGGTGTTTTAACCATTGGGGGAATGTTGTGCCCCTCGCAGTTTGGCCCGTTGGTTGAGAGCCTCTGTGACAAGCTTTGTGGGGTAAGGGCTCTACATCCAGCCCCCCCCCCCGCAATTGTGCTGGGATGTGCCACGGGACCTTTTCTCTCCAGCTGCCCTCCGTGTGGCCCCCAGCCCCCAGCCAGCTTTGGAGGCTTGGCCGTCTTCCCTGGGTAGACTGGAAACGCCAGCCTGCTCACGCCGTTTGTCGTGGGCACCTCCAGCCTTTGGGACTCTGTCCTTGTTCTCGTTGGTCAGGTGCTCCCCCAGCAGAGAACCCGGGGGGGTGGGGCGTGGCATATTGCCGGCGGTCACTCTGCAGTGTCATGCCCAGCACTTGGCGACGTACTGTGCGTTCCTGTCTTCTGATGCCCCTTCTGACGTTTGTCTTCTCTCTGGCAAGGCGAGTGTGCTCAGAGGTGCAGGGCCTGGCCCCGGGGCCTCCTCCACCCACGTCGTCTTCCCCGTCTGGCTTTCCTTGCTGTTTTTCTGTCTCACTGACGCGCCTCCCTCAGCAGAGCAGCTCTTTACCTGCTTGCGGACGTTTTTCCTCAACTAGCTTTCAGGGTCTCCTCCCATGGGCAGTGGGGGTGGGCAGGGGTCCTGTGGGGGCCGGGACTACCCGGTGGCGTCTGCTGGGTGGGCAGGTGGTGAGTTCAGGAATGGCCGGAGCCCAGGTCCTGGCCAGGTACTGGGGCAGCATCCGTCTGCTTCACCACGCTGCCTCAGGTTTACATTTAGCGCCCTGCCCTCCCCCTGTGCTTGCTGGGCAGTAGGTGTAGCTTGTTGCTGAATGTGGTGGACTGAGCACGTTGATCAGGAGGGCACAGGGTCTGTGAGAATTGCCCAGAACCTCGGTCCTGTGGTGTCCAGCTGGTCTCCTGGCAGAGGAGCAAGGTGTGCCCAGGCAGAGGAAGTGCTCCTGACCAGTTTTCTTTAATCAAGTGAAATAGTATTTTTAGCAAACACTTCTAATTTACTAGTAATTCTACTAGAAATGGGTTCTTATATGGTAATTTTCTCTCAAAAAGGCTGAAGACGCAGGTCGTTGGAACTGTGGGGCTCAGCGGGTCTGGCCAGAGTGATGAGATTGGGCCTCTTAGGGCTCCCGGCCCCACACCCCTCCTCTGTGACCACAAGACACGGAAAGGGCTTAACGTGTTTCTTCCATGAGCCCTGGAACGCATGAGCCAGCAGCTGGGAGCAGGTCCTGGGAGGTGTTTTGCTGCCCCTGGCCAAGTGGGCCTGGCTGAGGGCCCTGGAACACCTCAGCCATCAAGGACCAAGGAAGGGACAGGCTTAACTTTTTTTTTTTAACACAAGAAAATGTCTTTTGCTCTGAGGATCGTTGAGGGAAACGGCAGAGGTAGAGGGTTCTGAGGGTGCCGGGTAGTTATGGGTCCTAGTCTAGCCTCTTCTCCGGCTTGTGTCCACCCCTCAGGCCACCGACCCATGAGCGTTGACCACACGCAGCTCCAGGGTCTGTCCTCAAAATCACGTGTCTTTGTTCTCTGGTTCTCTCTCTGCTTTCCATACGAAGAAGTGTCATGTGGGCCTGAGCACTGCGGGGAGTCTCTGAAGAGATTCGATTTGGGGGTATCCTCTCCCAAAAGAAGCACTCTAGTCACCCTGGGGGTTTCCTTAGGATCTTCATGTTGAGGACAAAGCCCCTGAGGGCGTGTCCCCGGTGGCCTCCATCCTGGGGACAGCTCGGTCCTTTGGGTTTTTCTGGTCATCCTCCAGGCGCTCTTCCTAAGAGACTCTGAAAGGCTCTTGTCCACCAAGGGCGTGGTCAGAGTTGCTCCAGCTTTTACAACTCTGTGGCCTCCATTCATCGCCCTCCCCCGCAAAGATACGATGCAGGTAGGGGCAGTGACACACCAGTCCAGGGGGCGGCACCACGTGTGCACAGACCCACGTGTGCACAGAGTGGCCTTCCTGTGGCCCGGCGGGGGCTGCTTCCTACCCACTTCCTCTTTGCCGCTCGAAGAGGAGAGGTTGTGTCCTGTGCCAATGCACCAAGTGCAAAGGAGTAGCTCATCCTCAGCTCAGAAGTGCCCAGAGCCGCCCGCCTGCTTGGGGGAGGGCCCTGCCGACCCTGTCCAGCTGGAGGTGGGAGGGCGTGACATGTGTGTTGCTTGTCCTGGCCGTTCCTCCTCGCCCCCACGTGCTTCTCCAGGGACCACAGTCCCACATCCCTGACCCCGGCCTGCGAATCTGGCCTCTCCAGCTGGAATAATGTGAAGACTGAAGGGCTCCTGGTGGATGAACCTGTTTGTCATGTTTCTCTTTGTGAGGAGGGCCTCCTCCATCCAGTGCTATTGGTAGAACGTGATGCTGGTCCGTGGTGCCAGTTTTTCCTTCAGGCTTACTCGTTTTAATTCCTGCGCCCCAAGTAAGGTCCACAACCGTGTCCTCTTCCTTGTGTCAGTGAGGAAATGTGTCCAGTCCTTTAGTCACAGGGAGGTGGTGTCCTCTCCACCTGCCAAGCACAGGCCTTGGGGAGCTGCTGGTCCCGAGAGCTGATGGAGGGGCTGCCGTCTGGGCATCCAGTTTTCTTACTACGTGAGAGTTGGGAAGGGTCTCCCTTGTTGGCCCCATTGACAGATCCGTCCTCAAGGAGCAGCAGCGGCTGCATGTCCAGGGGCCACTCTCGAGAGGCGAGACTGAGCTCCTGTGTCCCTGGGTCCCCTCGAGCGGCCCTGGCCAGTGGTCATGGACCTGGTTGAGGCAAGGCGAGGCAGTGCTTGCGGAAACAGGAGGGCCTCACGTGCTGGTCCGGCCAGCGTAACCCTTACCAACAGCTGTCTTTTCCCCCCACCTCAGAATAGCATTCCTTTCGAACATCACGGCAAGTAGCTGCACGTCTCCCCGTCGGAAGGCAGCACTGGGTGAGTGTGCTCACGGCGGGGCTCCTCAGCAGGCGCCGGGCGGGGTGGGAGCTGCCGCCCGCTCGCCGACCTGAGGGAGCACGCAGGGGGTCGGGCTTGCATGCCAGGTGCCCCAGGTAGAGCAAGGCCCCTGGCCCAGGTCCTCTCCTCACGTGGATTCTAGAGCAGCTGTGGTGGGCTGTCCAGTCTGGGGTGACCCCAGAATCCTGTCTGTTGGCCTTTGGCCTTTGCTGTGGTCTCCAGTTGGGAGCCGGCGTGGGGAGCAGGAGCCCAGTCTCGGCTCCAGTGGCCCCAGGGGCCTCAGAAGGTTCGGGGCCGCGTGGTTCCAGGTCGGTCGCTGGACGTGTGTCGTGTCATGCTGGCTGTGGGGGCCGCGCTTGGCAGGGGCTCTTGCACTCTTGCTGCGTGAGACACTCCTGATGGTCCCTGCTGTCCCGGCTTTGTCATCTCTCTTCCTTTAGCACTGATTTCTGTCCTCCTCGTTTGTTTTTCTTTTTGAACTTGGTCTCTGCCTAGCATCTTGTCCACCACGCTCTCGTCTGTATTCACCCATCAGCCACAGCCACCCGCTCACTGCCGTTGGTGCATGGCTGGGCATCCAAGCCAGGCTCCCCTCTTGGTGGCAACTCTTGTGGCTCCTCCCGGCTGAGGGCTTGCAGCTTCTGTCCACTCGGTGCTGTGGTGGGAGACCAGCTGCAGTTGTAACGTGACTGCACTCTTGGGGACATCTTGATGGGAAATGCTTTTCACGTCTTGCCCCACGTGGAGTCCCAGTGCCCGCTTGGGGCCTGGTCCCTGTTTTTGGAACACCAGGCTACTTTCCAGGAAGGGGGGCTGGGAGCAAGCATCTCTTGCCCGCTTGGACTCTGGTCTGACTGATCATGAGCTCGCGGCCCCACAGCCTCCTTGCCTGCATGGCTCTTCCTTCCCCGTCTTCCTGTCACTCTTTCTGCTGCACGTATCCCGGACTCGAAGGACCTTCCAGAGCAGCTGGGGGTGTGCGTGTCCAGAGGGGCTAGGCGGCATTTGCCCCCTCCCCACCAGGGCACTGTCACTGGTGTTTTCTGCCCAAGGCCAACCGGCTCCGTTCCTCTGGCCTCACGCTGACCTTCTCCTGTGCTTTGGCTCCGACAGATTCCCGGTCGGGTGGCGTCCAGTGGTCTGCAGTCTGTCGTGCACCGATGAGAACTCTCCTTTTTGCTGAGGGCAGACAATGCATGGCTGATCTACTCTGTTACTAGTGACACGCCCCCGGTCTAGAACCGAAATGTTAACACCGGGACCTCTCCAGGCCACCCACCCAGCGACGCCCATGGGGGAAACAAAACACAAACCCAGCCGGACAGACTCCAAGCGCTGCCATCGCCAGGGGCTGCACTGAGCCCCCATGAACTTGGTTCTAGCGGGGCTGGGACGAAAGCAGTGAGATGGTTGCAGAGAGAATCAAACTCCCATTCAAGAGCCTTTCAGTCCCCTCTGTGGTGGCACACCCATGTCCCTGCCGAGTCTACTGTAACTACCGATCTTCTACTTGGTTAAGACAGTTTTGTATCATTTTGCTAAAAATTATTGGCTTAAATCTGTGTGAAGAAATCTGTCTTTATTGTTTCTTTCATGTCTGTTTTTGCGGTCTTGAAGATGCTGACTTTAAAGAATTCTAAAGCAGGCACTGATGTGGAGTTCGTGTAGAAGGAGTGAGGCAGGGAGCAGAGCACGTGGGTTTCCATGGTCTGCGTCTCGTGGTTTGTTGTGTGGTCACTGTGGAAAAGGGATTTTCTCATCAGAAATTCTATCACATGTATACGCGTGTGTAAGTAACGTGTGTGTCCGTGTGTGCCGTGTGTCTCGTGACCTCATTAACCTGGTTTTGGCTGTCATGCTCCTTTCCCCACCGTAAACTGAAATGCCTGCTCACTGCAGACCCGCTGGGATTCTTGAATCATCAGAGCAGTTAGAAAGTGCTGGCTACACGCATGGGCGCAGCGGGTGCTTCCCCACAGAGCAGCCCACCGATCTGACCTTCCCAGACGCAGCGAGAAGGAAGCTGAGCCTGAAGACTGCAGAAGCTGTGGCTTCGCGTCGTGTCGCTGATCCCTCGGGAGAGGATTTCAAACTGAGAGACTTGGGCCCCTCCGTGGAGTCGTGTGTGATTATTTTGGTGGTGGTTGCCTCAATGCTTTTGAATCTGGGAGATTTTCTAAGTAGGCTGTCAATATTACCAGTGCAGATTGGCCCTTAATCTGTGTTAATATCTATGTGCTCAAAACCAAGGGCCATGGTATCTGCCCTGGGTGCCAGCGTTGCTCAGAAAGGCCAGCGAGCCCAAGGAAATCCACTCTGAAGTGCCAAGAAGCAGGTGACTCTGATGACCTGATTGTCCAGGAGGGTGAAGGGTCACCCGCTTTTGTGACTTTCCCTGGGACATAGTGACCCCACAGAGGCCAAGAGTCAGAGCAGGGCTGAATCTCCCCAGAAAGACCTTCTGCGGCAGCCCAGCTCCAGGTGGTTTCCTGAGACGCTCTCCCTCACTTTGCAGTAGCAGAGGCACCAGGTAGTAGTGGTGGCCGGTAGACAGGAGCCCCCGTCTCTGGAAACGAGGTGCAATATATATGTTCATAGGTACTTTCACCTTTCTTCGCATCATCCCCCTGCAGTGTGTTCTGTTTGGAAACTGGGACACTCGTAGGAAGATAGGCACCTAAAAGGTGTCCACGTCTGTGTTTTCCCTTCCTGCCCCCAAAGTCCCAGCACGGGGATGCTGGTCCTAGGACGCCCTGACTGCTGCTGATGGCACAGAACGCAGCTGTTTACTTCTTTCTGATTCCTGAGCTGGCTACTCTGTAAGTGTTTTGGGGTGTGGGCACTTGGCCAGGTCGGGCTGTGTTTCTGGGAGTGCAGAGGGAGCTCGCGTGGGTCAGAGCGAGTTGGGGGCTTTCATTGTGGCCCAGTGCCTTCTGCAGAGGTGGGCTTCCCCTTCCCAGCAAGGTGTTAGCAGCCGCAGCCCCAACATTCTGCATCCAGGTTTCCACCTGAAATTGCCAGATGGCATTTGAGAAGTGGACTCTGACCCAGTCCTCAGCAGTGTGGTTGTGGACAGTTGTGTCCCCCCCTTATTTAACTCCCCATCCTGACTTGCAGGAAACATAGTTGGAATGTCTGTATCAACCTGTGTATCCGTTGCCAAGTCTCTGAACTGCGCTTTTGTATGACCACTGTATTTGTGTCCTTAACTACCGTGTAAATAATAAATTCATGACGACTTCTACCTTTATTCCCTGCCCCTGCCATGTGGTCTTTATTTCATCAGTTTGAGTTTTGATTTGTTTAGATTAACTATTTGAAACTAATTTTCTGAGACTGGGCATTCGTGTCTGTCCTTTTGAAGCCTGTTGGTGTACTTTGTGAGCTGCTCAGGAGTAGGTGGAATGAGCCTGTGGGACGTGGCATGGATGTGGCTGAGTTGTTGCCGGTGCAGGCCATGTGCACATACCAGTCCCCTGCCTTAACCAGCTTTATGGGAAAGAAGTGCTTCCACCCACCTTGGGTTTTCTGGGGAGTGAAGAGCACGGTAGCTGACACGTAGCCATGTTCCTGCTGCCCGTGGTGGGTGCTCGAAGTGGCTGCTAGTGGGCCCCTGCTGGGACGCAGGGGCTTGGACCTGGTAGTCGCCATCCCAGTGAGAACACCACCTTGCATGCCCCATGCCCCGGGTGTTGTCCTTTCTAATCAAGGCAGCGGCTGCAAGGGGACATCATCCATCCATCTGTTGGGCTCATGGCCTCCGCTTCCCTCTGGAGTTGTTGGAGCCTAAGAAGTTCCTACCCCTGGGAGCTCCAGATGGCGCTGAGTGAGAAAGCTTGGTCCCCATCAGGCTCTCCTGCCCACGGTGACTTGCAGGGCTGGCAGAGTGGGAAGGTCCGTCCCTCTTGAACTGGGACCACAGATGTGCTCCCACGGATATGTGGTAATCAGCCACTTCCTGGTCCACACCCACTTGTCCTGGGGCTGAGCATGCTGGCCTTGCGTGCGTTGCAGGGAAAGCTTGGCGGCCCCACCCACATGCATGGGGAACAGGTGGGGCAGGTGGATCTCCCACCTGCTGCTAGCTTGCTTTTGCTCCTCCTAAGCCACCATGGCTATGCCAGTGGTCCCTGAGGTTCCAAAAGGGCCTGAGCTCTTCTTTGCGGGTTCCCCACCCCAGCCTGCTGACATTTGGACCCAGCTGAAATGGTGACGAGGCAAGCCCTGAGCCACCTCTTGTTTTCCTGCCAGGAGGTGGACCACAGGCAGGACAGGGACCCTGTCATCTTTCGCTCAGAGCCTGCTTGTCCTGCTCCCCAGCCCCCTTGCCACCTCTGTCTGCCTGACACAGAGAGCTTCACCCCCTGACGCGCGTGGCAGGCTCCATGCTCAGGAGAGCAAGCTCCGGGCCCATGCCTCCACCTCCCACCCTCCCCCAGGCCCCATCACCACTGAGAGTGGTGCTTGAAGACCCTCCTGGAAACTCCTGTGTTGGGGGAGGGGACCTCTCCTGCCCTTCCCGCTGCCTGCCCTGCCCCCCGCCCCGCCTCCATCTGCTGGGAGCTCTGGAAGCAGCACACCTCTTGGCGTCATTACCTGTAAGGGTGTTTAGGGTTACAGGGGAGTGTCCTTTAGGGAACCATGAGGGGGCCCTGCAGGTCTAGGCGGCTGCCTTCCAGACTGCCATTGGCAGGACCCTTAGGCAGCCACTGACGGTGGGGTCTGCCCTCCTGCCAGGCTCTCATAGCGTGGGGCCTGCACACGTGTCCTAAGGTGTTCTCCGCACAGGGTGGCAGGTGCCCCGAGGTCTGGCCAGGGTGGGGGTAGCAGCCCAGGGTGCCTGGCTCGTGTACCCCACCCCCCAATTTAGGCTGATTATGTATGTGTCCTCCAAGGAGGTGCTGAAGGGCCCATGAGAGTGGGCTCAGCACGGGCATCTGGGTCTTCACAGGATGCTGGGTGTGAGTCTTCTTTAGTGGGACGTCTAGAGGGTTAGGGGCAGCCCCATCCACGCCAGAGCACTGATGACAACTGTCGTCAATTGCTCTTAGGACTCTTGGCAGCCACAACTTTGAGGACAGGAAGTTTTTTTTCTCTGTGTCTTGGGCACAGTTGGAAACGTCTGGAACCAGAAAACTAGGCAGTCAAGATGGTCTGGTCACCTTCTCCCCCAGGGCCCCTGCGGATCAGTCTCCAATCTTGGCAGAGCCCCTGGATGCTTTAACCAGCTGGTGTCGCTGCTGTGTGGGCATGGGGCCTCAGGTCCACCCTGGGGTGCATAGGTCCAGCCCCAGACCAGCTGTGGGTCCCACCCCCAGCGGAGCAACTCCCACACGTTGACCATCTCAGAAGCACTGAACAGTGTCCCCAGAGCATGCGTGTAGAGAGTCGCCAGTCCTCGAGTAGGGAGGGGGGATGCATGAGGCAGCTTTGAGTGAGAGTGAGGGGGTACTAGCGTGGGATACTGAGGCTCTGGTCACCACCACAGCTGGTTCCAGGAGACCCAGGGTAACTGAATGACTGGTGACAGCCAGGCCAAGCTCATATCAGGAGAGAAGGGGGCGGTGTGATGAGGGCTGGGAGGTGGCTGGGGGAAGGGCACAAGCAGGCTGCCCACTTGCATCCTTTTCCCTGCCTCCCTCCAGCTCAGGTAGGTGGTTGCAGAGACCACAGGTGGGGCTCTCGCCCTTTAAGACCTAACAAGTGGGGCGCTTATGGCTCAGCTTTGCCCAGGGACTGGCCTGGGGGCCCTGCCTGGCCCACCTTATTACGGGGTGAGGTCAGCGGATGCAGGGCTACCACTTGACACCTGTGACTGCTAGCACTGCCCACAGCCCAAGCCCCTGGCAGAGGGGAAGGAAGGACAGAAAGGATGACAGACCGGGCAGGGGACTGTGGGCAGGTGCCTGGCTCCCTCATAGAGCTCAAGGGACAGATGGAGGAGGGAGACAGCAGCCCCTTCGGGGCGACATCTCTGGGGCAGACCCAAGATGTGAGCTCTCGCTTGCTTTTCGTTGCAGAGAAGCAGGGACGTGGCATCTCTCCGGCTGCACGCGGCCCGCCAGGGTGCCTGCTGCCGTCCCCAGCGCCCTCGACGCACCACCTACTGAGGCGGCCCCAGCGGCCTCTGACCGGGCTCCCAGCCACACAGGCCGCCGCTGGCCACAAGGGCAGGTGGGTGTGAAGTACCCGGGGTGAGGCTGAGTGGGGCTGTTCAAGGAGGATGGGGAGCAGATACCAGCCCAGGGTGCTGACCACATGCGGTGACTGAGGGGTGAATAAACAAAAGGCAGGGGCTTCCCTGGTGGCGCAGTGGTTGGGAGTCCGCCTGCTGGGGCATGGGACGCGGGTTCGTGCCCCGGTCTGGGAGGATCCCACATGCTGCAGAGCGGCTGGGCTCGTGGGCCATGGCCGCTGAGCCTGCGCATCCGGAGCCTGTGCTCCACGACGGGGGAGGCCGCGGCAGGGAGAGGCCCGCGTACCGCAAAAAAAAAAAAAAAAAAAAAAGGCAGATCATTTTCTTTAAACACACACCAGTGAACAGAAACCACACGTATATCTCAGCTTCAGTGGACACACCCCTGCGTGGCCCCTTCCCTGCCAGCCACCAGGGTGCTGTGTGAACACTCTGAGCCGTTTGGGGTCCATCAGGGCAGGGTCCAGAACCAGCAGTGCTTAGAAGGCCGACATGGCTGACAAGGACCAGAACCACTTTGTAAAAATAACCAGGCTATTTGTTAAGAAAGTGAGATTTGGGGTGAACAGTTAGAATACTGCCCCTACGTAGAGCAAAACTCCTGCAGCTCCTGGAAGATATTCCTTCTGAGATGGTGCCTCCCACATGCAGGTTTATCTCAAACCTTCAGAGGTGAAGGAGGGACCTTTGTCCACTGGACGCTCCAAGAGGGGTGGGCTGGGGCGCATGGGGAGACCAGGCAGGATGGGGTGCTCACGGGCACGCAGGGAGGCCTGTCGTGGCAGTGCCCACTCCGTAGCTGTCCCCGGCCCTGCCCCCTGATTAAAATCGTGTTGTCTCCAAAGCGTGGGTCTCTGGGTCCTTGAGCCCAGCGGTGGGCACCGGGCTCCCTGGGGTCAGCAGGTGGGGTCCCTGGTGCAGACCGCTCATAACCTCACGGCTTGGCTTCACCACAGATCCACCTTGGAATGACACGTTTCCACCCTGCCACCTCCCCTGAAAAACACTGATCGGGCGATGATCCGCTGCCCGGGCGGCCGGCGTGGAGCCAACGGCCCCGCCCAAGCTAGTCCTGTTTGTGAAATAAATACGAGCATTGATGGTTCCTGTCCAGTTCCCTGCCACCCCTGCTGGCCTCCCCCAGCTCAGACGCTCGTTTCTGGGGTGTGAACGACCTCCCCGTTCTTCTCAGGCTCTGTCTTCAGGAATTGCTCCACCTCCCGAGAGTCCACCTTCACGTCCTCGGGGGGCTTGTGATGCTCCTCCTCCGTGGCCGCCTCGGGCCTCTTCCCAATGCATAAGAAGTTGCCCAGCACCAGCACGAGGGAGGAGGCCAGCACCTCAGCCCCCGCCAGGACAAACACATACTGGTACACATGCGTCGCATCCAGGAGCTTGCCTGCAGTGCAGGGGGACAGGGTCAGCCCAGGGCTGAAGCTTCCCCCGGATCCCCCCAGTCACCAGTGCCCTGCCGGGGACAGGCCAGGGCCCCTGAGGCAGCCACCCTCACCCCCACCACCTTCCCCCAGGCCGCACAGACTCAGAGGCTAAAGCAGAGTGGCTTTGACAAGGATTTGGAGCAGAGCCTCCGGTGGGGCCTCATCCCCTGCCAGGTGGAGGCACCTGGAGGGATCTGGCCCCACTGCCTGTCACTGTGGTGGCCCTCATAGGAACCACCTGGGCCCCAGAAGGACCCTGGGACCCCGAGACAGTGACGATTCAGGCACCTCCTCACCCTCGCCCCAGACCTCTCCAGGCAGGAAGAGCCAGAGGCCCAAGGCCAAGTGGGAGGTAGGGGGACTACAGGGTTGGCTGGAGAGACCCAAACCCAGGTGCAGAGGCTTGGTGGGGACTTGGCCACACTGCTCCCACCGTCCACACCATTTTAATCGCACACCATTATTTTCTCAGTTATCAAAAAATAAAGCAAAAGCCCAACGTAACAGAAGCCGGCCCGATCTTCAGCTCTGAGCCTCCCCGGCGTGTGGGGACAGCCAGAAAGGAGGACCAGCACTCCACCCTGGAGCCATCACCTGGGCCACGACTCAAGCCCGTGGCCTCCTCCCACAGTGAACCGAGGGGGACCCAGGGTGTGTGAGAGGCCATGTTCTCTCCTGACACCGGCTGGCCATGTGCTGAGGTACACGGTGGCCTGGCTAGACAAGGCTGGGAGCAGTGGGGGAGGGGGGGTCCCTCCAGCTAAGAGCCCCCCATGGTGAGTACCGTCCCCAGGAAGAGCAGGTGTGGGAACTGCCCGGAGGCCTGGCCAGGCCTCAGGGAGTGGAGGAACTTCGCTCCCCACCCTGCCCCCAGCACTCACCTCCCGACGGGGGCCCAATGAGCACAGCTATGGCCTCCAGCAGCAGCACGAGGCCAATGGCACTGGAGAACTTCTGGGTGCCCACAATGGCCATGAGTACCTCGAACTGCAGGGCCCCCACCATGCCGTAGGAGATGCCGAAGAAGATGCAGAAGACCACCAGGCCACCGTAGTCACTGGCTGTAGATCCCGTGAGGTCGGTGAAGCCGTTGAAGAACATGGCGAAGCTGAAGAGGTACACAGAGTAGGGCCGCACCTTCTTGAGCCCTGTGATGAAGCCGGCGGTGGGCCTCGCGAAGATGTCGATGAAGCCCAGGATGGTGAGCAGGAAGGCTGCCTGGGTGTCGGGCACACCCAGGTCCTTGGCGTAGCTCACCACGAACACGGGCGGCACAAAGAGCCCCAGCACCATGATGGAGGCGGCCAGGGCATAGATGACAAAGCCGCGGTCCCTGAAGACGCTCAGGTCCAGGAGCCGCCGGCGTGGCCGCTGGGGCCCAGGCCCTGAACCTGAACCCAGCCGGGGCGCCTCCAGGGGCCGCATGAGTGCAGCACACACGCAGCAGTTGAGCAGCAGGCCACCCAGGATGAGGAAGCCACCCCGCCAGCCATAGTGGTCCTGCAGCACCTGCCCCAGTGGGGACAGGGCGCACAGGAACACCGGGCTGCCCGCTGCCGCCAACCCGTTGGCCATGGGGCGCCGCTTGTTGAAGTAGCGGTTGAGCATGATGAGTGAGGGCTGGAAGTTGAGCGCCAAACCCAAGCCTGGAGGGGAATGGGTGGGTGAGCGCAGGTGGCCCAGCCCCAGTTCTCCCCAGCACGGGCTCCCGCCTGAACGATTCTATGTGTGGGTCTGACAGGCGTCGACATGAGGAGACTCGGCGTGTGTTCAGAGCCCCTGTTGCCAACCCACGTGCCCGGGAGAGACAGACGGGGAACGAGGGACGGGATGGCTCTGGGTGGGTACACCCCACAGCTGCCCACCCCTGGGAGGTCCTTTCTCTTCCATCAACGTGAGCCATCGCCACCCGGCCGCCCCACTTCTGGCGGGGCCTCACTCACCGGTAATGACCCCAGTGGTGAAGTAGAGCTGGATGATGCTTCCACAGAAGGATGCAGACACCATGCCCAGGGACGCCAAGAGGCCACCTGTGAACATGACGGGCCGGCAGCCAAAGCGATTCACACACACGCTGCAGAGCGGGCCTGGGGGATGGGGGACAGCAGCTGAGGGGCCGGACCGAGGCTCTCCATGCCCAGAGAGACCTGCCCTTCCCTGATGCCTCCTTGCCCCTGGCTCAGGATACACAGGGGCACCAGGTGCCCAGCGTGCAGGTCACGCTCGCCCATCTTTTAAGCAAAGCATGGCTCACAAGGAACGGTCCCCGTTAGAGGGGTCTTTTCTGGTTGGTCTGTGCAGGCAGCAAGAACAGCTCCGGGATCCAGCACAGCTGTGCAGACACAGCCCTTTGGACAGGGTCCCAGACAGCCTTGGCCTGTGCTCGTCTGCACTCTGGAGACCACGGCATCCTCGAGGGCTTCCCACCAGGTGCCCCTGGGGACCGGGGCTGAAGACGCTGGGCGCGCTACCCAACCCCTGACCCCAAGGCCTTTTTGTCCAGAACTGAACTTGCTGAACTCCCAGAGGCAGTCACCTGGCATGACAGCCCCTCACCTGTCCCGTACAGCATGGCCAACAGGATGGAGGAGATCCAGGCTGTGTCACTGTAGCCTATCCCAAACTCTCGTATGAGCTCTTTGAAGAAGACGCTGACCGCCTTGGGGAAGGCGTAGGAGAAGCCTGTGATGACAAAACAGCCCCAAAGGATGGCCCAGCCCCAGCCCCCATCTGGGGCCTTGACGCCCGTCGGGCCCTCTTCGACCACTGCCCCTCCCATGGCCAGGAGGGCTGGTTCCGCGTCCCTGAGAAAGAGAGGAAGCCAGGCTGACTCGGTTGTCAGGCAGTCACCCAGCTACAGCCCTGCAGTGTGGGGACAGAGACACACCTGAGGGCTGGCACCCAGGCCGGCCACCCCTCCCTTCAGGCCTCAGCCCCCAGCAGGAGCTCAGCTCTGGGCCAGGCCACGTGCCCGATGTTACCTGAGAGCCCTGCCTCTGACCCTCACCTGTGCTGGGTGCAGGGCAGGAAGGTCTGGGGTGACCAGCAGCTGCAGCTCCTCCTCCCTCCCCCGCTCAGGCCTGGCCTGCTCCCATACAGCTGGCTTTAAAGGGCAGTGGCTTTTTTGGGCTCAGCCATGTCTCAAGTTACCTCCTGAGGAGGGCAGACCCCAGTGGGGAAGTCAGCCATGCTCTGGCCTCCCGCCTGACCCTGTGTTGGGAAGCAGTGTGGTTTTAGCAGCCAGCACCTCGGGCAGTGAAGCCAGCCCTGGTGAGGACCTGGGGCCCGATCTAGGCTGCAGTCCCTTGAGACCTCAATCTAGGTGTGGCCAGCCTTGCTCTCCCACCCCCAGGGCGACAGGGCTCCCCGATCCTTTCCACTCTGATCGCACTGCACAAGAAGTGAGAGTCTGAAGAAGAGGCTCACACAGGCTGTGGTGCGGGGTGGGGAAAGCAGGTAGGGAGGGCGGGGGTCACTGTGCTGGCCCAGACTTGTCCCATCTCGTTATCATCCACCTGCAGCAGCTCTTTTGGGAGCCTGAGGGCAGCAGGGCCAGCCCAGGTGGAAGGGAAGGTGTGTCGGCTGCTGGAGTTTAACCCTTCTGGCGAGGGAAGGGCAGGAGGGACACGCTTCCATCCAGCCTACCAGAGCAAACCATTCTAGCCCCCAGGCTGCCAAGGAGGGAGCTGGCCGCACCCACTGCTGGCCCAAAACCCGAAGAAGCTCAGGGTCAACTTTCCTCTTTTAAACCCCAGGAACTAAGCTCGTTTGAGGCCCAGTAACTTGAAACACTGCAGGCAGATTTCCACCTGGAGATCCTCCCCTCCCCTCCCGTCTTCATCCCCTACCCCTCCCTGATCCTTGCTCCAGAAACCCCCTAATCCCAGAGATCAGCCTGGTGGCCTAGTGCCCCCACCTCACCTGACAGAAGCTGTTTCAAGGACAGAGTAGGCCTTGCTGCAGGCGTGGGGAAGGGAGGGCGTGTTGGATCCAGCCGCTTGCTGCCCACTGAAGCTCTCGTGTCTCCCCACCAGCGGTGAGCTATAAACCAGCTCCCTGGTGGGGGAAGCGCTGATGTGTAGTATCTGCTGACTTAGTGGTGTAAACACTCCACCTGCACGATGCCCGAGCACTTCCTGCATGAGCTGCACACGCAGCACCACAGCCCCCTTCCTATCAGCCCGCCTTCCTGGGTTTCATAATCTGTCCTGACTCCACCCCTTGCCCCTTTTCCTTGAATCCTTCTTGACCTGGCACAGCCCTCCGGGTGGCCACTCTTTCATCTGAGGCTACACAGAACCTGGGACCGGACTCTGGAATGAGGACAAGGGCTTCTATCCCCGGACAGTCTGAGCACAGCTTCAGTGTGGTGGGAAAGGAATGTGGAAAATAAGACACACTCCCTGCTCCCCACCGCCCCCCCCCCGCCTCCAGCCTGCCCCCCAGCACCACAACCACAGGTGCTGTGCCCTCTGGGGGCTCTGATTCAGTAGTCTGGGGGGATCTGGGCTCTGATATAGTGGTGGTGGGGCGTTGAGATCTGACTCAGTGCGAGGGGTGGTCTCTGATTCAGTGGACAGTTGGGTATCCAAGGTTCTGATTCAGCAGTGGAGGGAGGTCCTGGGCTTTGATTCAAAGGGTGTTGGGGGGGGGGTTGTTTTTTAAGGGCATCCTAGGTGATTCTAAGAAGTAGCTGCTGTCCGTGGGCACCACCCTTTGATGACCAGACCTCCAGGAGCCAGCTGGCTGTCAGGGTGATGACAAGGCAGACACAGCCCACCAGAGCAGAACAGCAGCCCTGCCCCCCACCCCAGACTGGGCCAGAGGTCCACCTTCAGAGCCTCTGCTGGTTCTCAGCTGGGCCAGGGCCACAGGCGCCACTTTTGGGAAACCTAGGAGAAGCCCTCACCTCTCCCGGCACTCAGACCCCAGTGCTCTTTCAAGCACTTTGCCCGGTGCTTGGAAGGCTCCTGGGCTTCAGTGAGCAGGATGAAGGGTGCGTCCGAGGCCAAGGGCTGCGCAGCCATCCGGGGACACAGCTGAAGGGTGCACGGGGGCACCCCAGCCAAGGGAGCCCCCCATCCTCCTGCAAATGTGTGCACAGACCCGTGACCTGGCATAGCCCCCTGGGTGGCCACCGCCACATCTGAGGCTACACAGAACCTGGGACGGGACGGTCTGAGCACAGCTTCGGTGTGGCCCACCCCTAGGTTCTCCTCCAGAGCCCTGGCTTTGACAACACAGCCGGGTGCCTGAGCCTGGAACGGGACAAATGGACAAAGGTCATCCGCAGCCAAACTTCCCGGGTGGGGGTACCGAGCTGCTGTCCCTTCCCCTTGATAGCGTTAAGTTTAAAAGGTACATGCATCTGAGTGATATTAAAAAAAACAAAAAACTAATAAGTATATCTTAGGAATGGGAACATTCCTAAGATACACTTACCTTAAGCAATACTTATTGATGCAGTGACACTATTTAAGGCAGAAAGCACAGGAACCCCAGACCCAGGACTCAGGACAGTGGTCATGGTCATGGGAGCACTGAGGGGCTGGTTGTCCTCAGAATCCTGGCATGTTTGGGGTTGTGGGCTTTTTAAAGTAAATCAAGTGGGCCATGTAGAGGCCAAGGAGGGGAGTGTGTCTGGGCCGAGCAATGAGGAATAGCCCAACTCTTATAAACCCAAGGTTCCAAAATAGAACAAAGGAGGGCCTCCCTCTGAGATTTCCGTGGTTCCATCAGCCATGCCTGGTGCACCATGGGGATCATGGGCACCCCAACCTTTGAGGCCCCATTCTCTGCCCGCCAGGGCTGGGTCCTCCCTGGAGGCCCCCGGGATCCTCAGGAGAACTAGCATCTGGGAGGGTGAGGAGGCAGAGGGATGGGTGCCAAGGCCCAGAGGCAGGAGGGTTCAGCGTGTTCTGGGACCTACGTGGGCCAAGGGGCTGCCATGTGAAGCTCACGTGGGGAGGGGGCCACCTTTTGTGCCTGGACCAAGGCCCAGTATGGTCATCTCGCCCACCAACCCCTGAATGCCCCAGCAGCTCTTCAGACACTACTTTCTCCCAGCTAACCCCCCAGCCCAGGGTGCCAGCCACACTGAAATGACCCCCGCCCTGTTCCCCACACCAGATGGTCCTCAAACTGAGGTTTCTAGTGAATTTCAGTTTGCCAACAGAGGTGGAGGTGGTGGTGAGCAAGCAGGGAAGATGTTGGAGGACTGGGGGGCTCTAGGTTGGGGGCAAAGGGATTTCGCTCAGCAGTGCTCTGTGAATTTAGGGGGTGGGTGGAGAAGGGGCTGGGATTTCCAAAAGCAAAATGTCCTCATCAGCCCAGCCCGTCATGTTGAAGAGGCAGGCTTGGGTACAGGCTGGCTGGTGTTCCAAGGAAAACCCAGGGTGAGAGGAGCAGCCCCCTTGGGGGCCGGTCAGAGACCCTCAGTGCAGCGCAGAGGGAGGTGGCACCAGCACATCTGTGAGCACATGCCGGCTGGCTGTCCTCGCAGTGACATTTAGTCTCCCAGAGAAGCATGCAAACCACGTACGCAGCCCAGAAATAACCCGCCCTCTGGGCTTCAGAAAGCTGATCTCCCAGGTGGGGTGTATGTGCCCGTTTCTGGGTCAGGTGAGGTTCCAGGGGCTGCCCCCCAGGTCCCGGCCCAAAGAGGAATGTACACAGAGGTCCCTCAGAATGACCCGTCCATTGTGCCCTCCCAAATCAAGGGCTCCCACCAGCTGCTCCCTCAGGGGCCCACTGGCTATCTGGGTGAGGGTCCCAGCTGGGGTCAGGCTCCAGCTTCTGCATTACCCCTCTGCCCAGTGCCCCCCTTCTCTGCCTACACTCACCCACTTTGAATGCCATCTTGGTGGTGACAGTGTCCAGCCTCACCCCCACCCCCACACATCCACCCGGAGAGCTAGTGCAAACCTCATACCAATGTGTTCCCAACCCGACCCCACACGCCTACCTCAGAGCCAGCCCTGAACTCACATCCTGTTGGCCTCACCACCTCCCAGACCCCTTCTGCCACCCCAATCCAGCCACAGCTTGCCGCTGCTCCTTAGGCCTCTGTACGGGCAGTCCCCTCACCCACCTTGGGTCCTGGGTCTGTGGCCTATCAGTCCCCAGGGCAGGCCATGAACCCAGGGAGCAGGGTTCAGTGCGGGGGGGCCCCCAGCCCTAGAGCCTGTGGCCTGTCCCAGGTGCTTAGTCGGTGCACTTCCTAGGCTGGCCAGTTACCTAACTGGATTTCTAGTCCTTGGAGACTAGCTCTAGGTGGGCAGGGCAGGAAAGGGGCAATTACGTTTCTTCCTGACTCTTCCCCGCACCAGGAGGCTTGGGAGACATGCCTGAGCAACAGGGAAGCAGGCCAGGGTGGCTAGCACCTGGCTCCTCGAGCCCCAAGGCCCCTGAAGCCCATGGGGGTAGCTGACAGGCAAGAGGGTGCTGCACCTCAGGAGGAGGGAGGACCTCCCCTTCTTCCTTCCCCCACTGCCCCTGTTGTGCAAACAGGTAACTAGAAGATCCAGGACACTCTCACCCATCCACCACTGGTCAAAGTGCCTGTCTCCCTCCCAAGAGGGGGGAAAGGACCCCAGATGCCCACCTCAGCCCTACCCTCACCTGTGTTAGGAGCTGTGACTGGAGGGAGGTGACTGGGGCTTTTTCTGGGGAGGTGGGAGCCGGGCAGTGGGTGGCCTGGGCCCTCCACCCCACCTCCACTGACCACACAGCTCTCCACCGCATGCCCAGTGCCCCTGCAAACTCTCAGGTGGGCTCACGTCCTCTTGCAGGGGCCGGTGGGGTGGAAACAGTGGCCTCATTCACCAGATTGGACACTGCGCCCCAGGCCAGCCCCTAGCTCTGAGTCATTCTCCGCTCCACCACCATCACCCTGTTATGACAGGAGAAGGCCATTCGAGAGTGGCCCTGGGGATGTTTTTGTGCTTACCCTGTTAGAGCCCCCTCCTCTAGAGAGCTCAGTGGGCAATGAGGAGGGGCCAGGAGGTAGTTGAGCAGGCCCAAGTTGCCCCCCTCCAGGCCTTGACCCAACCCTGCCCAGCCTGCGAGTGCCTGGCCTGCCCATCCACGTGGCCACCTTGTCCCATTCCTCAACTCCCTACAGCCCCCCAACCCGAAAGCCTGTAACCTAAGGCCAAGGCCCAGAAGGTGGTCTCTGTGTCGGCAAGCCCCACCAGCCAAGAGGGGCCCCCTTCCACCAAAACTGGGTTCCCAGCTCCCGCCACCACAGGGCCTTTGGAACAAGTAGGAGAGGGGAGGTGGCTGAGGAGGGGAGAACGGCTGGGGAGGAGGATGTGGAGGGACCCTAAGCTCCACCCACCACCACCCCCACCGGACCCGAGGGTGCAGGACGGACAACGGACGCTCCTTCCCGTTCCAGCTTCTGGCTGGGCAGGTGGGGGTCAGGCCGACCTCGCCGGCAGCGGGGGGCTGGGGTGGGGCGTTGGGAGAGAGGATGCTCCGCACGGCCCCGCCCCAGCCCCCCTGCATGGCCGCGCGCGGGACGTGGGGGACGTGACCGCGCCAAGGGAGGAGCCGCCGCCGTATTGCCTGGAGTAGGCGCCCTCCCGCCCGCTACCGTATTGGCCAGAGCGCACAGCCAAGGCGCGGGACTGCCCGGGTCAGCGAGCCCCGGAGCCACACTGGGCGTCCCCGAGAGCCGAAGGGGACCCCGCGGCTCCCACAGAGCGGGGCCCGCTTCACTGTCCCCTCGTTGGGGCTGGGCCAGGTAGGCGCGAGTTGGAGCTAGCAACATTGACTGAGAACTCCGGGTCTCCGGGACCCACTTCCCCGCACAGCCCGTTTCACAGATGGAGACTGAAGCCGGGAGGTCTGCACTCGCCGCCGAGGCGAAGCCATGAGGAGCCCCATGCCTTGTCCGCTCCTGCCCCGCCCCTGTGTCGGGGCCCAGTGCGCCCGAGGCCTGATCCTGCCTGATCCGGAGGTGTCTCCAATGGACTGATCGCTCTGCCTGGCTGTCTTCTCCACTGGTCACCTCCCAGAAGGGCCAGCCCGGGGCCCTGGGGTCGCTCTGCTGGGCTCCTCACCTCGAGGGGGCTGAACTGGCCCCCTCCACACCTGCCAGGTCTCTGGGAGGACCGCCCTCGTGCAAGTCAGCCTTGTCATACGGACACCACCAGCCAGTGCGTGGGACCCCACAGACCCCGCTCCACACACTGTCCCTGGCCAGTGTCCTGAGGAGCATGAACACCTCCCGCTCCTTCTGCCCTCCAAACTGAGGTGTACAGCTGGAGTGGGTGAGAGCTGTGTTGCCTCCTGGGTATCAGGCCCTGCCCAAGGTCACATGGGGTTGTTACAGAGCCTGTCTTGGGATCAGGCCTCCCAAAGTCCACCCCAGGCACTGTCTACACTACAGACTGCTGGGCAGGAAGGCTCCACACCTGTCTGGGCACTACCACCCATGCCCTCAGAGCCCCTTGGGGGCAGACCTCCCACCGTGGGAGCAACTCCTTAACAGCTGAGCCCAAAGGGCCCAGTCCATCCTCCAGGACACACTCCTGCATCTGTCCCTGTCCCTGCCAGTGCCCATCTGACCCCTGAAGACTTTTGGGCCTTCAGAATGAGGCAGTGGACCCCTGAACCCACTAACCCACACAGCACCCACGATGCCCTTGGCTTTGGACAAGCCCCTCTGACCTCGGCTGCATGAAGGCCGTTGGTCCAGCTGCCACCTCCTGTCCCTCAGACCATTCAGCCTGGCCATGGTCATCACACAGAGTGATCCTGTCAGCCCAGGCACCTCTGGGTGTGCAGCTTAGTGCATCTGGGACAGAGAAGCACTCTGGGCCCTGGGCTGCCCCTTTGTCCCTCACCCAGAATCCAGGCACCCCACCCCACCCCACCCCACCCCAGCGGCCATGACCCCAACTGCTTCCCCTTCCACTCACAGGCCTGCCAGCCACGGGCCTGGGCCAGCATCCATGTAGGTAAGTTGTCAACCCACTTTTCAGGTAAGTAAACCAAGGCCCCTGAGGCCCCACCTGGTTTTCCCAGGGCTAGGGGCCTGGGAGGGGGGTGAGGCGAGCTCAGGGACTCCAGTCTGATCCTGGAGGGGGGTCCCCGTTCTCTCTGCCCAGGGACTGGATCAGAAGCCTTTGCCTGAGGGCAGGTTTGGGTTGGTGAGTGTTTAGGGCAGCGGTAAGAACAGGGAGGTGAGAGAGAGGACGGGCCCTCGGGCACCACCACCCGGGCGCCCCGGCCTGGAGCGCACGTGCTCCCCAATCCCCCCGGCAAGGGGGCACGGGCCGCGGCAAGGGGGCGTTAGCCCCACCAAATATAGCCGGCGAGCCCCAGCCGCTCGCCGCGAACCGAGCTATTTATACCGGAACCGGAGCTGCAGCCCGAGGGTTGCCCGACGGAGGGGCGCCCAGATGAGTCGGGGAAGTCGAGGTCGCGTGACTCGGGTCCGAGGGCGCGGAGGGGTGCGGCTGGCTCCCCGGGGCCCTCAATGGGGGCCGCCCGGGGGGGGCTCATTTGTGCCCGGGGCGCCCCCGGACCAGGAGGGCGAAAGGCAAAAGCGCGGACCCCAAGGACGCTCCCACGCCGGGTGCAGACTCAGCGCCAGGGCGACTCGGAGGGTCCCAGTCCCGGAGCCGCGGAAGCACCCGGGCAGTGCCTACCTGCTGCCGCTCGGCCGCCGCGCGTCTCTGCTCGCCTAGCTGCCGGGCGCGGTGCCGGGGGCGACTCAGGCCGCTCGCGCGGCACTTCCCCAGTGTACGTCACCGCCGCCTGGCGCCGCCCTGCATGGACCCCGCGGGAGGGGCGCCCCAGTGCTCCCCGACGGCGCGGACACCGGCGCGGGTTGTGCCTTCTCGCCCGACCAGTCCCGCTCCCCCGCGCCCTCAGACCGGCCCCCCAGCCTCGCCATCCCCTGGCGCTGGGCTGGGAGCCCGGGCGCGCAGCCCCCTCCCGCCCCTCCATCTCCCACTCTGTGCGCGCTCGCTTCCCTCTGCCTGGGCTTGATGGGAGCCCAACTGGGTCCCGCAGTGACCCCCGTCGCCCCCCGCGCCCCGAGCCGCGCCCTCTGACAGGTGAGCGCGCGCATCCAGGCGCACCCCACGCCGCGAAGTGCCCGCGGACCCCGTGGGGTTCCCGCCTCTCGGCTCAGCTTTGGGGTTTTGCAGGCCTCCCTGGCCAAGCCCCCTGGGATCTGCGCCCCCATCCAAACCTCGGGGCCGACACCCGCCCCGGCCCCCCAACCCCCAGCCCGCGCTGCCTGGGTGATCTTGGGCAAGGCCTCCGTCCTCTCTGACTTCCGTTTCCCCCTGTGGCTTTGTGCGCTGCTGAGGCAGATAACAGGCGCTGCCCCTCCTCTCGCGCTCCCAGAACTGGCTGTGCTGGGGGTATGGCGGGGGCCCCAAGGCATACTCCACATCCCCACACCCCGCGGACACTCATCTAAGGGGAGCGTTGATCCTGGCTGATCCTGGGCAAGGAGCTTCAAACCCCCGGTTTTCTCATCTGCAAGATGGAAAGTACTGAGGTTTGAGGAGGCACCAGGGAGTGTGGCCATTGGTGGCCTGGGCCCAGGACACCACTTGGTGGCTGCCCCTGAGCCACAGGACCACTTTCCATTGAACCTACTTCAAAATGACACCCGAGTCTTCTGGGACTACAGGAGGCCAGGCATTGGTGTCTCTGGGATTTATGGCAAAGATTCCAGCTCATCCTGGACAGGGTGACAGAGTGTCCTGGAAGATTACCCCCCTCCAGAGGCCTATGGGGTGGCCCACCCGCCTTGGCACAGTACAGAGGAGTGGGCAGAATGGTGGTGGTGTTGGCCTCCTGGCCCAGAGTTCACCATCCGACCACCCTTTCTGAGACACCAAGTCCACTGAGGCCTTCTGCTTTTTTTTTCAGATGCTGGGAGACTGCCCCACCCCCACCCCCTGTCAGAAGAGCCCTAGCACTCATAGAGGCTGAGCTGGTCTAGCTGCCACCCCGGCCCAGGACCCGACCACCCTCACCCCCAAATGCTAAAGAAGTTGCCACATAGGCATACACACACAAGAAAGCAGGAAGCACAGCCCAAGCCTCCAGCAGCAACTTGGCCTGGGCCTCCCAGGTGAAGCCCTGCTGAGTTGGCCTGGACCCTGGGTGTCTATAGGGGCCCTTGGGAAGGAAGGGGGTCCCCACGGGGTATCAGATGGTACCCCCAACTGCCTGCACCAACAACACTCACTGGCTTCCTCACGGCTGGAGGTGGGAGGTACACCAGCATGGGAGGGCATCTGAGGGGGTGCAGGGCAGAGCTGCAGAAGGGAATCCCTCACCCGTGCTCGTAGTTCCAACCTCTGGGATGGGGCACCTCCCTCCTCTGCCTCAGATCATTTAGACTCACACCCTGCCTTGCGTGGGCCCCTCCTGCCACCACCTGGATGCCCTACCCATCTTCATGAGGCTTGGGAGCTAGTGCCCCTCACCCCAGGGACCAAAGATTCCTGTTAGGTAGGAGCTGTGCAGCCCTCGAGCCCGCCCCCAGCCCGCTCCTGCCCTCACCCACCCCCAAATGGAAGACCTCAGAGCGCCCAAAAAGGGAGACAGATGTGGGGTGGCTGGGGTCTTCCGACCTGCTCCCAGCCTCCCTCAGACTAGCGCTAGGTCTTCTCTGAGCTCTGCAACCGGGGAGGGCCCCCACCCAGTGATCTGAGGGAGTGCCTGGGTTCCACCCTTGCTCCCCAAGAAGGAAAGGGACACCAAGCTTCCATCTGGGAGGGCTGGGGGTGTTTATCCAGAGATACTGTGGTCCTGCAGGAGCCCCGAGGAGGGAGAGGACAGTTCCCCAGACCCAGGGCCCCTCAGGCATGGTCTTCCATGGGTGTGGGCCCCAGGGCCAGCCTGGCTGCTCACCCAGAGCTGAAATGTGGGCTCCCCCCTCCCAGGGACACCGCGGGCAGGCTGATCAGGCACCGGCTTGCCAGCCCCGCCCCCACCCCAGCAGGGCTCCAGGGAGTGTGCTTTGACTGGGGAAGTGGAGGAAGACCAAAGTGGGGTGGCAGAGTGATGGCCTCTGTGTGTGGCCCGGCGTGGGAAACCACCTGCTGACAGTCAGCTGAACGGCAGAGCAGCCTCCCCCCAGGGCCTCCCGTGGACCAGGGCCCTGCAGGGGAGGACCAGGAACCTCCACAACCTGAGACCCTCGGCCTTCCAGACCCCAAGCTCCCCCTGGGTGCTTCAGTCCACTTTCCAGGGCCAGGAGCCCTGAGCACAGCAGGGAAGGAGTGGGTGCAATTCTGTGGTGCAGGGGAGGGGCAGAGAAGGCCAGGGACACCCACCCCAAGTCTGACTCCGATGGCTGGTCCCCCACAGTGGCCCTGGGCTAGCCCCCCAACTGAAGCTCCCCTTTTCTGAAAGGGACGAGGTGGGTGACCCGGGGAGGTGCAGCCACCCCTGGCGAGGTGGGGGGGATGCTCTCCCTCATGACCCAACCTGCTTCTGGCCCTGCCCTTCCCCACGGTCCACCACGCCCCTGCCAGTGCCCCCACCTGCTCCATCTCCTGGATTCTCATTCTTCCAGTTGTTCCAAATCACAGC
This sequence comes from Globicephala melas, assembly GCF_963455315.2. Taxonomy (NCBI): domain Eukaryota; kingdom Metazoa; phylum Chordata; class Mammalia; order Artiodactyla; family Delphinidae; genus Globicephala; species Globicephala melas. The sequence goes on along the minus strand of NC_083333.1, from coordinate 33,227,303 downwards.
TGCAGGTCCCATCAGGACCTAGAACGTGCTCTGAGGGGCCTCCAGGCCTGCCTGCACCCTCTCCCCGGCTGCTGCAGCTCCTGGGTGGGGACTGTGCCTCACCCTTCCCAAGGAGAGAAGATGGATACAGAGCAGGAATGTCTACTGGGCCCATCACCCTCTCAGAGTCTGATCTCCATTTTCCACCCAGATGGTGGATGGGAGCCAGGCTCCGCCGTGCCACTGTCTCTGAAAATGATCTTGGAAACCTGGAGAGACTTCAGAGGGTCTCAGGGGCAGCCCCCCGGGAAGGATGGTGGGACAGGCCTCCTGCTCCTATGCAGGGCCAGATCTCGGGCATCAGGGAACCTTCCAGGGTCTGATGGGGCCATGCAGAGGCCCCATCCTTGAGCCCTGGGCACCCCCACTGGGCTCCAGGCCCCAGCCAGGCCATTCATCCTGCCCCTGGACTGCCTGTGCCACCCAGCATCGGCTGCCAGCACCCCGTGGACGGGTTCGGGGCCAGCACAGGCTGGGTCGGTTGAAGAAAGCCGAGTCATGGGACGGACATTCTGGCTGAGCCTGGGCCCCCCTGCCCTGGGGTCCGGCTCCTGACCCCACCGTCCTTAGGGACCTGGAGGCAGGCAGGACTGTCGCAGCCGGTCCTCACTCACACCACAGCTGGGCCACACATCCCATGATTCAGGGTGGAGAGGCCGCCTTTCCGGAAGACTGAGGCCAGCAGTACACAGGCCCCTCCCCAAGGTAGGCCGCGCCCCTTCCTCCCTGCTTGCCCCTCGGCTTTTCCTCGAAGTCAGTTCAGGCGCCCTGAAAAATAAACATATTGACTACTTGGCTGGCCCAGGCTGTGGGCGGAGGTAAAAACAGGCGGCAGAGGCCAGACCCCTGCCCAGCCCAGCCTAATTCACCTGCCCTCCCCACCCAAGGCTGGTGTTGGGCACGGGGGTGAGGGTATGGGTGGGGCTTGGGGGTGTCTGTGGGGGGTGGGAGTTCCGGGTGGGGTTCTGTGCGTTTATTGGGGTGTCTGTGGCAGGCGTTTGAGGTGTGGCTGGGATTGGGAGTGGGTGGGCTCTGGCTTGGGCCCTGGTGGGTGATCCCTCTGATAGCCGTTGGCTTTCTCCGGCGGAACCCGGCTGGCTGCTGCCCCTTGGGCCAAGGTCAGTCACAAGGGGGGGCCGCCCCAGCTGCCCACTCCTCCTGACCCTGCAGCAGTCCTGAAGGGAGGGTCTCACCTGGGAGGTGAGGAAGAGCAACCCAGCATGGGAGGCTGGGTCCAGGTGGGGGCAGCAAACTTGGGCCAATGGCCCCTCTCCTCAGTGGCCACAGTGACCTCACCCATGCCACTAAGAGACAGGACTGAGACAGGGTCGGTGCTGCTGCCGAAACATTCAGCACCCAAGGTCAGTGGGGCTGCTGGGCAGGCGTGCCCAAGACTCTTGTCGAGGTGGGGTGAAGGGGCCCAGCAGAGAGGAAGTCGTGCTGGCAGCCCAGGTCAACCCTGACGCACTCTGGCCTCAGTGTCGTATCTGTTAAGTGGCAGTGAAGCCCTCCTGACCACTCTTGGGAGGGTTTGAAAGCTCACCCAGCTCACCTGTTAGGGGTGTCGCTCCTGCCCCATCGTCCAGCCAGACTGGTCGGGGGGGGGCGCTCCCATGTGGACAAGCCCCCCTGCCCCGCCCACGCCAACATCCGTCCACCGGGCTTCAGACTGAGGCCTGCCCCAGCTCGGCATCGCCCTCCACCTTCCCAAAGTCACCCAGCACCCTGCACCCCTCACACCCACCCCCGTCCTCAACTGAGCTCTGCTTGGACGGCCAGTGAGGGCATCGAGGGTGGGGCACCTGCAAGGGGCGAAAGGGGGAACTTCTTAGGGCCACAGGCTCTGAGGACAGGTAGCCTCTGTCCTGAGGCTGCTGCCACACCCTCTGGCACCCTGTGACGCCCTCGGGAGCTCTCCTCTCCCCCACCCATAGATGAAATGGGCCTGGCCTGGAGGAGGCAGGACTCAAGTGCAGACCTGAGCTTAGATGTGGGAGTGCACAGGCAGAGGTAGGGCATGGGGAGTGGGCAGGAGGCCACTGGCCTGGCCAGGTGTGGATGACACGGCTGTGGAGACTGGGGGTGCAGCGGAGCAGCGCCCACCCCGACCCCACCAGGCTGAGAGGCTCCTGGGACTCCCGCCAGCTCTCCTCCAGGCCTCTGTGCCTTTGCACGTGCTATGCCCTCTTCCCTGGGGAGGCCAGTGAGCCTGTGCTGTGGCTTTGTTACCTGGATCGTGGCTCCTCCCCAGGTGAGACTGGGGGCCAGAGCTCAGGGGCCAGGTGAGTGCGGGAGAATCCCGGGCAGGTGGAGGCAGGCCTGGGCTATCTGAAAGTGCCCGGTACTTAGCCATGACATCCCTTCTGCAGGATCCTGTCAAAACACTGGTGTCCAAATGTCCTGCCTCCCCCTGCCCACATCTATAGATGTGGAGCCTCGGCTCCAGGGGAGGCCCCACCAGGAGAAGACAAGGTGCCTGGTGTTGGGGCCCCCTCTCACCCCCCATAGGCGAGAGAGGTATTCGTTCTCTATTGCTACACAAGAAATCACCCCCCAAACTTAGCCACTTAAAAGAGTAAGCATTTATTACTCGCCCTGTGTCTCCGGGTCAGGAATCTGGGGGCACCTGGGCTGGGTGGTCAAGGTTTCAGGAGGACCCGCTTCCAGGATGTGGCTGTTGGCAGGGGATCTCAGGTCCTCTGCAGATAGGCCTCTTGGGAGGGCTGCGGAGTGTCTTACACCATGGCAGCTGGCCTCCCCTGAGTGAGTGGTCCAAGACAGCCAGGGGGCTTTGCGGACCCAGTCCTGGAAATCCAGCATCATCCCTCCTGCAGCTGCCACTGTTAAAGTCACTCTGTCCGGCCCACACTCAAAAGGTGGGGAATTGGGCTCCACTTTTTGAAGGAAGATTAAAGAATTTAGAGGCCCCAGAGGACACCAACCCTTGACCCTGGAAGGAAAGGGTGGGGGACAAGTGTCGAGCCAGACCAGAATTGCTGTCAGGGCTTCGACCACTGATCCCCTGGGGAGGGGGCTGCTACTCCTCCCTCCCCACCCCTAGCCCAGAAGTCTCCAGGCAGGGCCCTTTCCAGGTAGGTCTCAGCGGGGTGAGTGGACTCGATATTTGGACCTGAGGGCTATGCGGACTGCCCCCACCCCGCCACACACCCCTCCAGCTGCTCAGCCCTGATGTTGGGGTACAGGACGCAGCTACTAGTCTGCCCCTTCACCTCTTCTCCTGGGCCCTGGGGGTTCAGATGTGACGGTTCTCCTACCCTCGGCCACTGAGAACAGCCTGAAGGATGAAGGACGCTGCAGTCATCCTCGTTTTACCTAGCCAGTCATGTTTCTGAAGGCGATGACTGCAGGTAAGGTTTCCGACAGACTCTGAGGTGGAAAGCAGTGTGCAAAGTCAAATCAAAGTAGGTCACGTGTTTGCTCTTAGAAATACACACATGCCGCGGGAGAGGTACACGCCCCAAGCGGGATCAGGTAAGGTTACATTCAATTTCTCCTTTACACTTTTCTAGAATTTCTCAGTTTTCCCGCAGGGAATATCTATTAGTTGACTTTTTTCTTTTTTTCAATTGAGGTGATATTCACATAACATGCAACGGATATGTAAAATGTACAACTCAGTGGCATTAATTTATTCATAATATTGTACAAACACCAGCTCTCTCTAGTTTCAAAACTTTTTCATCACCCCATTAAAACCCCATAAAAATACCACCCTGTACTCAGTAAGTCATCATTCCCCATTTCTTCCTCCCCCATCCTCTGGGAACTGCTAACCTGCATTGTGTCTCTGTGAATTTGCCTGTTCCGGGTACATCACATAAAAAGCATCACATGGTATGTGGCCTTTGTGTCTGGCTGCTTTCACACAGCGCAGTGTTTTCAAGGTCCATCTATGTTGTTGTCTTTATAATTTCATTCCCTTTTATGACTGAATAATATCCCACATTTGGTTGTCCATTGATCTGTCAATGGACATTTGGGTCATTTTTACCTCTTAGAGATTGTGAGTAATGCCGCTATGAACATTCCTATAAGGTCTCTCTGTGGACATAGTTTTCATTTCTCTAGGTCATATACCAAGGAGTGGAATTGCTGGATCATGATAATTCTATGTTTAACTATTTAAGGAACTGCCACACTGTTTTCTGTTTTCCACCTGCACCATTTTACATTCCCACCAGCAATGTATAAGAGTTCCTGTTTATCCACATCCTTGCCAACACTTGTTAGTTTCTGTTTTTTAAAAATCAAAGTCATCCTCATAGGTGTGAAGTGATATCTAAGTGGTATCATACTGTCATTTTGATTTGTATTTCCCTTATGACTAATGACAATGAGCATCTTTTCTTGAGTTTATTAGCCATTTGTATATCTTCTTTAGAGAAATATCTGTTCAAGTCCTGTACCGTTTTTTCAAGTGGATTCTATTTTTTTGGTTGAGTTTTTTTGTTTGTTTGTTTGTTTTTAGCTGTGCGGGGTCTTAGCTGCAGCATGCGGGCTCTTAGTTGCGGCATGCGGGCTCCTAGTTGTGGCATGTGGGATCTAGTTCCCTGACCAGGGATTGAACCCTGGCCCCCTGCAGTGGGAGCTTGGAGTCTTAGCCACTGGACCACCAGGAAAGTCCCTTGGTTGAGTTTTAAGAGTTCTTTATGTGTTCTGGAGGCTAATCAGATATATGCTTCTCCCATTTCCCAGGTTGTCTTTCCACTCTCTTACATTGTCCTTTGATACAGAAAAGTTTTATATTTGTTTCTTTGGTTGCTGTGCTTTTGGTGTCATATCTCATAATCCATTGCCATGAAGATGTACCCCTATGTTTTCTTCCAAGAATTTTATGGTTTTAGCTCTTACGTGTAGGCTGTTTTTTTGTTTTTGTTTTTTTTTGCAGTACGCGGGCCTCTTACTATTGTGGCCTCTCCCGTTGCGGAGCACAGGCTCTGGACGCGCAGGCTCAGCAGCCATGGCTCATGGGCCCAGCCGCTCCACGGCATGTGGGATCTTCCCGGACCGGGGCACGAACCTGCGTCCCCTGCATCGGCAGGCAGACTCTCAACCACTGCGCCACCAGGGAAGCCCGGCTGCTGAGTTTTGAGTGGATTTTTGTGTATGGTGTGAGGCGGGGATCAGACTTCATTCTTCTGCACGTGAAGATCCAGTTGTCCCAGCACCACTTGCTAATCTATTACTTTCATAATTACAAAACTAGGTAAAATATAAGCCTGCTCCTGTGTTTAAATTGAAGTAGGCATTGCTCGGCATGGGCCACCTTTTGGGTCTAGATGCTGCCCTGGTCTCTCCTTCCTACTCCTGGGGCAGCAAAGCCCTGCCCTAGACCCTTGTCCCCTCCAGCACTCGCACGTCAGTGGGCAGATCACCAGCCTCAAGCCAGAGGCCTTAGTGATGGGCATGGAGTAGGAGGCAGGCTCACCTGGGTGCTGGGGGAGGAGCAGCCCACCCTGACATAAAGGGCGTGAGGTGTCTGGAGCCTTGGCTGCAGCAAAGGCCACTGGCTCTGCGGGGCTGACCTGGCCTGGGGAAGCCAGGCCAGGTCGGGTCAGGCCTTCAGAGAGACCCATCTCTCCCTGGGATCAGGCTAGGCAGGTGGGGACACAGCCCTCCCCTCTCAGCTCAACCTTTCAGCCTGGAGGCTGGATAGGGCATGGCCCCTAAGGTTTGGACTTTCCCTGCCCCGACCTGCTGCCCCAGGCCCTTTGGATCCAGTCCCCCCAACTTTTCCTCCCATTTGCTTCATTCCACCTGCCCTTGGTCCCACAGGTGGCCACTTGGGGATCTGCCATCTCTGCCCCATCCTGAGCTGTGGGCTGGGGGTAGGAGGAGGGTCAGGTCTCCCTCTCCCCCTCCTTGGAGCCAATCTAGGTCCTGGGGGTGGGATTGGGTCAGGGTTGGAATTGTCACTTCGTGCTTTCCACTGGCTAGAGCCCCCCAACTCCCTCTTTGCTCTTTGTGTCCACACCCACTCCTCTCCCTGGGTCCTCCCACACCTGTGCCCCCAGGCCCCACAGGCAGCCCTTCCAGCCTTGCTCCCTGTGGTCCCTACTACCCATTCCTCCCTCCCCTCGTCCTGGAGGCCACACAGTCCAGGCACCCAACATACGGCTCCTCTGTCTGCTGCCTGCAGCCCTGTTCTCCCTCTGGGTCCCACAGGCTTGGGGGCTGCTGCTGTGGGACGCTACCTCCCTGTGCCCCCCTCTGCCTTGCCTGTCGCTGTTTGCCCCCACCTGTGGCCTGAGTGAGGTGCCGCTGAGAGCAGTGGAGTGGCCAGCCAGGGAAGGACTGGTGGCCGGAAGACCACTGGGGGCCGGCGGTAGGAGGCTCCCTGCTGTCGGGCCTGGCACAGCCTCCTCAGACGGGGGCCTGGAACAGAGCTGGCGATCACACAGCCTCTGCTGGCAGTGGCTGCTCCCGCGGCCTGTGCACAGCCTGAGGGCGGCCGGGCTATACCTGCAACCTCGCCTGCTCTCCAGGTGAGGCGAGGTGCCCCTTCACAGGTCAGGGCAGCTGAGGAGGCTGGCTGAGCCCAACACCGCACAGACTTCCGCTCAGTTGGGTACCTTTCCCAGGGGGCATCTGGCAAACGCTCACTGTCCCACACTCCCTGTCCAGGTCCCCAGCCCCCAAGCGCAGTGGCCGTTTCTCAGACCACAAGCCTCCAGGCCCCCTCTTCTCTCTCTGTCCATCTGGAGTTGGGGGGTAGCCTCTCCCCTCTCAGGGCCCTCAAGACAATCCTTGTGTTGGTGACCCCAAGGCACCCCTGCAGCCCAGACTCCTTGAGGACCCTCAATTCCCTGCGCCAGTTGGAACTCCCTGCTGCCACCCCCTGCACCGGGGGCCTTCCTCCGGGGTCCTCTCTTTCCCTCACTCCCACATCCAGGCCTGGGCAAGTCCTGCAATTCCTCATGCCCTAGGCCGTGGACCCCCAAGCCTGGGAGAGCCTTTGCCCACCCTGGTGCCTGGAACAGAGTAGGAACTCCAGGAATGCAGGTGAGTGAGGACATTCGGGAAAGGGCAGCTTCACACACCGTCCAGCCTCCTCTCCACCCCTGCAGCCCATTCCTCACACGCGGCCAGAGGCAGACTCCCAAAGCACCCCTGGCCCGGGCCTCTGTCTCTCTTCCTTGGCTACCATTCAGGTCTCACCTGCTCAGGTGGGCTGCCTGGTGCCCCAGGTAACTTAGCCCTAGCCACGCACTCTGCACCTGACCTTGCTTTGGCTGCCTCTCCCGACCTTACCGGGGATCTGCGTACCTTCTGGGGGGAGAGCTGGGTGTGGGCCCACCTCATTACTTGCTTTTGCTCTCTAGGGCAAACTCGGCTCACCTGGGCTGCCCCCTCCCAAGTGATACCCGGATTTACAGCTTCCCACTAATCCCCCTAATCTCAACTTGGAGCATCTCAGCCCCAGGGGACAGAGGTCATGACCCAGCCTGGCACGCGGAGGCCCGGGAAAGTTCTCCTGAGGTGGAGGATGGAAGTCTCAGCCCGACCCTGCCCTTGGCCTTCCCCAGGCCAGAATGGCCAGCTGGAGGATGCAGCCAGGCCCTGGCAAGGAACCAGGCCCGGGAGCCACGGAGGGGGCCGAGAGAGTGGGCTGGGCTGCGTGCCAAGCTCTAAGCATCCCCGTAGCCACCGGGAGGGCGAGGCCTTGCCCAACCTTCCTGTGCCGACCGCAGTCCTCCTCTTCCGGTGACTCAGCACAGCTCGGCGGAATGTCTGGGGTCACTCAGGAGAGGGTGGAACGAAGCCAGTCCCTTGCCCCTCAAGCGCCAGCTCACGGGTGGTTTGCAGGGAGGCGTGAGGGTGGGTCCTGTCCCTGCTCTGCTTGGCCACTCGAGCCCCCGTCTCCCCTCACCTTCGTTTCCTCACTTTCACTCCAGAGGGTGGACCTCACGGTCTCTGGGGATTCGGTTACTGGAATCCCTCAGCCTCCCCGAATCCCCTCAGAGGCCACAGTGGGCAGCAAAGTGAGGTGGACATCAGCCCCCCGGGCAAGACGGCTGTGGGGGTTGGTTGACCTGGCGAGGTGCACCCTCTCTTGGTGCCCACTTGTGGGGCAGCTTGTCCTTTTGGCCATGGCCTCACAGGGAACACCGCACTCTGTCCCACCCATGTCCATAGCCCTGCCTCTGCCTCCAGGCCTCAACCTCTAGGAAATGGCTATGTTGGGCCTCCTGGTTCTCTTGTCCTTTCCAGGAGCGCCGTAATTCCAACCAGAGTCCCTTCCTGGTTGTGGCGCCACGAGGACGCCCTCCCCTGCCCCAGCCTGCTGCCCGGTTCACAGGGCACCCCTTGTTCGGCAGGGGCAGGGACCATCCCGCTGGCTGTCCATGGCCTGGCACATACTGGTAGCGGGGGGGACGGTGAAGGACATCTCTCCCACTGAAGCCTCCCAGCTGGTCCCTGTTTCCTCAGGACCCTACCAGGGAATTTGCCCACCTGCTTCTGGTGGTCCAGAGGGGCACACAGAGGCCCAGGCAGCAGGTGGCAGCCTGGCCTTTCCTGCCCTGGGGCCTGTGAGCAAGTGGATAGGTCACTGCAGCCTAACACAGGCACCTTCCTAATCCGAGGGGGAAGTGACTTGCTCAAGGCCATGCAGGCTGGTGCCTAAGCTGGCCCCACCCAGATCCCTGTGCTTTTGGGACCCCATGAGAGGCCGGCAGCAGGGCTCCCACTGTGAGGTCAGCTCCCAGCACTATGAGCCCCACGGCCAAAAATTGGAGGAAGGACCTGGAGTCGTGGGCAGTCAGAATGGGGGCCTCGTCGGGCAGCCCCTGGTACTCCCCTGGGGGGCACTGTCCTGGGAGGGCATCCAGCTGCCAGGCCAGGCTGCCCACACAGGGGTCACTTGAGGATCACCAAGGTCAGGCGGTATTCTGGGATCTGGGAGCCACAGCCCAAGCCCAGCCCTTTGATGCGTGGCCATCCTGGTTTATACCACCCCACAGCGAGCCAGCTTGCCACCCAGTGTTGACATTTGCTCTAAGCTTAGGTGCTGGGGGCGCCAGTGGGAGCAGGATGGCTGACCACGCCCAGGCCAGCAGACTTGGCCCACTCCTGAGCCCCCTGGCCTCAGTTTCCCCATCTGTAAAGTGGAGAAAGTTCTAGAATCACCCAAAGTGTGGCTTTGAGGGCTTCATGTGATATAGGGGCCACCCCACACGACAGGCCGGGAAGCAGGGCCCCCCTCAGAGCCCACTGGCTTCTCAGGAAGGTCCAGCACTAGTCCTTTGCTGGCCCTTTAGTGTCCCTGCAATGTTGTTATTATCCCACAAGCATTGTACCCTCACAAGCTCCAACTGTATGCTTGGGGTGAGGGGGCAGTTTGATCCTGGCTATGCTAGTCACGAAGGGGCTGGGCAGGGTCCCTTAACCTCCACTGTTCTGTTACCACATCTGTGAGGGGTGACCACAGGGTGGCCTGTGGGGAGCTGGCCCTGGGCTGATATTAGCCCAGGGAAAGCAGTCTGTAGCAGGTTGAATGGTGGCCCCAAAAAGACGTGTTCTGGTGGTCCCAGTACCTTAGGATGCGACCTTCCTTGGAAATAGGGTCTTTATAGATGTAATTAGTTAAGATGAGGTCACATGGGAGAAGGGTGGGTCTAACCCAATAGGACTGGTGTCCTTAGAAAAGAACACATGTGAAGACACACACAGGAGGAAGGCCACGTGACGACGGAGGCAGAGAGTGGGGTGATGCATCGATGGGCTGAGGGGCACCAAGGACTAGCACCAGTAGTCACCTGAAGCTGGGAAAGGTGGGTCAGGATTCTATCCAGGGCTTTTGGAGGGAGCAAAGACCTGCAGCCACCTTGATTTCGGCTTCTGGCCTCCAGAACTGCTGCCTCAAGCCCCCAGTTTGTGGTCACTGTTATAGTGGCCCCAGGACAGACACACAGTCAGTCAGCATTGGCAACAGCGGGGATGCAGCAGGCTGGCCGAAGGGTCACCTGCCTTGCAGTGTGCGCAGAGGGCATTCTGGGTGGAGGAGGGGGTCTGGACAGGATGGTGGGCAGGTTGGGGGAGACAGACTGGGAGAACGTGGGGTCTGGCCTGACCTGTGGGGAGACCAGGCAGAGAGCTGGGTAGAGAGTAGTCAACATGTCCCTCCTCCCTTCCATGGGCATCTACTGGGCTCCCAGACGTGGGGCACAGATAAGGGGCCGAGCTCCAGAGCCCAAGTGGACAAATTTTCAGACCTTAGAGGGCCTGTGGGGTCTGCCAGGAGTGACAAGGCCCCTCTCGGGGTGGTGAGGGCCCGAGCTCTCAGCAGGGCCCACTGCCGGCCTCCATCATTTTGTGGGCTGTGTGATGTACAGGGGCAGGTGAGTACCATACCTCTCTGGGCCCAGCACCCCAGAAGCCTTAACTGGGGCTCAGGTGAGGGAATCAGAAGTTCTGGGATGTTGGGCGATTGAAGTGGTAGAAGCTGGCCCCGCCACAGGAATCAAGGCCATGCTGCTCCTGGGCCACCCTTAGGGTTAGTGCTAGGGTCAGGGTCAGGGCTGGGGTTATTGCAGGGATAGGGTTACGGTAGGGTGGGTCAGGATTAGGGGTTAGGATTAGTGTTGGGGTTGTCACAGAGTTAGGGGTTAGGGTCAGGGTGAGGGTTGGGGTTAGGTTTAGTGTTGGGGTCAGGGTCATGGCTTGGGTTAGGGTGACTGTTGGGGTAATTGCAGGGATATGGTTATGGTGGGGTGGGTCAGGTTTTGGGGCATAGATGGTGAGGTGCAGAGATCATATTTCTTGTTAGGATTTGTCTTTATTCAAAGGGGTGTATCCTCTTGGCCCTTTGGGTTTACATAGATACACCCCAGAGGCCCTTCCCTGGGGCTGAACTAGCACCCATGTAGTTCACATGTTGTTCAAATCTATGAGGAATGGAGGGTGTTATCCCTAGTTTATGGAGAAGCAAACAGAGTCCCAGAAAGCTGTAACAAGAGGAGCGGAATTGGGATTTGAAGCTGGACTGTCAAGCAGGTTACCCTGGTCTGGAGGCTGTGAGGCTGCCCAGGGCCTATGGGATGTAGGTTAAAGGTCATGGGGACCCGCTGTGGCTCCTCCAGGCAGGCAGGACTATTTTCACGTGGTTTCTGCGCACTGATAGGATCACATCTTTCATTTTCCATGAGGCTTGAATTATTGATCTGCCTGATTTTTTTTTTTTTTTTTTTTTTTTTTTGCGGTATGCGGGCCTCTCACCGCTGCGGCCTCTCCCGCTGCAGAGCACAGGCTCCGTTGGTGCAGGCTCAGCGGCCATGGCTCACGGGCCCAGCCGCTCCACGGCATGTAGGATCTTCCCGGACCGGGGCACAAACCCGTGTCCCCTGCATCGGCAGGCGGACTCTCAACCACTGCGCCACCAGGGAAGCCCCTGATCTGCCTGATATTTAATAACCCCTGGACCTCCCTCCAAGAGCTGCCTCCTAAAACAGAGGGTCGGGACTTTTGTCCAGCACTGGCAGGAACAGCTTGGCGACTGGCCCTGGGCAGCCAGAAAGCCATCAGGGTGGAGAAAACACAGATGGAGAGGAGAGGCTGGACCAAAGACTATGTCACCCCGCCTCTGTGCCCATCACTGCCTCTCTACAGCCCGGGCCCCTCCCCTCCCAGGTACAGTACCGCCCCGCTCCGTGCAGGCCCACATCCCGACCCGTCGGAGCCGCCAACAGCTTCGGGGCTGCGAGACGGGCGGGATCGTGGAGCCTAGCTGGACGAGGGGCGGCTGTCGCGCCGGGAAGCATTGGCCGCCTCCCGTCCACCCGCCACCCACTGATAGTCCTAAGCCTTCCTCCCTCGGCTGCACCTGCGCTCGGGCCGGGGGGGTGGGGGTGGGGGGGGTGGAACCCGGAACCTGGCTTCGGGGCTCACGTTTCCAGCCGGCGGGATCCGAGCAGTGCACCAAGCGCGCCCGGATAGCGGCAGACGGACTCGGGTTACCATGGCAACGCGCCGGGACCGGAGGCTGCTCGTAGCGGGCGTTCTGGGTGAGGCGCGGACGCGGGGGCGGCGCGGGGGGCCGCCGAGGGGCCTCAGGGGCCCGCAACGTGGGAGGCTTCGGCCTCTCGGCTCGCTTTTCACGGGCGTCTTTGCTTTCCTTGGAAAAACCCGAGACGTTCAAGTCCTGCCAGACGCAGTGCGCTGGGTGGGAGGGCCGGGGGCGTTCTCTGCCGGCACGCTTTGTTTCGAGTGCTCTAGTGTTTATTCGACCCCTCCAGGAACCTGAAGAGGTGGGTGCTGCAGAGATGAGAGAGTTTACCCCGGACAACAGCCAGTGAGGACGGGTTCAAACCCAGGCAGCCTGGTCCAGAGTGATTTTTTTTTTTTTTAATTATTTGAGACTTACAAAAGAGTTGCAAAAGGAGTACAGAGATTGCCTCTTTACCTTTTGCCGAGATTCCCCCAAATGTTAACCTCTTATGTTACCATAGTTCATTTTAGCAAACTAAGGAAACTAACACTAATACAAAACCATGATCTAATGTATAGGATTTATTCACTCAGCAATTATCCCACGAATGACTTTAGTCTTTTACAAGATCCAATCCAGCACCATCCGTGTTTTGTCTTCTTATTCGTTAATCTGGAGCACTTCCTCTGTCTTTCCTTGACTTTTATGAGTCAGTTATTTTGCAGAATGCCCCTCAGTTTGGGTTTATCTGATGTTCCTTTATGATTACTTTTAAGTTATGCATTTTTATTAAGAAAAACCTTACCAGTGAAATTGTGTTTTTCTCTGCATCTCATCAGGAGTCATCTGATGCTGATTTGTCCCATTACTGCTGATGCTAACTTCGGCCGTGTGTTTTAGGTGATGTCTACAAGGTGTTTCCCTCATCAAGTTACCCTTTTTCCCTTTCTAAATAGTAAATATCTTGTTTATAACCATACTGCCAACGAGTAATTTTAGCGTCCAGAAGTGAGCATTTTCTGAAACAATTATAAGTGTTGCATTTGCCACATGGTAATTTTTCCATTTCCATTATTTCTGCTTTTATAAGTTGGAATTGTACTGTAAGGAAGAACTTTTCCATATTTTAATTTGTTCAGTTATTTCTTGGTATAGGCATTTTATTTTTATTTCATAGGTTATAATCCATTACTATCATTTATTTTGTTGCACTGTTGTCCAGATTTAGCCCATTCAAGTTGGCCTCTGTCCTTTTAGCCTGTCCTCAACATTTTGAGCACTTACTTATTTTCTGACACCACAAGATATTCTGGACTCATTTTGTGCTTTCCTTAACCTAGCCTGGAGTCAGTCATTTCTCTAAGGAGCGTTGGTTCCTTTTAGTTTAGATGTTTTTTTTAGAAACCAAGATCTGGGGGAGGTATGCTCATTGCTACTGGAGTGTCATTGCTTTTTGGCTTTCTCAAAGGGCGAGCTGGGAAACATGTATTTGTGTACACTATATACATCCGTATCTATTTCTATATCCATATATCTGTACATACTAAAAATTGAGTTTATATTGATACTTCCAATTCCAATCCATCACCACAGGGTTCATTCTACATTCTTTTTCCTCTAACTCTGGCTCCTATTGTCCTCAGTACATTTACCTTTTTGCTCAATCCTAGACCGCATATAACGTAATTTCAGTATTACCAATCCATATTTGTGTGAAAAACAAACCTGCTAAAGTATAATATTTGCATGTGGTTGTTTTTGTTTTTTTCCTTAGAATATATAGTTAAAATGCTGTTTTACAAAGTTGTCTTAGTGTGTTTATGTTATTAATTTGTAATAAAGTGAGGTTCATTTGTTTCTGATTATATTTCACTTTGAGTACTTACTGATTTTTTTTTTTTTTTTTTTTTTTTGTGCTGCAGTGCGTGGCTTGTGGGATCTTAGTTCCCCAACCAGGGATTGAACCCAGGTCCTTGGCAGTGAAAGCACGGAGTCCTAACCACTGGACCGCCAGGGAATTCCCGATTCCTTATTGATTTAAGTTTTGGTATGTGAAACATTTATGTGGTTCTAAAAGTGAGCACAGTATCAGCTCTTAACTACAAGACTATTCAAACTTTTATTTTATCATTTATTCGCTTTTTGGGGGGGAGAGGCAAGGGAATCTGGCAGCTGTAAATTCAAATAAAAAGCACTCTGTTCCCCTCACTGTAGCAGTATCCCTCACCCCAAGCAAGTTCCGGTGATTGAATTAAGATCTATCTGCTGCTCATCTCTCTCAGGTTTTACAAATGGTCATGGGTACTGTTTGGCAGTCAGTGAAGGACAGGAGAAAAGGCTTGGGTCATAGGCCCCGAATTTTCATCCCCTTGATCCTCTTAAAAATTGTCTATACCGAGTTTGGTTCATGCTGGGATTCCAGAGGGTGCCAGCACTGAGTCCCCTGTCCTGAGTGCAGAGATGAGCCACCTCTGGAATTTCTTTCAAGTCCCACAAAAATGTTTTATAAATTCAGCTTTTTGAATATATTTACAGAGCACCAGTAAGACAACATGCCTTACCAAAATAGATTTGGGTTTTCTGCATTAGGAACGGTGGTTGAGTGGAAAGCCAAATGTATCTGGAGCCACAGTCCTTCAGAGGGAGGAGATAAAAAGAAACCTCTGCTTTAGGTGTCTCTTTGCCCAGCCATTGTGCCTAAATGGCTTGTTTGTGAGCGTCTAGGGACTGACTTTTAGCCTTTACAAATGGTCCTTTTTTGTACATTTTAGAGTTTGCAACTGCTTATGTTTTACTGAAGTCATGCAATGTTTTTTCAGTAAAGTACTTGTCAAGTGTTTATTCTAAAACAATTGCTCCAAGTTTTTGGTCAGACAAACAAAAGTGTGATTAGTTCTACTGTCACATCTGCAATTGGGTAGCCTGTGGGTTCCTCTCTGATTTGGTCATCTTGGCAAGGGGTGAGATTGGCAAGGATGAAATCATCCTCCCAGGCTCCTTCCTGTATACCCAGCTTATAGTCGCTGCTGCCAGCTTGCTGGAGAGTTGGGGCCCTGCCAGGGCGGGGCGAGCCCCTCTGCAGAGCCCACTTGGCTTGGAAAGCTCCTTCTTCTCCATGGAGCTCCTTTTCATATATGGTTTCTTAGGCCTCATCCTTTGCCCCGAACTCTTGTAAGTATGATGTTGGCTGTTAGGAGATGCTTGGCTATAGATCCTCCTTGCAGCCCTGGCCCTGTCGTAATCTGTGAAGAGACACCTCAGAGTCTCCCAATGCCTGGACGAGCCAGTTTCTGAGCCTCTTTCTCAATGCTCCGTTTGATCTGACAAGGCTGGGCCTGCATGGTCAGGGTCAACTGCTGCAGACCACTGCTGGGTTTTGGGTGAGAGAGTAAGTGAGTGCCCGAGCTCTTCCACACCCCACTGTATAGTCTGTGGTGGCATCTTGACACCAGGGGTGCATTCGAACTCACTCATGACTGAGGTGGTCTTCAGATAGGGCCTCTGCTGCTTGTGTCTGTTTGCAGCCTGCAAATTTTCCATGTTTGGGAAACCATGACTTTCATGAGGAGTAACTTCCATCTTCCTAAGACCCAGAATTTCCAAGTGCCTTTCAGAACTAACAGGTAAATATCCCCCTTAGATTAAAAAAAAAAAAAAAGTTTAGAAAGCTCAGCATTTTACAGATGAGAACATCAGAGTGATGAGATGACCTAGCACAGTCCTGGTCCATCCCCTGCTGACCCCACTGCTTCTCTTAGAAGATTGTGAACACCGTGGGCCAAGACGAGTTGACAGTGCGCTCCCCCCGCCCTTCCCGGAGATTTCTCCAGTTGCCCCAGAGGTTTTGTGTGGTCCCTCCTGTAAACTGGGTGTGTACTGGGGATGCCTGCTGGCTGACAGACAGATTGGGTCCAGATTTTGAATCTGTGACCTTTAATAAAAGCCGATTATTCTCAGCCTTGGGGCTTTTAGGATTTGTGACGGATGCAGGGCAGGCTGTCTGTGATGGGGTGGGAGGGAAAGGAGCATAGCACTGGGCATGTCGAGGTCCAGCGGAGCATACACAGTAGAAGCTGGTTTCTCTCTGGGGACCGGCTGGAGGTCCAGAGGGAGCTGTGGTGGGCAAGATGGGCCAGGCCCCATCCTAGGGGTCTTCATATACTGTGCCAAACAGGTTGAACTTTCTTTTGAAAAGGCCACGTGCCATGGGCACAGTATCACGTGGTCAGATTTCTGTACTAGGAGAGCAATTTCCATGGGTGGCTGTGTGACCGATGCATTTGAGAGGCGAGCCTACGGACGGTCCTCAGAGGAGGGAGGCCCGTTGACGTCACAGACCTCCGTGTGCTCTCTCTGTAAAGAGCCGCAGTGATGACTCAGGCATTTCATCAAAGATCATAGTAGCATCGGCATCATTTAAAGTTGTGTATTTGCTTAAATCCTGATTCTTTGCCTGTGAGTGTGCACAGGCATGTGGGTGGTCTGTGTGTACGCCGATTTCTGTTGACAAGACTATGCCAGAGCCCAGAGCTCACTAGGCCACGCACCAGCTCACACTCATGCAGCCCCACTGTAGTCAGCTGGCTTTGTGCATATGTTGGGGTTTGGGGGGCCAGCCATTAGACGTCAGTTAGTGTGGGTGAACGCCCAACTGTGGAGGTCATCGAGTCACCTTGTTATTCCACTCCGGGCTTTTCTTGAGCTTGGTGGCCAGGCTGACCTGCTGGAACCCTGGTTTCCCAGTGGTCCTGGGAGGCTTGCAGCCAGGGCAGGGGCCACGGCCTGAACAGGATGTGTAAGCCTCCTGAAGGCTGAGCAGAGCCCCTTCCTGCCTTTCCCTCTGGGCAGGGCCTCCCTGACCTCTGACCCGGGCAGCCCTGCGTCTCCGGCCACGCTAGTGATGTGGGAAGTTACCTCCTCTGCCCCTTTGTTTCCGTGCATCTCTGTCTTGTCCCAGTAGGGATGACAACCCGTTGGTGTGGGGACCTGGCCCGTGTCTCCAGCAGGTGAAACAGCACCTGACATGTAGTAAGAGCTAAATAAATACTTGTTAAATGAATGAATTTAAGAAAGTTTGCTATGTTTATGAGAATTTTACATAGTATCATTTTTTTTCTGGCTACAATGATATACATCCTAACTGGAGTAGTAACAAACATTTGTTAGCTCCTTCAAGGTGCCAGGGATTGGCGCACAGAACAGAGTGTGGTGACCTCAGGACATGCCTGGGGAATCCCCTCGGCTGTCTGCCTGGGGGAAATACTTGGCAACTGACTGAACTGGAAGCCAGTAACTCCAGTGTTCACTGAATTCAGAACTTTTTAAAGTGAATGTCCTTAGTTTCCCTGTAGTTCATTGATACAGCCAATAACACACTTGAAGATCAAGTTATTGTTGATCTAGAGTGACTGAATCTGAAGGGAGAGGGCTGGCGATCAGAGTGTGGGGTGCTTGGGTATTTTGGAGTGGGGGAAACCATGGACAGGGTAGCAGAGGTGGGCCAGGCACCTCGGCGGATGCAGGGTCATCCTCTGTGGTAGAGCCACCTGGGCTCTGAGACCACCTGGTACACAGGGTTGTGGGTACTTTAAGGAAGCCGAGCCTTTGGAGGAGGAGGAGGAGTGGTTTGGAAGGGCCCTGGGGGAACAAAGATACCTGCCTCCCGGGTTCCTCTGCTGTAGCCCCAGAGCCCCATGTTTATGTGTTGTCATGTGATAGTTTTTTTACTTTTTTTTTTTTTTTTTTTTTGCGGTACGCGGGCCTCTCACTGTTGTGGCCTCTCCCGTTGCGGAGCACAGGCTCCGGACGCGCAGGCTCAGCGGCCATGGCTCACGGGCCTAGCTGTTCCGCGGCATGTGGGATCTTCCTGGACCGGGGCATGAACCCGTGTCTCCTGCATCGGCAAGTGGACTCTCAACCACTGCGCCACCAGGGAAGCCCGTCATGTGATAGTTTTTACCATTTAGTTATTTAGTACATACTTTTGAGCGCCTCCTGTGTGCTGGAGTTCCAAGTATGGGATACCATGTGGAATGTGTAGGGAAGAATGATAACATAAGCAATAATCCACCCGCTCCTGGTAAGTGCCACGCAGAGAACTTGGATGGGTCTACGGCATTGCACCAGTTTGGGTCGAAGTTGAAGGGGGATTTCCTGGAGTGATCCTTGAGTTGGTCTCAGTGACAGGAAGGAGCCTGCTTGTGGGTTGGGTGGAGCATTCCAGGCAGAGGGGCAGCTGGATTGAGATTGACTGACGGGGTGGGAGGGGGAACCATTCGGCACATCCCAGCCCTGAATGTAGCGATCCAGGTGTTGTAAGTGGACCGAGGAACCGGAAGCACTGCTGGGCGGGGGGCAGTTAGGCTTTTTTTTTAAGATTCCTTTGGTGGCTCTGAAAGGGCAAGTATGGAGCAGAGGGGCCAGTTCAGGGTCTGGAGTCAGCGAGACTCCAGGTGAGGGATGATGGTGGCTGAGGTGTGGTGGGGGGATGAGAGACAGCAGGAAATCCAGGCTAGTTCGTGGTGTTCAGCTTGGGCAGCTGGGTGGAGAGGGGTGCCATGGGCGAGCTGAGGGCAACGGGGGCGGGAGCGTGCAGAATTGAGGGTGGCAGGCTCAGGGTTTCTGTCAGCACCCTGTTAACTCGAGATGGCAAGCAGGCCCTGGATGGATGCAGCTAAGGAGAGGCTGACAAGGCCGCACTGGGCCTGTGGGTGCTGGGCGAGGCAGGGTGCGACTGCCTAGCAGGAGAGGTGGTGGAGACCGGGGCTGTGCCCAAGGTCTGCCCCGGCAGAGCTCTGCTCTGCCCCAGAGCCCTGTGGGGAGGCCACCACACTGTCCCTGGTTAGGACAGCTCTATCAGGACATTTGTGGAGTTCGGCCGTCCCTTCTGATTAGGACCCTGCTTCCGAGTTCGTCCTCCCTCCCTGCCCTCACACTCAGGACGCTTGCTTCCTGTCCGATGCCACATGTCAGGGGGCGCTTCCTCCATCAAGCCTTCTCAGATTCTCGGTGGACACCGAGTGGGTGTCCTACGTTTAACTCAGTTCCCACACTAACTGCCTGGGGTTAGTGCCGATCCCACGAGATACCCCCCTTCTGGATGCAAGTCCAGGTTGTCACCTATGCTCTGCCCGACTGCTGTAAATCAGGGTTCCCATGACCCCTCTCCTCAGGTTCAGTAACGTGCTAGAGCAGCTCACAGAACTCTGGGAAGCACTTTACTTACTAGATCACCAGTTTATTATAAGCGGATACAACTCAGAGCTGCCAGATGGAAGACACAGGGTAAGGTGGGTGGGAGGGGCCGGGAGCTCCCATGCTCGCTCTCCTGGCACACTGCCCTCCACACTTCCACGCCTTCACCAGCCCAGAAGTTCAAACCTGCTAGTTCAGGGATTTTTACGGATGCTTTTGAAACAGTGCGTAATAATTAGTCAAACCCATTCACCTGCCTTCACTAATCAAGGTAGTTTTAAGACTTGCATGTCCTCCGAACAGCATGTAGCCTAAACAATAAGATGTTTGCCTGAGTTGTTTTCCAGGAACTTGGAGTCAGCTGTGTCTAGTTCAAGCTGAGCCAGTTAAGACTGGATAGGACCACCAACCCTCCAACTGGGCATGTAGGAGTGTCCGCTTGGTGACCTTTTAACACTGGGGGGTCGAAAACTCCACCCTCAAAACATGCAGAGGCCTGTAGCCTAGTTACACCTGTGCAGACCGATTACCAAACCTTTTTTCAATCACCTTTCCTCATGAGCTTGCCTCTGACTGCCCTGCTTCTTTATTCCTGATCCCATAAATACCCCGAGCCCCTTGCCTCTGGGGAGGTGGATTTGAGATTTGATTATCTTGCAAATAAACACCCTCTTTGCTGCAACCTTGGTGTCTAAGCGAGGCTTGTTGTGTGGGGGGCAAAGTGAACCTGGTTGCCAGCCACGAGGTAAGTCCAGAGGGACGTTTTGCCTGTGCCTCGTTGGCCCCTTGCCAGTACTGAAAGCCTGTAGAGGAGTCTGAGCATCTGCTTGGTCTGTTAGTTCCAGGGACCGTCCCCTGGATTTCCCCAGGGAGGTGTTGCTGACCTTCGGTGCTTAGTTTCATTTTGCAGCAAAGAGACAGGTTTTGGGTTTGTTTTGTTTGTTTGTTTTGCGGTACACGGGCCTCTCACTGTTGTGGCCTCTCCCGTTGCGGAGCACAGGCTCCGGACGTGCAGGCTCAGCGGCCATGGCTCACGGGCCTAGCCGCTCCGCGGCATGTGCGATCTTCCCGGACCGGGGCACAAACCCGTGTACCCTGCATCGGCAGGAGGACTCTCAACCACTGCGCCACCAGGGAAGCCCCTGTTTTGTTTTTTTTTTAATTTATTTATTATTTATTTTTGGTTGCATTGGGTCTTTGTTGCTGTGCGCGGGCTTTCTCTAGTTGCAGCAAGCGGGGGCTACTCTTCGTTGCAGTGCATGGGCTTCTCATTGCGGTGGCTTCTCTTATTGTGGCGCACGGGCTCTATGTGCGCGGGCTTCAGTAGTTGTGGCATGCGGGGTCAGTAGTTGTGGCTGGCGCACTCCAGAGCGCAGGCTCAGTAGTTGTGGCGCACGGGCTTTGCTGCTCCGCGTCATGTGGGATCTTCCTGGACCAGGGCTTGAACCTGTATCCCCTGCATTGGCAGGCGGGTTCTTAACCACTGCGCCACCAGGGAAGCAGGTTCTGGGTTTTGAGTTTTTGTGTTTGGAAGATGTCTTTTGGGTGAGTAACCTTCTTAAAGAAATGTACCTGTGCCTGTTGCCAAACACCTTGGCTCCCTGTGCACCAATGCCGAATAGAAATACGGAGACAGAGATTTGGAGGAAAAGAAATAGAGAGGCTTTTATTTCTCTGCCAGGCAAAGGAGAGACACGGCATGCTGGCACCTCAAGAACTGTGCCCCTGCTCCTCGGGGAATCAGAGAAGATTTACATGTGGGGCTTGCAGTCAGGCCTATATGATAAGGATCAAAAGTAGTGAAGGTCTTGCATTCTTTTTCCTGCATTATTTCAAAACAGTCACAGCTGGCCTCAGGCAGCCTGGTAATTGGGTTGTTGGGTCCGTTTGTCTCTTGGTTATCGGCCTGCGACCTTTCTGAAATGCAGATGCTACAAGGGAGCGCAGGATGTCATTCACTTAGTGTTAAAGAGTGATAGGTTAGCTTTGTGAAGTACAGATCTAGTTACAGACACTACAGATTAGTAACAGTTAAAACTAGGAGTGATTAACTCTTTCAGGCCAGGTTATGTTTCTTGTCTAGCCTGGTCACTGTTCCCTTTATTTTTCTTGTTCTCAGGAGAGGGAAAACTTCATTTCTATTTTTGCTGCAACATGCCTAGATTGTTTGCCAATCCTGTCCAGATTGTGGGCAGGATTTTTAAACCTGATTGTTTAAACCATTAGCCACTGGTGATTGATTCAGCCTCCAGCTCCTCTCCTTTCCCTGAAAGTTGGGAGGTGGAGGTGCAAGTTCCAACCCTCCGGTTCCCCTGGCAACCAGCCCCCAACCATTGGTTATCTAGGGGCTTTCCAAAATCACCTCATTAACATAGACTCAGGTGTGGTTGAAAGAGGTTTGTTATGAATAATGGGAGACATCCTTTCACCTGGAGTTATTTCAGGAACTAGGAACAAAAACTAACTAAAGATGCCCCTGTAGCTTCTGTCACTCAGGAAGTAGGGTTTTAGGAGCCTTGTGCCAGAAACCGTGGATGAAGACCAGTGTTTGTTGCTGTATCACAACCCCACAAGGCCCTGCGTTCTCCTCCTTCTCCCTCAGCCTCTCGTGCCTGTGCCCTCTCCCTTTGCTCCGCATCTCTGGTGCAGTCACCCCGAGACAGGCTGGGCTGGAAGGGCATGTGCCTCCTCCCCTCCGTGAGGCTGGCCTGCACCCCCAGTGGACACCGGGGAGTTGTGGATGGATGTTTCTGTCCAGATTGAGATCATCGCGGATGCCTGAGGATTAGGGGCTGCGAGGACCAGCCTTAAGAAATGATAGTATCTGTCACACAGGTGCTAATAAAAGCGTCCCCTGCACAAGTGTCTGGAGGTCAGCACAGCAGGCCTGTGGGAGAGACTCAGCCTATACTTTTTCTGTCCTCTGTGGCTGCTTTCACACAGAGTTGAGGGGCATCAGTAGAGACCCTGTGACCCACCAAGCCCTCAATGTTTACCGACTGGCCAGGAAAGGGAGAAAGCTTGCCAGGCCCTGTCCTGCACAATTGTTTCCCTTATCGTAAGGAATTCGTTTAGATCTAAATGCCGACAGCTTCACCTGGGAAACTGCCTTACTTTTTCCTCATGAAAGATGCAAATCCTATGATGGATCCTGTTTTCCTTTGTGCTTTGCCTTCCAGCAAGCCCTTAGTCAGATGCATTGCTCAATATTTAATAATTACCTGGCCTTCATTGCCCATTCCTAACGTTCATCGTGTGTTTCTTTTTTTTTAAATCAATTTTATTTATTTATTTTTGGTTGCATTGGGTCTTCGTTGCTGCACGCAGGCTTTCTGTAGTTGCGGCGAGTGGGGGCTACTCTTCGTTGCCATGCATGGGCTTCTCATTGCAGTGGCTTCTCTTGTGGAGCACAGGCTTTAGGCGCGCGGGCTTCAGTAGTTGTGAGCTCAGTAGTTGTGGCACACTAAGCTCACGGGCTTAGTTGCTCCGCGGCACGTGAGATCTTCCCGGACCAGAGATCGAACCCGTGTCCCCTGCACTGGTAGGCAGGTCTTTAACCACTGCACCACCAGGGAATTCCCTCATCGTGTGTTTCTTATTTTACTTTCTGTGTTCTGAGCACTGTTCTGCTGAGCTGTGAGAAACAAATGTCTAAAAAGTTTGTTTCACGTTCCCACTGTCCACGGGGGTAGACAAGCACGTAACACGCATCTTCTTCCAGAAAACGCACCTTATTGTTTCTTTAGACCTGACAGAATATTTTGGGAGTCTCTAAATACTAACCCAGACCACTTTACTTTTTTTTTCATTTTGTTTCCAAGATGTTAATAGTAATAATTTTGATTACACAGATAATTTTTTGGTAGGGTGTGTGTGTGTGTTTATTTTTTGTTTTTTTGTTGCTTTTCTCTAGAGTTTTATGAGTTCTGTTATTAGTGATCACCTTTCACAGGGCAAAGAGTCCACAGCTCATAAGCTAAGCAAGACTTGGGCTGTCTGAGGAGAGCAGTGCTGGTGGCAGCAACTCTGCAGGTGTTTGAATTGAGGTCCTACGAAGAGTTCAATCACAGTAAACCTGATGCCATCAAAACGTTGTGTAAAATGAAAATTTTGTTCATTTCTTACCTCCACTGGATTTTAGAAAGTAAGGTTTCGTTGTAGAACTTTGTTGGTTTGTTTTTCTTTTAATATTTATTTATTTGCTGCATTGGGTCTTTGTTGCGGTGCGCAGGATCTTTCGTTGCGGAACACGGGCCCTTTGTTGTGGTGCATGGGCTCCAGAGCGCGCAGGCTCTGTAGTTGCCTCACGCAGGCTCTCTGGTTGTGGCACGTGGGCTTAGTTGCCCCACGGCATGTGGGATCTTAGTTCCCTGACCAGAGATTGAACTGGTGTCCGCCGCATTGCTAGGCAGTTTCTTAACCACTGGACCACCAGCGAAGTCCCCCTGTTGTTGGTTTTTGTTATCAGTAATTTCAGGAGTGAAATGAACTTCATGTCTCTAAAAAAAGTAGTCCTCTTTCTGGTTTAGAGAGTGTTTGCTGTAAATGTAATGTTAAAAATAAATTTTAAAAAAGACCCTCAGGTTCTCCTGTTCCTGTTTCTGTGTTAGTTTGTGGATATTTGCTTTACATTGACCAAGGGGGACCAGTATTCATGCTGCTGGTGCCCCTTGGGAGGGGCTGCATGGAACCTCCACAACCTGCAGGGTGTCTTCACAGGCCCCTGAAATCTTGTTCTTCTGCCCAAGAGGGTTTCCATGAATGTGTATTGACCCTGTGGGTTGAGATGGCCTGGGACAGTTTGTCTTTTTCATTTAAAAAAAAACCCACTTAAAATGAATCAGACATTTCAGACTCTTTAGGGGCAGTGATACACAAAAGTCACTGCTGGATGCCTGCCTCAGACCCCACCTGGCCTTCCTGGAAAAGCACTCTCAGAGCCGGGCATCATTCACATGCCACCCTCTACCCCAGAAGATGCCAGTGGTACGTGTGCCAGCCTTTATGCCTTCTGGGCCTGTTGTGTAGCTGGCAGGGCCTGACCCATGGCCTCGGACCCATTGCATAAGTCAAGCCCAGGAGATTCCCCCCCCACCCCCACCAGCGGTTCTGCGTATCAGAATCCACCCCATCTCTGCCAGGTGATGGGACCAGGACAGTGGTGGAGGTGCCCTGGTGGGGAGCAACCCTCACCGGCCCTGCCCCTTGTGGGCCATCCTCTGTGGAGACGGGAAGCAAGAGGTCTTCAGACACTTGTTGGCAACTTGACAAAGTAGTTTTATGCTGTTGAATCTAATAATTAAAAAATCGGAGTTGTGTATTATATATCTTCGTTTTTGTAATTTTCATTTTTTTTCTAGCACTTTATTGTGTTTTACAAAAGTATCAGTGCACGATGGACTGGAAACACAAGAACAGAGGAGCCTGCTTCTGGGTGGTGAATCTCCGGGAGCCTGCATTCCAGCTCCAGGAGTAGAGCACGGGGGTGGGAAGGGGCATTGGCTCAGGGGCCACCTGGGGCCAGTCACAGCTCAGCTACTGAGCGGCCTCATTTTTTTATTTGCAAAATGGGGAGAGCACTTTATGAAACTATTTTAAAGAACCTAGCTTTTGTAGGTGAGCAAACAACACTCCCTGTCTTTCCTTCCTCTCTTACCTCGGTGATCCTGCACTTACTGTCTGTTCCCTCTGCTGTAGGGTGAGGATAGGGTAGAAGGAGCCTTTGGGGTCTGGGCCTAGTATGCCCCTGCCCTGCTGGAGCCTAGGGGAGCTGCCTTTGGCTCTCCAGAACTCAGAGTGTGACCAGAAAGCCAGTAACTGGCCAGAGCATCCTCCTGCTTTGGTGACAGCGATCATTTAGTTGGGGATCTGAGGTGTGTGTTGTGGAAGACAGGGTCCCTAACGGTGAACCCGTTGCCTGCCTCCTCTTTGCTGCAGCTGCCGACATGCTGCCCCTGCCCACAGAGCAGGCCCTGAATGCCCTGCTGGCTCGCAAGGAGGAGGAGTGGCGAGCACTGCAGGCCCAGCACTCCCAGTTGCGGGAGGCAGCCCTGCAGGACGCTCAGCGCCAGCTGGAGGAGGCACAGGGG
This sequence comes from Globicephala melas, assembly GCF_963455315.2. Taxonomy (NCBI): domain Eukaryota; kingdom Metazoa; phylum Chordata; class Mammalia; order Artiodactyla; family Delphinidae; genus Globicephala; species Globicephala melas. Next base: position 33,202,034 of record NC_083333.1, on the reverse strand, counting down.
AAGCTGCGACGCCTGCGGGAGGACTTTGTCTACAACCTGCAGGTGCTGGAGGAGCGGGACCGGGAGCTGGAGCGCTACGACGCTGCATTTGCCCGGGCCCGTGGGCTGGAGGAGGCCAGGCAGGCCGAGGTGAGCGAGCTCAAGATCGAGGTGGCCAAGCTGAGGCAGGCGCTGGCCGGCGAGGCCCGGCGGGTGGAGGATCTGCAGCAGCAGTCCCAGCAGAGGTTGCAGGAACACCGCCTAGAGCTGGAGCGGGTCCACAGGTGAGGGCCAGCAGACCCCACTCCCCGACCCTCCACACGCCTCCCGCCCCACAGCGCTGCCCGGCGCCCACCTGTCCAGTGTTTGTCAAGGGAAGGCAGGCAGGGCCACACCTGGATGTCTTTTTCTGGGTCCCAGTGTGGCTGAAATTAGTGGAGATTTGTTCAACTATTTGGAATTTTTCCCCATGATTTACAAATCTGTATAATTATAATAAAACATATTTGAGCTTATGATTATTTTAATGGTGTGGAATATATATTAAATCCAAAACTAAGTGAGCTGACTTGAGGCAAGTCGACTGAGACCCTGAAGCTGCCGTCAGGCTTGTGGGCTCCGTTCACGGTGAGAAGGGAGGTCAGGCCTCAGCTGCGCGCTCTGCTGCAGCCTTGAAGTGCTGTACGCTGTTTTGTGAAGTGTCTCCTCAGGTCTTCTGCCCATTCTTTTTCACCAAATTGGGGACATTTTCAACCGTTATTTCTTCAAGTACGTTTTTGGCCCCACCCTCTTTTTCCTTCCATTCTGGGACTGCAGTGATGACGATGTGAGTGTTACATCTTTTGTTATCCACAGGTCTCTGAGGCTCTGCTCATTTTTTTCAGTCTATTTCTATTAACAGGTCAGGTAACTTTTGTTTTTCACTGGTTCTTTGCTCTAACATGTTCATTCGGCCTTTGAGCCCAACCAGGGTGTCCTTTGTTTTGGTTATTGTACTTCTCAGTTCTCAAATTTCCATTTGATTCTTTGTTACTTTTTCTTTGCTGAGAGTTTCTGATTTCCATTTGTCCTAAAACTGTGCACAATTGCTTGTTGAAGCATCTTTATGACGGCTGCTTTAAAATCCTTGTTAGATCATTTCAGCATCTGCGTCATCTTGGTGTTAACATCTGTGGATTGTGTTTTCTCATTCAGGTAGAGATTTTCCTGGTTCTTGGTATGACCGGTGACTTTTGATTGTATCTTAGGCACTTTGGGAATTGTGTTGTGAGAGCCTGGATCCCACATCACGTACTCTTCTGCAGGCAGTCACCTGTCCAGGTGCAGCATGTAGGTCCCCTGGGTCCTGCCAAAGCCACCCCCGCAAAAGTGAAGCATGACCTGTCACCTCATGTTTGCAAAGGTGACCCTGTGTAGTTTGGAGACTCTTCAGTGTTACTTTTCTTAACACTGCACTTTTCACACAGTGACAGGAACAGTGAGCTGGACCAGCAGCGGGAGCAGTATGGGAACCTGAAGTGGAAGCTGGAAAGGAGGCTGGAGGAGCTGGACAGCGAACTTGCCCTGCAGCGGCAGGTAGGGCGTGGGGTCCAGTTCCTCCTCAGGTGCCCACCCTGCCCGCCCTCTCTGAAACCAAAATTGTACCAGTTGGAGAAGACCATTTTGTTAGCCGTATGGTATCCTGGGATCACAGATTTCTACTTTATGGTGATCTGTGGGGAAGTGTGATGCGGTGTCTAAATCTTCCTCTGTAGTAACTCCCCCAGGGTTCTCTTTCCTTGGAAATAGAATAAACATTTCCTCCTTTATTTATTTTAGAAAAAAGTATTATAAAGTTAAAGTTTGAGTTATTTACTGTGGAAAAGAGCTGGGAGCTCAAGTTGTGATAACTGTACTTCTTTCAACAAAGCAGTAAATAAGTTTAAATATAGATGTATCAGCTGACAGGTGACACTTAAACCTGTCACCAAAATTTCTCCTTGGTGTCATTGAAACTCAGCCTACACTCAGAGACTCAGCTATGTTGGGGTTTGGGTGAAGGATATCCTTCACACTTATGGCCGAAGTCCATGTCTGGCAGGGCTGCGTGTATGCAAGGACATGGGTACCCTTGGTCTCCTTCCAGGATGTGCCAAGCTTGTGTCATCGTAGCAGTGACTGGTGTTTGTAGAAACTGCCTCATGGAGCTCCTTGTGCGTGTGTGTGAATTTATCCGCTCAACACAACAGAGACACAATTTTGTTCTACATTTTCCAGATAGGGGAAACATTAAGTAACCTGCCCAAGATCCCCCTCAGTAAGTGGCGGAGCCGTAATTTGAGTCCAAGACAATTCCAGTGCAAGAACTCTTAGGTACTGTCATCCTGCCACAGGATAACAACTCACGCCTCATTTTTATAAATTTATTTATTTTATTTATTTATTTTTGGCTGCACTGGGTCTTTGTTGCTGTGCACGGGCTTTCTCTAGTTGCGGCAAGCAGGGGCTACTCTTCATTGTGGTGTGCGGGCTTCTCATTGCGGTGGCTTCTCTTGTTGCAGAGCACGGGCTCTAGGCGTGCAGGCTCAGTAGTTGTGGCTCGTGGGCTCTAGAGCGCAGGCTCGATAGTTGTGGCGCACGGGCTTAGTTGCTCCACGGCATGTGAGATCTTCCCAGACCAGGGCTCAAACCCGTGTCCCCTGCATTGGCAGGCGGATTCTTAACCACTGAACCACCAAGGAAGCCCACGCCTTATTTTTAGACTGTGTCTGTGATATTGGAGAGGAGCTGGATCTAGAAGTCAACCTGTCTGTGTCCTCACTTCTGCCCTTCTTGGAGTGATTGAGTGACTTGGAGTGATTGACTGACTGAGCCATTGAGCTCTGAACTAGGCCCCTAGTCTCTCCAGTGGATGTGCCACTGGGCAGATGTGAATGGTGTGCCTGCCTGTGCTGGTTCCTTTTCGGGCACTGGGGTCAGCGGTTCTCAAGGAGGACAGACCTGTCAGCTGGCAGACTGAGGCCTGACTGCTGGGCCCTCTGTCCCACAGCATAGCGTCAGTGTCCTGAGATAGGACGGCATCCTGATGTGCTGTACCCATCAGGATGGAAGGCGCCCATGGACACAACTGTCCTTGTGACCGAGCTTTCAGGCACGGCCGCATCTACCAACCATGGCTGGTGGAGGAGGGGGCCCTGCCCTTTCCTTCCCCTCTTGGAAGCTTGAATTTTACTGTCCATGATGCCATCATCGCTTAGAACATTTGAAATTTCCTGCAGAGGACTTTCTTTTGGAGTCCTCAGGGACCAAAGAACTTTTCCATTCTGGGCGGGTTTGACTTTTGGAAACAGTCCAAGGTCACTGGGGCATGAGCTGAGTGATCAAGACCAGGTATGACTCATCTAAGTCATGAGGTTTCCTCAAGTGGCATTGGAGTCCCTTCCAAAGAAGGAGTTTCGGAAGGGCTCTGGGCAGTGGTGGGAGTGTCCCAGTTAGCAGGACAGTCAGTGGCACTTGGAGGCAGCAGTGCCCTGGTGGGAGTTGTGGTCGCTGGGCTGGGTCTGTGGGTGGCTTCCCAGCCTGTCCACACTCAGAGCCCTTGCTCCGACTCAGGCTTGTTCAGGCTTTGAGCCCCCTTGTCCACAAGGAGGGCACCTCCGGATGGGAGTTTTTATACCAGCCCTGTCTCTGGAAGGAAGGAAACTTGACGTCTGGACTCTCCAGCTCTGGGCTCCATCCAGAGCTGCTGCCAGGAACTTGGGCAGCCTTTGCTGCCTAGTGTGGTTCAGGGACAGCTGGGGCTCACGCCAGCCTCAGGGCTGTGCTGCCCACGCCCGACTCTCTGTGACTGAAGAAAGGGCCTTATGTGCTCATCAGCTTTGTGGGCTTCCTTTGGGCTGGTTTCCCGTCTCCTTTTTCTGAAGATCTTTGTGTTCATTATTGACTTGTCAAAGGTAGAATTGATGCAATGGTAATAGTGATTTTTATTGTCAAGAAAGAAGTATAAGATGACGGGAGCTGAGTTTGTAAGCTGTAGACTGTGGACTTAAGGTGTTTCACTGTTGGTTAGCAGTCACAGGATTAGAAGGCACTGGAGGAGAAACAGTGATTTATTGATTTATTCATTTAACAAATAGACTTTGCCAGACACCATCCCGGGCCCTGGGGTTAGGGCTGAGCGGGGGCCCCACCTGCCCTGAGAGTGAGCTGGCCCTTGTGGGGGCACAGTGGACACCCGAACATTACAGGCTCTGGCTGTAGCATCCTAGGGATGTCACCTGCATAACACAGGGAGGCAGGGTGGATGGGGCTGATCTTTAATAGGCAGGTCAGGAAGGGCACCCTGAGAAGAGGACTTGTGAGCCCGCCTTCAGTTGGCATCAGAGTTCAAATTCAAGGGGGCTGAGATAGCAGCGGTGTAGGCCTCCCAGGCCCTCGTGAGGATGGCCTTTGCTCCAAGTGAGGTGAGAAACTCTTGGGGGCTTGTGAGCCAAGTTGAGTTTTTAAAAGATCCTCTGTTGTTGGGTTGAGGACAGCCTGTGGGACTGGGGAGGCAGGGAGACAGGAGGAGGCTGTCGCAGCCCCAGGTGAGGGGGCGGGGCTTGAGCCACTGGCAGGTTCTGGATACACCTAGACGGCAGAGCCAGTGCACACGCTGATAGATGAGATGGGGTGAGAGGCAGGCGCTGAGGACACATCTGGTTTGGGGCCGAGTGCCTGGCGGGATGACTTGCCCTGTTTGGAGATGGGGGAACCACACAGGGAGGATGGGGAGGGCGCTTGGTCGGGCTGCATAGGAAGTGGTTTCTGCACTCCCAGGTGGACAAACTGGGAGGTCAGGATGGAGCAGGTTGGCCACAGAGTACAGAGCTAGGAACCTGGGGCACCCCCGAAGGGTGACTGTAGGCAGAGGAGCCATCCAGGCTGAGCCGGGGACATTGGCACAGGGCAGGGGCATGGGTGGGGGACTAGCAGGAGAGGGGCCCCCAGGAGCAAGAGAAGACGGTGGTCGGGAGGCGGGCCTGAGCCGCGTGTCTCTGGGGTGAAGTGGGGATGGGGAGTGGACTTGGACGCAGCAGCGCGTGCAGGGGTGGTGGCTTTCTTGTTTCCTCACCAAGGACACTAAATGCTTGCCCGCTGGTCTGGGCCAGGCTCTGCCTGTGCGAGGGCTTCCTGCCCCCTGGCAGCCACAGACTGCAGAACTTTGAGCAGAAACCAAGTGCTTCAGTATTTTGTAGCGTTAGGAGTGAATCTCAATGATTTTCATATTCTGATCCCAACAAGGGTTACTCGTGTGACCCCTTATACTTCGTCTTGCTTCTCAAGGGATAAAAAAAGTATGTTTTCAGTTGTACTTCTGCATGGTGTCTCTGAGGCCCCCAACCTTCCGAGGAGGGGAGGGAGGCTGCTGTGGAGTTTATTGCAGGGCGGAGGCAGACGAGCCCATTCTTGCCGGCGTGCTCAGGCTGGGTTCAGCCTTCCCCGACTCTTTCCTTCAGGAGGCTGAGTCTGTCCAAGCCTCTTCAAAAGCAGGGGCCTCATTACTTGGTCAGAAGCCTGGAATCCTGCTAGTGTGCTGGGCTCTCCATGCGCTGTGCTTTCCAGGATGTGCATTTCAGTTTGACTCTGTCCCTCAGTGTGTGATTTCTGCATCTGTATCCAGACCTCCCGTCCATAGGGCACATCAGCCACGAGCGTCTGCTCTCCTGTCACCACTGTAAACAAGACGATAAAGGACTAAGGACAGTGAGAACCCACAGCAGTGACGGGAGCAGGAGAAGGGCCTCAGCACACGGATGAGTGAGCCTGCGCCTTCCCGGGGAGGGCGGGGGCAGCAGCTGGGGAGCGGGCCTGTGGGAAATGCAGCCAGTGGGCCTACAGACTCAGAGAGGTTAGGCCTTGGGACACCAGGGGCCATGCACGTGCAGGTGGATGTCTGTATCTGGGGCCGCGAACCACCCCCCTCATGTGCAGATGGAGTGCCCAGCAGCCAGGAGCTCCTTCCCCAGGCAGAAGCTCAGCACAGTTTTCTTTACAGAAATTGAACTGCCCATGGGGAGAAGGAAGGCGGCTGTGTGGGCCCTGGTGTCTGCAGCGCAGACCTGACATTAGGGAAGCAGCGCCCTCAGTCGGCTCTGTGAAGATTCAACTTAATTGAGCTGTAATTTCCTACAGTCCATGCACCCATGTTAAGCGTGCAGTTCAACAAGGTTTAACACAGGTACTTGAGTAACAACCAAGACAGAACTTTCCTGCCACCCAGAGTTCCACGTGCTTCTTTGCAGTCAGGGAGCAGCACCCTTGGCACCGGCCCCACTGGCCTGCTTCCTGCCGCTTGCGGCGAGATCTGTCTTTCAGAGAGTCCTGTGAGAATGGAGCCGTGCACTGTGCCCTTTTTTGTCTGGCTTCTCTCTCACCATGACGTGTCTGAGGCTCCTAGTTGTCATGTAGTTGGCAGCTTGTTCCTTCTCGGTGCCAGTGCTGTGTTGTGTGGAGGTGCTAGTCTCTTTCCGTTCTCTGTCAACGCACATTTTGGACACTTGGGTCGTTTCCAGTTTGGGGCCATTTCGAATGAGGCTGCTGTGAGCATCCTTGGCCGTCTTTGAATGGACACAGGCTACATGACCAGGAGTGCAATTTCTGCGATGTGTCCTACGGCTGTGAGTAACTTTTTAAGAAACTGCCGAGCTGTCCTCCAAGATGGTTGTAGCGTCACATTCCACCAGCAGCAGATTAGAGTTCTAGTCGCTCCTCGTCCTTGCTAGCACTTAGTGTTGTCAGTCTTTTTCTCTTTAGCCAGTCTAGTGGTTGTGTAGTAGTGTCTTACTGTGGTTTTAATGTGCTTATCCCTGATGATCAAAGATTAAGCATCTTTTCACATGCTTACTGGCCATTCATATATCCTTTGTGAAGTGTCTGTTCAGCTTTCTTGTACTTAAAAAAATTGGGTTATTTGTCTTTACATTACTGATATTTAAGAGTTCTGCATATATATTCCAGAAACAAGTTCTTAGGTATATATATTTCAAATGTTTTCTTCCAGGACTTCCCTGGCAATCCAGTGGTTAAGACTCCGCGCTTCCACTGCAGGGGGCATGGGTTTGATCTCTGGTTGGGGAACTAGGATCCTGCATGCCACGGGGTGTGGCCAAAAAGAAAAATTTTCTCCCATTCTGTGCCTTTCCTTTCCCTTTTTGTAACAGTCTCTTATGAATAGCAGGTGTTTTTTAATTTCAACATCCCAGTGAACTTTTTATTGCCTCATTCCTGAGTAGGAGCATATAACTGAGGCAGGATTACAAGACAGAGAAATGCCAGCAACATAAGAAGAGGCCCAGAGGAACAGGGAAAATGACCCTGGGTAGGACAGAGATGCTTCCCGAGACAGAGATCCTAAAACCCGCCGCCGTGTGATCAGCTCAGGTGTGAGGCAGCACGGTGTGGCCCTGCCCGTGCTAGGCTTGCCCGGGCATGGCAATTGGTTGTCCGTGTTGGTCTAGCTGTCTGCATGGGCAGCTCTGGTGCTGTGGCTTCCTGGGCTCCGCAGGCAGTGCCAGTGATCCTGCAACTCCTGTCAGCCCAGTCCTGGAGGATGGGCTGGGAGAGTAGCCACCTTCCTGCTCCCAGGGCAGAGGCTGGCTATTTCCCTCCTTCCCATGAGGCTCTTCCTGTGTCGTTCCCCCAAGGTGAGAACTTGAGCCTCTTGGGAATGGGGTGGGGACAGAGCCAGCCACTCATCACATTATATCTTCATTTTCAGTGTCTAAGAGCACATTGTGGGGGCTTCCTGAGATCAGTGTCCCCAGGGGTGTATTTTGCATCCGTAACTCAGGATGCCAGGAGGCCATTGGAGGGCCAATCATAACAAGAAAGAATTTTGACAATTAAAAGTATGTATAGAGCCTTCCCTGGCCATCATTAAGACTCCACACTTCCAATGAGGGGGCCCGGGTTCAATCCCTGGTCAGGGAACTAGATCCCCCATGCCATGACTAAGAGCCTGTATGCAGCAACGGGGATCCCGCGTGCCTCAACTAAGACCCAGTGCAGCCAAATAAATAAATAAATATTTAAAATTAAAAAAATAAAAGTATATTTAAAGAAATTAATTCAGAAAATGGAAAAAAGACACAGAAAATCCAAGAGAGAATTTAAGAGACATGGAGGATAAATCCAGGATTCATCTAACAATACAAATTCCAGAAACATACAGCAGAGAACAGGAAGGTGTCAGATTATCAAGTAAACATCATAGCCACTTCTCAGGGTGGGGACTTCAGACTGAAAGGCCCCCAGAGCCATGAGCAAAAGGGGTTTCAGAGGAACAAAGAGGAGGTGCTGCAAACGTCCAGAAAACCTGTAGAGTCAGAGCCTGGCCCAAACTCCTCAACCTTAGCTTGGGACAGAAGACACATGACAAGGTCTTCAGCACTGCTGGGGGAAGAGATGTAAGCCCGGGGCCCTGGGGTGTGAGGGTGTGGATGCCTCTGGCTGGGTAACAGCCTCTCAGGAAGTTACTGGAGTGTAACTACTGAGTGAGCCCTGTGCAGCGTGGCTGTGTGTCGGGGCCGAGGGGTCAGCCTTTAGCTGCCTCTGTTTCCCTTTTGAGTTCAGAACATTGAGAACCAAGAGATGGAGTGGAGGAGGCTGCCAGGAGAATGGGGGCCTGAGCTGGGCGGGTCCCCAGGACTGGGTGGCCCCAGTCACAGGGCTGAGCTGGCAGCCTCACCTGGAAGCCCGTGAGTCTGAGAGAGGTGGGGCAGGGAAACTGAGGGCAGCTCCCACTCCAGCCCCCTGGGAGAAGGCCGAGTGGGGCAGGGGATCGTGGGACTCTCACCCTGATGGGAGCTCTTGAGCTGGGGAAGGAGGTCCTTTCCAGCAGGAGTAAACCAGGAGAGAGGATGAGGGCATCCAGGAATACCGAGGACCGCCTAGGGGAGCTGTGAGTCTCGGGCCTGGATGCTGGCTGTGAGGCAGCCCAGGGAGAGACCAGATGGGCATGGAGACTGAGGGCCCTGGAGGGACCATACCCCAGGAGAAGAAAGGGTCACATTATGGGGTGTGTCCTGGGAAGCAGACACCACTCAGGAAACAGGAGAGAACCAGACAGAGAAGGGGCGGCGAGAGAGACAGAGAATTGAAAACTCTGGGAGAAATGAGATGGGAACCGTCATAATCGTTCGCTGTTGGGTGAGCCGTGAATCACTTTATTGTTGTAATAGTTTATGGACTTTTGGGTTCAGCCCGTGGGTGAGGCTTACACAGCCAGGGGAGTGGAGCCGTGAGCCCCGTGTCGGGGGTGTGGGGTGGGGCTGCTCAGGAAGCCGGCAGGTAGCGCGGAGGGAAGAGTGGCATGTTGTTTAGAGAGAGACATAGACGGAACCAACAACAGAACTGCTGGGAGGGGTGCTTCTGAGCTCATGGGCCTGGTGTCTCTCCTTGTGGGTCCACTAGCAGCTCTGTCTGTGCAGAGCAAAACCCCACAGGACCACAGGGGAGAGGGACAAACCTACGTCCACGGTGGGAAGAGCCCTCCGATGTCCTTCATGCAGCGTTACAGGTCCCAGTCCCACTCTTGACCTCGTCCTCCGCTAGGTCCTCTGCGTCCCTCCTGCCCTCAGCGTGCCAGTGGGTCTTTGCTGGCCCCACCGTGCTCTTTTCACCACCAGCTCTTTTTGTTCCAGGAGCTGCTCCAGGAGTTTGAATCTGAAATGCAAAAGCGGGAGCACGCGTTCCGCCTGCAGGCTGACAGCATGAGCAATGTGGTCCTAGCACACGAGCTCAAGGTAGAGGGCGCCCTCGGACTGTGATCATTTCCTCAGCAGAAGTGAGAAGCCCCTTGCGAGTTAGGGTTCACATGAAGGCCTCCCGCTTTGTACGTGGGCCTCGATCTCTGCCACACAGAGTTGGGGGTGACATGCAGGTGACATGCTTGCCACTGTGCCTGCCAGGGCCCCGGCCAGGAGTGATGGCCACTCTGCCCAGCCAGAGGAACGCTTGTGCCACCAGTCCAGGTCTAGTTACCTGACCTTGAGGAAGTGTCTCCCTCTGGAGAAACCACCACCCCGCAAACTCTGTCCTTGGCCTGTGTACTCCCGTGACACCTCGGAATGGGCCTGTGAGGAGGTGCCACTCATCCCCCTGTTTTCAGGAGGAGGCCTGTCTGCAGTTGGTGCTCCCAGCCGTGGTGCCGGCTCCCCTCCGTGAACAGGACTTCTCTAAAGCACTGGCCCCAACATGGCCAGGGCACACATGAGGAGCACGCATGCCTGGCCTTTAGCACCGAGACAGGGAGCAGCCTGGAGGGGAGGGGGAGTTGTGCCGGGGACAAGGAGGCAGGGTTGATGCCTGGCCCGGCCCTGCTGCCCCAGCTGGTCACATCTGGGCAGCGTCTAGCCAGGTGTTAGTAGTAAGATCGACACCCTGCACTAGTGGTCAGCAAGGTCCCTCCTCTAGGCTGCCAGCCTCCCCACAGGGCTGCAGTCCAGGGGGCAGCACCAGGCCCTGCCTGACCCCTCTGCGGAGTCTCCCTGACTTTCCCCTGGAGGAATGTACCCAGGGCCAGTAGGACCTTGAGGCTGGGGCTGCCTCACAGTGACACCGCCACCACCCCCGCCCCGAGGCCACTTTGAGGACTTCTGAGCACCAGGGGAGAGAGAGCAGGCGGGATGTGCAGGGCCAACCTGTGCCTCACAGTGCAGTGGGCACTCCTGTCAGAGGAGCAGGGGACAGGGGTGGGTGAGCCAGGGCATGCCCCACTCCCATCTCCAGCTGCCACGAGTCGGTTCTGGTCCCCTGAACACCTGCCCCTTGAGGGCATCACAGGTTATACACAGAACTGATTTGGGGGCAGCAGTACCATCACCTCTGCATTATAGTCGAGGAAGCTGAGGCCCAGAGAAGCTATTTAAAAATTGAATGTGTGGCTGGGGTTTGAGTGGGGTCACTCAGCAGGGAGCCACGTTCGTACAGCCTCCATCTGGCTGTGTGATTCCAGTATCAAATCATGCCCGAGTCGGGTGCTGGGGTACGACGGGGACTCACACGGGGCCCGTGCTCTCAAGGTTGTGGGAGCACGTGAGGAGACTCACTGTTCTATTGCTTCTCAAATTCCAGTTTTCCTTCTCTCCCAGTTCTGATAAAATGGTAAGGCTTACCTCTAGCACCTCAGTTTGTTCCACTTATATCCTTATTTTGAATTCTTCTCTTTCAAAGATTAAACTGCTGAACAAAGAGCTCGTGGCCCTGAGAGAGGCCGGGGTGAAGGCTGCGGAGTCCCTGCAGAGCGCCGAGGCGGTGAATGCAGAGCTGGAGGATAGGCTGCAGCACAGAGACTGGGAACTCAGGGACCTGGCTGCCGTGAAGGACGCCCGGTGCGGAGTCTCGCCATCTCCCTGTGGGCGGAGGTGGCCAATGCGCCCGATGTTTTGCATGGTCTGGACTCCAGCCTGGAGGCATCTGCCTGTTCTGGCTTTTTCCAGGCCGGCTTTGCTGTAGCCCCTTACCTGCTTTTTCCACTAATATTTGATTCTTTCAGGATAAAAGACTTAGAGGGTAAACTTCACTCTGTGCAGCTCACCAAGAAAAAAGAAGAGGAGACGTTTAGGAGGAAGTGAGTGTTTCTGGCTCCAGTGTCAGCGTAGGGAAAACGTTCCCTGATCCCCTTGGGGGCAGACCCAGCCCTTCTGTGGGACTGTTAGCTGGGTCAGGCCTGCTCTTCCAGGGTCTCCCCTCACTTTTCAGTTCAAATTAGTATATTTGTGTGTGTTTGGAGGAATATCATCAAAACACTGAGAATTACAGAACACGCCTTGTAAAATGAATTGCTGAAAGCCGTCCAGATTGACACTTAGAGCCGATATACTTGACCCGTTGAAACAAGTCTTGGGAGCAGGATGCACACAGATGCTCCGTGTCCTCACACACTGCGTGACCCCGCAGAGTCGTGTGCAGCCCAGGTGGCGTTATTTACGGAGCCAAGGTGACAAGAAACCTGTGTTCCTTGGTTCCTTGGTGTGGGCTGGGGTGTCCATGCCCTGGAGTCTTGGTGTTTGCCTTTTGAAAGTAACTAACCAATGGTCACAGAATAATGCAGTGCAGAAATAACTCCCTCCCTTCACTAGCTGTCATGATCAAACTTTTGTTGTGATTTGGTGAAAAAGAAAGGTATATCCTGCCAGAAACTAATGGGTACAGCAACTGGCATGAGTATAGTTTTTTGCTACTAGAAGGTGGAAAATACTCAACAGTTTGCAAGGTGAGTAAGATGAAGATTGATTGTAATTGGAATGAAAAGTACGGCATGCGACTTGATTAAATAAGGCTTAACCATCTCATTGAACAATGCTGATGGAATCTGAAAGAAATCATGTGGAATTACATTTTTTAGGGCTTTTTACTCTTCATCGAAACCAAATAGAATAAAAGCATAAAACATCATGGACATCATGTCAGCTGTCAGCGACACCCAACAGTGTATTTTCGAGACGAATGTTCTGTTGACAGAGTTCCAGTAGGTTTGGCATCTCTAGCGAAGGACAGACATGCAGCCTGCATCCCGCGGCCCCCAGTCCTGGGAAGCCTCAGATTCCGGGTTGAAAGCAGCCCAGCAAATGGGGTAGCTGCGAGGCCAGGGCAGTTTACACCTGCCTTCTGCTTCCCGAGTCCGTACGGCTTCTGCTGGTGGCCCTTCACTGAAGCACATGTTCTGGGGTCTTTCTCCCATGGACTGTGAGCTTGGGAGGGCTGGGGCCCGGCGTCTGAGAATCTCTCAGTCAGTGTTTTTGTGTGAGGAGTGAGGAGCAGAGAGAAGCGGGCAGAAGTGCCCTTCAGGAGGACACTCATGCAGCACTCCTGCAGAATGAGGAAGGTTCTAGGCTCGGGGGTCCTGAGCAGGGCCTATGTGAGCCACTGGGGACCTCACTGTGTTTCAGGCATGAGGAGCTGGACCGTCTGGCCAGGGAGAGGGACACGGTGCTGATGGCAGCGAAGAGCGCCCATGCGGAGCAGCTGCAGGCAGTAGAGGCCAGGGCCCTGGAGCTGCAGGTGAACTGCGAGAACCTCGAGGTGCAGCTCCGCAGGGCTGAGTGGAGGCAGGCGGACACCACCAAGGAGAAGGACGCCGCCATTGACAAGTGAGCTGCGGCTGAGGGCCTGGCTGCCTAGTTAACCTGTTTCAGATGAAGGGAAGTGGGCACAGGCTGTTGGGAGTCACTCCTGCAGCTCCCGTCACTGTTGTTGTTGTTGTTTTAATTTTATTTATTTATTTATGGCTGTGTTGGGTCTTCGTTGCTGCGTGTGGGCTTTCTCTAGTTGGCGGCGAGCGGGGGCTACTCTTCATTGCGGTGCACAGGCTTCTCATTGCGGTGGCTTCTCGTTGTAGAGCACGGGCTCTAGGGCGCGTGGGCTTCAGTAGTGGTGGCTTGTGGGCTTGAGCAGACGCTCAGTAGTTGTGGCACACAGGCTTAGTTGCTCTGCGGCGTGTGGGATCTTCGCAGACCAGGGCTTGAACCCCTGTCCCCTGCATTGACAGGCGGATTCTTAACCACTGCGCCACCAGGGAAGCCCCTCCGTCACTGTTTTTAACCATTCTCTTTTTTCATTTTCCTTTATTTGAAAGTATGTGGTTAGTATGTGTGGATGTATGTATGAATGTGTGCATTTATTTATTTGTGGTAAATACACATAGCATACAATTTACCATCTTAGCCATTTTTAAGTTCAGTGGCATTAAGTACATTCACAGTAGTGCAACCATCACCCCATTCGTCTCCAGAACTCTTTTCTCTGTAAAACTAAAACTGCCCATTAAACAGTAACTCCCCATCCCCCTCTCCCAGCCCCTGACACCAACCATCCTACCTTCTGTCTCTGTGAATTTGACTACCCTAAGGACCTCACATGAGTGCAATCCTACAGTGTCTGTCCTTCTGTGACTGGCTTGTTCCACTCAGTGTGATGGCTTCAAGGTTCATCCACGTTGTAGCGGGTGTCAGAATTTCCTTCCTTTATAAGGCTGAATAACGTTGCATTGTTTGTATAGAACTACATTTTGTTTATCAGTTCATCTGCTGATGGCCATTTTGGTTGTTTCCACCTTTTGGCTGCTGTGACTAGTGCTACTATGACCATGGGTGAAAAAATATCTGCTCAAGTCTCTTAGTTCTTTTGGTATGTACGCAGAAGTGGAGTTGTAGGTCATACGGTAACTCTATGTTTAACTTTCTGAGGACCTGCCGAACTGTTTTCCACAGTGGATGCACCATTTTTCACAAAGGTTCTAGTTTCTCCATAAACTAGTTTCTTTTTGTTTTTTTAAATCAAAAACCATTCTTTACAATTATTTTTTATTTTTTTGGCCACACTATGCAGCTTGCAGGATCAGTTCCCCAACCAGAGATTGAACCCGGGCCCTCGGCAGTGAAAGCACAGAGTCCTAACCACTGGACTGCAGGGAATTCCCAACTAGTTTCTTTTTAAACCCAGTTTTCTTTTTCGGCATCTTAACAGGCCATGACATGTAAGCCACTCTGTCCCACTGTGCCTGGTGTCTGCAAAGGGCCACTGTAACTGAAGTCATAATTGAACTCAGCCTTTTGGCGGCCGGTAAGGAAGTGATCTTTAGAGAAGCTGTGTTTACAGAAGACAATGAAGATAAATAAGTCATTTATAGAGCCTACTGTTTAGCAACTGGCTTTTCTCCTTTGTTTGGAAAATATTTGTCTTTTTTTTTTTTTTTTACAGAGAATTCTCTGCCAAGTTATATTTCTACTTACGGGGAAAATGGCTCTTAAACTATAAAATACCAGGAAGTTAAAATTTATTCAGGATAGCTTCCTTAGAGTCACACGTTGTATTGTTTGATCTGTTAAACGCAGGCAGCGGTAGCTGGAGGGGTGAAGCAGCTCAGTCTGACGGGCATGTGTTTCCCCAGCCTCTCCTCCGTTTGGACAGGCTCTCCCTGGGCCCTTCTCACGGATGGCGACTCAGATCCCAATATCCGGGTGCACAGAACTTCCTGCAGGCAGGCCTCCTTCCTCTGCTCTCACCTCTTGGCATGTCCACCCTCGCGTTCCTTCCTGTTCTTCCGTGGGACCAGTCAAGTGGCCATGACAAGCAGCATCATTGGGTTCCCAGGAGAAGTCTTAGTGTCTGTATCAGTGTCTTTTCATTCCCAGACATACTCTTTATAAATCAGCAACAAAACGGCCCATACTGTGAGCTTGCTGTCTCTTTGGGCCTATTTGTGATAGTTTTCCTGAGACCATTGGTTTGTGGATGGCAGAGTAGAGAAATGATGACCTGAGACAGTGTTGTGAGAACCATGTGTGTCCGTGCAGGTGTATAACTTATCACATGGAATATGGTGCACTTTAACCTCCTAGTACCCAGAGGTAAGATGCAAAAAAAAATAGGTGAAATTAACTCCAGGGGACTTCCCTGGTGGTCCAGTGGTTGAGATTCCATGCTCCCAACGATCGGGTTCAATTCCTGGTCAGGGAACTAGGTCCCACATACTGCAACTAAGAGTTCACATGATGCAGCTAAAGATCCTGCGTGCCGTAACTAAAAAGATCCCGCATGCTACAGCTAAGACCCAGCACAGCCAAATAAATAAATGAATATTTTAAGAAAGAAAAAAAAAAATTAACTCCAATAACATTATATCTAACTCAGTATACAGTAAGTCCCCTACATATGGATGAGTTCCGTTCCGAGTACACGTTCCTAAGTCCGATTTGTTCATGAGTCCAACAAAGTTAGCCTAGGTACCCAACTAACACAATAGGCTATATAGTATTGTAATAGGTTTATAATACTTTTCACACAAATAATACGTAAAAAACACACAAACACAAAAAATAAAACATTTTTAATCTTATAGTATGGTACCTTGAAAAGTACAGTAGTACAGTACAACAGCTGGCATACAGGGGCTGGCATCAAGTGAATAGGCAAGAACAGTTACTGACTGGAGGAGGGAGATGAGGTGGGAGGCGGTAGAGCTGAAGGATCGTCAGCAATTGGAGATGGAGGGCAAGCTGCAATTTCATCTACACCTGACCTTAATGGCACAGGTTCTGGTTCCTTGCTGGGTTCAATTCTATCTACCCTCTTAAAGAAACGATCCAGTGATGTCTGGGTCGTAACTCTTCTTTTCTCGTCATAGATGACATGGTAGCACTGGATTGCATTCTGAACGGCTGCTGCAACCTTCGTATACCATTCTACGTTTGGGTCCTGTGCCTCAAATACTATCAGTGCCTCCTCAAATAAAGAAAATCCCTTGCCATTTCCTGCGTCGTGAATCTCTTCAGTTCTTCAGTTACTTCTTCATCTTCGTGTTTCTCTTCGTCCTTTCTCTGGGTCTCCAATTCCATCAGGTCTTCATTAGTAAGCTCCACGTTCACATCTTTGAAACTTCGCAACTTGAAGGTTCATATGTAGGGGACTTACTTTAACCAAAATGCCATCTTGTTGCATATCGTTAATAAGTAATCAATATAAAGTTATTGAAGAAGGATGACTAAACTTGCCTGAAAAAAATATTATTGAGATATTTTGCATTTTTTGGTGCTAAGTTTTGAAGGCACATCTCAATTCAAATTGGCCACATGCCTGGGAGCCCCATGTGGCCCATGGCCCAGTGCTGGGCAGCGCTGGTCCGAATGCTGGTCGGAGGCCAGGACTCAGTGAGGGCGAGCTCTCTGCTCTCCAGAACACAGGCCTGCTTGTGCTGGCTTGGTCTTGGGAAAGTGGAGCAGGAACCAGGGTCCCATTCATGGACACATGCAAAGCCTGCTGTGTGCAGATCATCTCATGGGAATTCGTTAGAATTAAAAATATGGTTCTCGAGCTCCAGCACCTTCTCTTATAGTTGGGGAAGCCCAACACACATGGAATTACGAAGAATCAGATCAGGGACTGTAATGGGAAGCTCAAATTGGCTGTCCTGCTTGATGTGTGAGGCCTGGGCAGTTGACTTCCCAGGGCCGCCAGCTGCTCCTCTCTCCCACCCGGAAAATCAGATAAGGTCCAGTTACAAAGCACCTCCTAGCCGATGTCCTTCGGCCTCGGAGCAGAGTTGCAATTGAGTAGGTAGAGGGGAAGGAGTGCTTTGGAATTCCAGGGCAGGCCAGGCATCTCGTGTTCTTTCGTCTTCCAGCGACACACAGATCGGAGGAGAGCCTTTCATTTCCCTCTGTCACGTCAGACATGGGGCACTCGAGGCTCCAGGGCTAAGTGTCTGGTGGGGCACAGCCAGGGTGAAGCCCGGATGCTGTGGGCAACCAGCCCACCCACACACACCTCCCGGTGTGGACTTGGCTCCAGGTCGGTGCCTGGGTTGGGGGCCAGCTTTGTCACAGGTTCCTGGGCCCCCACCTGCTACTTTCTCACCCCGACAACTACATGGGACCAGAGCAGGTGCTGCCCCAGAGAGAGGGTGCTGGGCAGACCCGGAGGGGAGCAGCTCCAGCCCCCATTCTGACACCAGCACTGTGTCTTAGCTGGACAAGTTCTGCAGTTTCCAACTTTTTTTTGTGGCCCCTTGTGATATTAGGATGAGCTTAGTTAAGAGTCAGTATGACTCTGGACATATTGTGCTAGAAGTAATTCATTTAAATTATATGGGCTTCCCTGGTGGCGCAGTGATTTAAGAATCCGCCTGCCAATGCAGGGGGCCCAGGTTCAATCCCTGGTCAGGGAACTAGATCCCACATGCGTGCCCCAACTAAGAGTTCACGTGCCACAACTAAGGAGCCCACGAGCCGCAACTAAGACCTGGCGCAACCAAATAAATAAATAAAATAAAAATAAATATATATTTTTTAATTATTAAAAAAAAAAAACCCCAGCACACCGGCCTTGGCGTTTAGGCCTGTTTAAGCTGAAATGTTTAAAGAAGCTTCCCACGAGGGAACCTGCTCCCTTCTCCTTCCCATCTCTGCCCATGTTCGGATGGAGCTTTGTCTGAGGCTCAGGGCAGCTGCACTCGGGACTTTGATCCAAGGCCTTATCGGCTGACAGCCATTTGCCTTCCCACAGCTCGTCCACCTCTGCACTGCACTCCGTGGCCCACCTGTGGGCCTGTGGCTCTGGGCAGTGGCCAGTGAGTGATCACAGCATTTACCCCACAGCATGCTGAGTGCAGATTAGGAGGGAAACAGGCCAGGGCTGCAAATAAGGTGACCACCCTGCGAGCTTTGTGTGGTTAATATCATGGCTACTCTAGTCAATATTGTTAGGTGTTCTTTCTAAAGTTTCTCTTCTTGGGAGATTTATCATATTTTTGGTGATTCTTCCAAGGAATGTAAAGGGTTTCTGTAGAACCTTATCTTGCTGTTCAATTTGGAGATATGTGTTGAATGTCTCTGTGTGGAAGGGCTCTGCTGGGCATGGCAAGGGGTGCCCAGGTGAGTCAGAATTCACTGGTTCAAAACCGTTGGCTCGGGCTTCCCTGGTGGCACAGTGGTTGAGAGTCCACCTGCTGATGCAGGGAACGTGGGTTCGTACCCCGGTCCGGGAGGATCCCACATGCCGCGGAGCGGCTGGGCCCGTGAGCCATGGCCGCTGGGCCTGCGCGTCCGGAGCCTGTGCTCCGCAACGGGAGAGGCCCGCGTACCGCAAAAAAAAAACAAAAAAAAAAACAACCATTGGCTCTGAGAGACACGCCCTGGCACACATTTCCCCGCGCACCTGGCGTGGGCTTGGCATTCTGCAGGTGTCAGTCGATGCTTGGGTTGGTGGGAGGGATGGGTGTGTATTTATTCTTGGGTTGGACCATTTCTTAATCTAGGCAAGGAAGCCTCTGCCCCGATGAGTGTGAAAGAGACCCTGATCTGTAGCATTTCCTTTGAGGGCTGTGTGCATGTGTGTGTGTGTATTTGTTGTAAAAGAGAGCTCTAGTGAGAATCACGCCCACATTCACGTTGCTTCCCTTCTTTGTTTAGACTTCGGGAAGATGCATCAGCTCTAAAATCTGGCTGGGATGCCCAGATTGCTCAACTTTCCAAGGAGATGATCTCCAAAGACCTCCAGGTTCAGGCGCTGCAGGAAGAAGAGGTGAAGCTGAAGGCACAGCTGGCCAGATGCCAGCAGGACATTGGAAGGTACCATGTGGTGGGGGAAGGGGATGAAGATGGGGCGGCGGGGTGGGTGGTCAGAGGAGGCCTTTCCCACAGAGCGCGGTTCTCGGTCTGCACCAGGGCTGTAAAAGTGTGTGTGCCATTTGGTCCTGTGTCAGGAATCACCTCTGAGGTCTTTTGTCTGACTGTTAGTGTCTTTTCCTATCAGTTGGAATGAGCACTTGGCTAAAGATAATATTCTCTTTCTTGAGAAATCATTGAAATATAATAAATGTCCCAATTTTAACTGTACAATTGATGAATCTCGACAAATATGTACATAAATAAGCAGTATAACCACTACTACAGTCAGGATGTAAAACCCGAAGCCCGAAGTCCCCTCCCACTTCGGCACCTGCCAGGATGCTTTCTGTCACTGTGGGTTTCTCTTGATCTGGAATTTCATCTGCGTGGAATCCTACTGTTGATAGTCTTTTGTGTCTGGTTTCTTTGGATATTTATTTGAATATTCAGGTTTTCTATTTTGTGTGTGTGTGTCGCTTTTGGTAATTTGTATCTTTCCATGAGTTTGTCCATTTCATCTAATTGTTGACTTTATTGGCATAAAATTGTTTATAGTATTTCTTTATTGTCCCTCTAATATGTGTCAAATCTGCAGCAGTGTCCTCTCTCCTTCTTGATACTGGTGACTTGTATTGTCTCTTTTTTCCTCCATCAGTCTAGCTAGAGATTTATCCATTTTACACATCTTTCCAAAGAGCCGGCATTTGGTTTCATTGATTTTTCTCAATTGTTTTTCTGTTTTCAGTTTCACTGATACCTGCTCTTATCCTTACTATTGTCTTTCTTCTGTTTCCTTTGCTTTAATTTGATGTTCTTTTGATAGCCTCTAAGGCTTTCCCCACAAGGTCTCATCTGCCAGGAAGGCTGGTGGGTTTTTTATTTCAGACATTTCACTTTTCATTTCTCTCCTCATTGTGTGTGTGGTTGCCTTTAATCTCTGAACATATTTACAGTAGCTGTTCTAAAGTATTTTTCTGCTGATTACATCACCTCTGTTGAGGGTCTGTTTCTGTGGCAGCCAGGTCCCCCAAGTAAGTGGGTCTCACTCGGCTGGAATCAAGGTGTCGGCCGGGCTGCCCTCTCTTCTGAGGCTCGGGCTCCCCTTACCAGCTCATCTAGGTTGTCGGCAGAGGTCACTTCCAGCAGCTGTGGGTCTGATGTCTGTTTCCTTGCCGGCTGTCAGCCGGGGTTGTCCTGGCCACGTGGTCCTCTCAGCACGGCCAGCAGGAGAATCTCCCTGCAGTGGGCAGGATGGAGCCTTACTTGGTGTCCCCTGTAGAAGGTGTTACCATCCCGCCCTGGTCACAGCCCTGCTCACCGGGGAAGAGGCCTTCCAGCGATCTTCACCCTGCATTGCTCTGTGTGGCTGACGAGAAGCCTCGTGCGGGTCCGGTTCACTCCCCCACGCACTTTTCTTCCATCCCAGCCGGCGGTCTGTACCTTCCCCATGGCGTCTGAAGCCCCTCCTGTCCAGCACTCGGAAGCTTTCAGGCAGAAGGCGCATATCCCTCTCCAGCCATGGTGGATTTCCTCCTATTTCCGTGGTTATTTCCTCCTTCCATTCTGATTTCTCCCAGCCCCCTGGTAGATGGACGCTGGTCTTCTGAGTTCTGTTTGACCTTTCAGCGCACTGTTGACTATCGAGCTCTGTCTGCTCTGCTGTGAACCCTCTCGCGTTTCTCTAGTGCAACCATTTTCTTGTTTGTCTGAGTTTGCTGCCTTTCCTCCTGTCTCCTCTTACTGAGTTTGACCTCCTCTCCCACAGTGCTGGGTTTCTCAGTATTGGGAGACCCGGCCGCCTGCTCCTCTCTGAACCTGGGCCTGTGTGAAGGTGTCAGCCAAGCCCGTGAACACGGCTGGCCTGGGGGCCCAGGAGGAGCGCCTCCCACCTCAGCTACGTCACAGCCCAAAGGGACCTCAGGAAAACGTTCAAGTTGGTGGTTTTCACCCCCGCAGGTACAAACAGCAGCTGTCTCTGGCAGTAGAGAGGGAGCAGAGCCTGGAGCGTGACAAGGTGCAGTTGGAGCTGGACTGGCAGCGCCGCTGCGAGGGTGTCGAGCGGGAGCAGTACCGGCGGGCTGAGGACTTGATTCAGGGCCTAACCGCGGCCAGAGACCAGGTCTCTGCTCCCCAGGGCTGTCTGACTTCTTTCTGCAGGAGGAAGGGCTGGGAACGTCCACTGAGGTGCATGGAGCCCGGCTTGGGCCCTCACTGAGTTATCCTTTGCATTTGAAAACACTCAGCCTCACTGAGCAGTTTGATTTATAACAACAGGACTTAAAGTGATAAGATGAGTCTCTGCCCATAGCCTTTCTCTAATGGCCAGTGCAGCTGCCTCTGGAGCTGGATCAGCGATTGCTGTGCTCTGCCGGCTCTGATGGCCACGTATTTGCTGGGGTTTCTCACCCGAGTGTCTGCTGTCTGCTTCCCCGCAGGATGGGGAGCTGGTCTGGACCCTGAAGGTGGCACTGCTTCCTTGTAATCCTCCCAGGATGAACTGAGTCTGTGTTTTCCCCAGGTTGCTGCCAAGTTGCAGGAGACAGAGCGGGTGCTGTGTGGCCAGGAGGTGGTGCTGAAGGCCGTGACCCGAGAGAGAGACCAGGCTGTGCAGGCGCTGCGGACACGCGGACTCCACCCTGAGGAGGAGGCGCAGGTGAGGGGCCACCTCCTGCTGAGCCTCCGCACGGCTCTTCCTCCCAAGCCCCTTGGAGACACCCACTCCCCCAGCCAGAGGGAAAATATGCCAGATAGAACCAGCGCTGGAGGCAGGTCTTTTCAGCCCTATTTCTTTTAAAATGACTGTTTGCACAAACAAGGGTGAGGCTGAGCCTCAACCAGTTAATGGGAGTCTACACTCAATCTTTGTATCTTCAGCATCTGAAATATCAAAAAACCCCAAATTCAGATATTGCACCGTGGCAGACAGTAACACGAAGAACCAAGAGGTTAGAGCTTTATCCCAAAACACACTTCTTCATACGTGGTGAGTAAGCCATGCAACATGCGACGACGGCCGTTCCTCTCATAAAGCACAGACTTCCTTACTGCTTTGCACTGGCCAGAGCCTGATACTGTGGGATGCCTGCGGGTTGAATGGTGGCCCCAAAAGACATGTTCCGGTCTCAGTGCCTCAGGATGGGACCTTCCTTGGAAATAGAGTCTTTATGGATGGAATTAGTTAAGATGACATCACATGGGAGCAGGGTGGGCCCAACCCAATAGGACTGGTGTTCTTAGAAAAGAACACACATGAAGACAGACACAGGAGGAAGGCCATGTGACGACAGAGGCAGAGAGCAGAGCCTTGTGTCTGCAGGCCGAGGGGTGCCAAGGACTAGCGCCAGTAAAACCTGAAGCCAGAAGTGGCAGGATTTGACTCAGAGTTGCAGAGGGGGCATTTGCTTCCACTGAGGGGGACCCTTGGCGCAGGCCTAGAGTTTGGCATTACAGTGAACACAGCCCATGTCTTGCCTTGCCTCTTGCCTTGTCCCCCGTCCATCCAGGCCTCCAGAGGGAAGCCCTGTCACCGGGCTGCTAGGAAATCTGGGCAACCCGCAAGGAGAAGTGCCTTCCAGAGCTGCACCAGCGGAGCGCAGCCCGAGCCTGTCTCAGACATGACCTTCCTGGTTCAATGGCCCATTGTTTCAGTAGTCTGACCTCTGTCCATTTGTGGAAAGTCACTTACCCGGTCGTCCAGGATAATGGAGCCACTGAAATCCTTAGGATGTCTGCAGGGGTGCTGGCCTCTTCCCACCTGTCCAGCTGTCCACCTGCAGAGGGAGGATGGATGTGGCACAAGCTGCGTCTCCAGGTGTCCACCCAGCCCTGCTTGTGCCTATGTGCGGGAGTGCAGGTCGTAGCTCATGTGTCCTTGCTGGGAGGACTCGTGCTCACTGCGGGTGGAAGGGGGCCCTGGGGCCTCACTGCGACCTCTGTGGCTGGCACTTGCCCGCAGTTGGTGCTGGGTTGACCTAGCGTTCACCTGGTGGAGGTGGGCTCCTGCCAGCCATGCCATGTGGGCAGTGACTGTCCTCTCTGCACAGGTGACTGCGCAGCCCCCAATCTGGCCACCCTCAGAAACCTCAGGAGCTTCCGAAACACACCCCTCTGAGTCCCAGCAGGACCTACTAGGCCCGATGCCTTAGGGGTTGAGCTCCGAAAGACGAGTCTGTTAACAAGCCCCTGGGGAGAGTCACCTGTCAGCCAGTCGTCAGGTTTGGGAGCACCGGTGTTCCCAGGTGGGGCTGACCCCAGCCTCCAGAGTCACCTGTGGTCCTGGGGGCTCACAGCAGGTGGTCTCTGCATGGGTGCCTTCCCTAGGACACATAGAGAAAGCAAATGCCTCTTTTTTTTTTTTAATCAATGAGCCCCCACCCCAATTTTTCGTTGTCGTATTTTCCCCCCAGGCTGGCAATTAAAAGAAGACATGTGTCTCCAAGCACCAGCTCGGCTGGTCAGGGAGGCCTCTCATGGCTGGTTGCCTTGTTAAGTAAACAGGGGCTTTAGAAATGGTCTAGGGGTCAGAAACAAGTGCCCCGCCCATCCATGCAGAGTGGGGAGATGCAGTGGAGGCACCTGCGAATGTGAGCTGGCGTGGCGGTCTTGACAGAGATGTGGCTTCCAAGCCAGGACCCAGGGTGGGGCAGAATGCTGCACAAGTTCCTGGCTGACCCAATGGAATGAAGTTTTTTGAATCCTGCAGCTAATAGCAAAACACCTGTGCTCCTGTAGGGGGCCTTAATGCTGGGAACAGGTTAAGGATGCGACCACCTGGTAAAGCGGCAGGTGTGGGCGGGCAGCAGTTGGTGCTGAGCTCTGCAGGGGTGAGCCCTCGGCAAACACTAAGGTAGGAGCAGTGAGGGAATCTGTCATACACCGAAGTCAGAAATAGAGGCCGCCAGGGAGCGAGACACTGTGCTTCCTGGGGAGCGATGAGCCCATCACAGATTCCACTGTTCAGATGGACAGGCTCTAGGCTTTGGCCACATCTTCTCCCTCGCTTGGTACTAGTTCCGAGCACGGAGCCTCAGCAGAGCCGTGGTGATCACCCCACGGAGACCAAGGCACCACCGTCGGGCAGGCATTACCAGGGCAGAGACGCAGCCACGGCCGCAGGGGCAGAGGATTCGCCTTGCAACTGGGCTGCACTGCGGCTTTGAGGTGGATCCTGTTGTTCAGGACAAGGAAGCTGAGGACCTGAGAGGAGTGGTCCCTGCCCCACAGGTGGCAGAGGGAGAATGTGAGTAGCACCAGCCAGCTGCACACTCACGGCCCCGACCACACTGCTGTCTGCCTTAGTGGGAGCAGCCTGAGGCCCTGCCACGGAGAGGGTGGGAAATGGCCCAGTGGGCACAGAGAGGGAGGTCGGGTGTTTGCAGCAGGAGCAGTGGGGCCAGAGCAGTGGCTGGAAGGAGACAGAGCAGGTGCATAGCAGAGCCAGTGGTGGCTTGAAAAGTTGGGAACTGTGAGTAACAGAAGAAATAGCTTCATTCTGAAAGTAAAAATATGTGGCCACTGCAGAAATTTTACAATTTTAGTTCAGCACAGTGTTCTCTGGAGTCAGGTGGGCCCAAGGTTCACCCCAGCTCAACTCCTCCTTGGCCGGACCTCTTGGGTCCCCCGTGGTGCATTAGTGGGAAGTTGGTGACAGCGTGTGTCACGTGCTTGCTCAATGCCAGGGCTGAGCGTCGTGGCCGGGTCAGACCCATGGAGGCCGTGTGCTTGTCTGTCATCAGCGTGTGGCTGTGTGTGGTCAGGTGGCCCCTGAGAGCTCGCGTCTCTGTTTCCTCATCTGTGTGAGGGGTACCCCTGGGAATGCTTGGCCCACTGCGGATGGATGTGAGCTCTGCAGATGTGAGCCAGCATCGCTTGGAACAGAGAAGAGAACATATCGTGTCTGTCTGACACTCAGATGTTTTAGTGTATTTCCTTCCAGCCACCTCTATCTCCATATCTCATGTATGTTCCTGTGCCCATACTGTGTTCATATAGCTCAGGTCATGCTATATAACGTTAATTCTTTTTTAAAGTTTCCATAAATATTTCTCACATCATTAAAATTCTTTAAAAATGCAGGACTTCCCTGGTGGCGCAGTGGTTAAGAATCTGCCTGCCAATGCAGGGGACACGGGTTTGAGCCCTGGTCCGGGAAGATCCCACATGCCACGCAGCAGCTCAGCCTGTGCGCCACAACTACTGAACGTGCGTTCTAGAGTTGTGAGCCACAACTGCTGAGCCCATGCGCCACAACTACTGAAGCCTGCACACTTAGAGCCCACGCACCACAACTACTGAAGCCCGCATGCTCTAGGGCCTGTGTGCTGCAACTACTGAGCCCACGTGCTGCAGCTACTGAAGCCCACGAACCTAGAGCCCATGCTCTGCAACAAGAGAAGCCACTGCAATGAGAAGCCCACGCACCACGACGAAGAGTAGCCGCCACTCGCCACAACTAGAGAGAGCCCGCGTGCAGCAGCAAAGACCCAACGCAGCTAAAAAGAGAATAAATAAAAAATAAAATTCTTCAAAAATGCAACTTAAATGGTTGTGTACTTTATTGTATGACCATGCCACGGTTTACTTCATCATTCTCTCACTAATGGCCGTTGGGATCATTTGCACAGATTCTTGTAATGCTGCATGGGCATGTTTGTGCGTCTCTGAACTTGTTAGAAGCTCGCGTTGTGTTCACATAGTCTTGGTCTCTCTCAGCAGGACTGGTCAAAGGTCCTTGCAAGCCCGGCTGGTTTGCTTTGCTGGTAAGCAGGATCCAGCAACCAGTCGGAAAGTCAGAAAGTCTCAGGATGGGACCTGGGCCTTGAGTGGGGAGTGAGCATGTGCTGCTTCCTAGGGGAGGACCTTCCTTCCTGCCCATTTGGAGGTTAGTGTGCTGATGGGGCAGCCATGGAGGAGAGGAGCCTGGTGCTTTCTGCAAGCAGACATCCACAGAGGGCTGGGTTGTGCTGGGCCCAGATGCAGAGAACTAGGCAAACCACGGGCTCCCTTCCTCTGTCCCCTCCTCTGGCACCCACTGTACAGGCAGTGTCTGAAGACAGTGGTTTCATAGAATTTGTGTGGTTTTCTAGTTGTTTACAGCCAGAGGGCAAGTCCCGTAGCAGCAAATCCCTCATGGTCAAAGGCAGAAGTCTCTCTTGCCATCATTTTCAAAGGAGATTTTCACTCTGGGTGACAGGTTTTTATTTTCTTTCTGCACATGGTTCCGTTGTCTTCTAGATTTCATTGGTTCTCATGAGAAGTTGTCAGTTTCTTGTATTTGTTCTTCTGCAGGAACATAATGTGTCTTTTTTTCCTCTGGTCGCTTTTAAGAGGTTTTCTTTATCATTGTTTTTTAGTAATTTGACCATGATGTGCTGTTTGGTGTAACTTTTTGTGTGTTTATCTTGCTTCAGTTTTCTTGAACTTCTTGGATCTGTGGACTTACGTTTTCATCAAATTGGAAATTTTTTTGCCAACAAGTTCTGAATCCTTTTCTGTCCCCCTCAATGATCTGGGTTAGTGTGTTTCTGCTTCACATTATTCCGTGGTCACTAGAGCTCTGTTGTTATTTGTTCTTTTTGGTCTCTTTCACTCTGTGCTTGAGTTTGAATACTTTCTGCTGCTATGTGTTTATGTTCCCTCATCTTTTCTCCTGTAGTGTCTGATCTGCTCTTAATCCCATCCTAGCCAGTGAATTTTTCCTTCAGACTGTATATTTTCCATCTCTGTAGATGCTATTTGGTTCTTTTTTGATATCTTCCATTTCTCTCTTTATGTTCATGTTTTTCTTTAAATCCTGGAGTATATTTATGGGAACTGCTTTAAAGTCCTTGACTGCCACTTAGCATGATGTCTTCATGGTCCTTCCATGTTGTAGCATGTGTCAGAACATTGTTCCTTTTTCTGGCTGAGTAATGTTTCACAGTGTTACCCTTTGTTTATCCATTATCTGTGGGTAGACATTTGAGTATTTCCATTTTGGCTACTATGAATAATGCTGCTCCAAACCTGTGTACAGGTTTCTGTGTGTATGTATGTTTTCAGTTCTCTTAGGTCTATACCTAGGAGTGGAATTGCTGGGTCGTATAATAGCTCTGTGTTTACTTTGTTGAGGAACAGCCAGACTGTTTTCCACAGCAGCTGCACCATTTTACATTTACAAGCCACTGCGTACCTTTACCTTTTACAGTGCACAAGGATTCCATTTTCTTCACATCCTCAGCAACACTTGTTATCGTCTTTTTTATAACTGCCACTCTAATGGGTGAATGATGGGCTTCTGACTAAAAAGGAAGGGTCCCCAAATTTCTCAATAAAAGTTATCTTTGAAAAACCGTGGTCTTGTCTTTATGAAACACAGAAGAAAAAGTTTTTTCATACTTCTGTCAACATTACCCATCTCTAGGACAGGTGACGGGGAGCAGGAACAGGGGGCAGGTGGACGCAGATGCAGCCGGCCTCAGTGCACAAGGGAATCATCGGTTCTTGGCTGTAACCAATTTCTTTTCTTTCTTTTTCTTTTTTTTTTTTTTCCCGTATTTGACAGATGCTTGTAAGGCATCAAGAAGAAGAAATAAGTAAAAGTTTTCCATCTACTGTGATCCAGCAGCTACAAGAGCAGAACACAAGCTTGCGAAACGTTATTGCACAGATGAGGAAAGAAATGGAAACTCTAAGTGATCAGATTCTTCCTTCTGCCCAGTTAGGAGGGGAGACCTCACAAACAAACCAGCCTGACCCAAAGGCAGCCGCTGATTCAACTGTACCTGGTGAGCGAAGGGGAGAGGGAGAGAGGGAGAGGGAGGATGAGATGCCATCTCTACCGGGTCCACGATAGGCTTCACTTGGAGTCTTACAAGTGAACATCCCCTTTGATAGATTACTTCAAAGTATGACAGCTGCTTTTCCTCCAAGGGAAGGGTCTTAAGTCAAATATTTTATATACAATAAAAACTTTTTATTGGTAAGTGGAGGGAAAAAGTGAAGGATACACACTTGACGCGCTTAAAAACCAGAGCGAGACTTGGACCAGGGACTGGGTTGGCGTTGTGCTCTCCTGGAGTGGGCAGGTGGGGCTAGGGGAGCAGGCCCTTCCTCAGGGGAGCATCCAGGCCCCAAAGGTCGCCCAGCCCCACGCTATTTGGAGCAGGGTCTCGAGGGGTGGTGAGTGGAGGGGCAGCGCCTGAGACGGCTGCACTCAGGATGATATGGTTGTGTCGGTGCGTCAAGGGTTGCAGGACTGAAGGAGAGTGAGTGTTCGCTCCTGACCATGGGGCCCCCTCGGAGAGCATGGCGAGCTGATCTCTGGAGGGGAGCGTATCAGACAGCATGGGACAGTCATGAGGGTCGGGCAGGGGAGGACAAGGGTGGTAGATAAAGGGTGAGAGTATAAACACATGTGCCTGTGTGTTTACTGGGTTTTTTTGGAAGATTATGTTCTGGCCCTTGAAGCAGAAATGCGAACTCTAAAGCATAAATTAAAAACATTGGAGGAACAACTAGAAGATGTGTTAGATGCTTCGAAGACGACCTCGTCCTGTGCTGGCGTTCAACGCAGTGTCCTGGCCTCCACAGACACCACCGGTGAGAATCCTTGTGTCGTGTCGTGTGCTCCGTCCAGTGACTGTCTAGTAACACAGCCCGAGGAGCTGTTACAAATGTGCCATCCCAGGAGCCCCTTGTCCTCCTGAGCCAGCCGCTGTCCTGACTCCTCACCCTGTGGCTGAGTTTTCATACAAGTGGAATTACACGTGTGTACTCTTGTCTGGCTGTCTCCAGACTATTCACACCATTTCCTCTCCCAGTAGCAGTCGCGAGAGCCGTTGCTCTGGTTCCTGCTGACACAGCACAGCTGGCCATCTCCTGTACAATATATCCGTGAATCTTATTTATTTTATACATAATAGTTTGTACTTCTTAATCCCCCGCCCCTATCTTGCCCCTTCCCCCTTCCCTCTCCCCACTGGTAACTACTAGTTTGTTCTCTGTATCTGTGAGTCTGTTTCTTTTTTAGTTATATTCACTAGTTTGTTGTATTTTTTAGATTCTACTTATAAGTGTTATACGGTATTTGTCTTTTTCTGTCTGACTTCTTTCACTTAGCATAATGCCCTCCTGGTCCATCCATGTTGTTGCAAATGGCAAAATTTCATTCTGTGACCAAGGAGGCAAGAGGATACAATGGAGAAAGGACAGCCTCTTCAATAAGTGGTGCTGGGGAAACTGGACGGCTGCATGCAAAAGAGTGAGATGAGACACTCCCTAACACCACACACAGCAATAAACTCAACATGGATTAGAGACCTAAATGTGAGACCAGAAATCATAAAAGTCCTAGAAGAAAACATAGGCGGAACACCCTGCCATAAATCTTAGCAATATTTTTTTGGCTCCATCTCCTGAGGCATCAGAAGGTCTTAATTTAAGACAAACTTATCCGTCAGTCTGTTCCTCTATGGTTGGTCCAGGATCACAGGCTTGTTCTAGTCTCCGCTTTCATCACTCTTAACTTCCTTTTCCGACAACGAGAAGCCTGGCTCCCGACCTCCTCAGTACATTATTTCTTCTATCCAGTTCCTGGGTGTGAGCAGCCTCCCTAGCACGGAGGCCTTTCCCCACATGGAGGCCCCACCCTTTTACCCAGGCCCTCCCGGGCTCTGACAGCCAAACCAGGCTGCCCTCCACCCTGACACCCTCGCCTGCTGGGCCACCAGCCCCCAGGCAGATCGCTCACAGAGGGTAACCTCCTGCCACCGCCCATCTGATCATTTATGGGTCCATTGTTCAGGAAGGAAAGGAAGGGGCAGGCAGGACACTCTGCCTACCTAGTCATCTTGTCCCAAATAGTGGACGTTTTATCTTTGTCTTTTCCAGTGCTGATAGCTTTTACTTTTTTCTCTTGTATTACTTCCCCTGAGTGGAATCTCTAGTATGATGTTGATCATAGCTGGCTTTCTTCCTGATCCCAGAGAAGAACTTTCAACACTTTAAAGTTTAATATTTACTTTTTTTTTGTCAGATTAAGGTTTCTTCCTATTCCTATTGTAATACAAATCTGTATTTTTTTGTCATGATTCTATCAGTTTTTGCTTAATGTATTTTGAAGCCTTGTTGTTCGATGCATATACATTTATGTTTTCTTGGTGATTTCACCTGTGTATCATTATGTGGTGTTCCTCTTCATCCTGGTAATTTTCTTTCCTCTCAAGTCTACTGTCTGATGCTAATTCAGCCAGTCCAGTTTTCTTCTTCTTCTTCTTTGGCCAAGCTGCACAGCATGTTGGATCTCAGTTCCCTGACCAAGGACAGAACCTTAGCCCCCTGCATTGGAAGCACAGAGTCTTAACCACTGGACCACCAGGGAAGTCCCAGTGCTGCTTTCTTCTGATTGGCGTTTGCATGTATATCTTTATCGTCCATTTTCTTTTAACCCACCTCCATCATTGCATTTGAAATGAATTCCTTGTAGGCAGCATGTAGCTAGGCAGTTTTGAAATCCATCTTGTGATACTTTAGCGGATGGGTTTAGAGTGTTTGCACTTGCTGTAATTGTTGCCGTGTCAGGAGCCAAGCCTGCCATTTCACATTTGTTTTCTATCCGTCGGTTTCCTCTTTCCTGCCTCCACTGGGTCACTTGAACATTTTTTAGTGTTCCACTTTAGTCTAGCTTTTCAGTGTATCTCCTTGGGTACTTTTTCTAGTGTTTGCTCTAGGGATTTCAATATCCTTACTTATCACAGTCAACTCGTGTCAACACTGCAATTTCAAGTGGAATGTGGGGATCTTACCACCAGTCAGGCCCCATCACCCCCTTTATTGTCGCAAATACCACCCCTCTGTACATCGAGAACCACATCAGACAGGATCCTCGTTTTTGCTTTCAACTGTCAAACATAATTTTAAAAACTCAGGAGGAAAGGTATGGTCCATTCTTTCCCCGGATCCTTCCCCTCTCCATGACTCTTGATTCCAGGTTCCTTCTGTCTGAAGCACTTCCTTCAACACTTCCTTTACAGCAAGACTGCTGGTGACAAACTCTTGGTTTTTCTTCATCTGAGATGTCTTTATCTCACCTTCATCCCTGAAGAGTATATTCACTGGTATAAAATTATGAGTTGACAGTTCTTTGCTTTCAGCACTTAAAATATAGCATTTTCTTCTGGTGAGAAATCAGATGATCATTTCTGATGAGCAGTCCATTGCCTGTGAATCATTTCTCTCTGCCTGCTTTCAGAGTTTGTCTTTAGTTTCAGAAATCTGATTATGATGGTCTATGCACAGATTTCCTTGGCTTATCCTTTTGACATTGAATCTGAAGATGTGTCTTTTGCCAAATTTGAGAAGTTTTCAACCATTATTTCTTCAAGTATTTTTTTCAGCTCCACACTGTTTTTCCCTTTCGGGACTCCAATGGCAAGAGTGTTAGATCTTTTGTTATTCTCCCACAGGTCACTGAGGCTCTGTCTGTCTGTCTGTTTCCAATCTGTTTTCTCTATTGTTCAGATTGGAGAATTTCTATTATATCTTCAAGTTCACCAGTTCTTTCTTCTGTTGTCTCCATTCTCCTATCAAGCCCATACAGTGAGATTTTTATTATGGTTTCAGTTCTGAAATTTCCATTTTGTTTTGCTTTGTATTTTTCATCCCTTTGCTGAAACTTCCAATATTCATTTGTTTTGAGAGTGTATCAGATTGCCTGTTGGAGTCACCTTAACCTGTCATCTTGTTGTTGTCTTCTTCCATTCAAGGTGAGATTTTCCTTGTTGTTGATATAATGAGTAATTTTGGATTCTGTCATCGACATTTGAGTGTCGTGGCATGAAATCCTGATTGTCTTTGAGTCTGTTTTAATTCTGCTTCTGTTTTACCAGCAGCCGTGCGGGTCTCCCTTTTCCTGGGCCTTGGTTCCTGGTCTTCGCTCAGTGGTGTCTCTGAGTCGTGGCTGCTCCAGCACCAAAGTTGGGAAATACAGGAAGGAAAAAACTCCAGGAACTCACTGTGGGTCGTCCTTTGATTCCCAAGGTCCCCAGCCTCTCTGCCTGCTTTTCCTCCCTGTTCAGAATCTCCTCATCTGGCTTGGTGTGTGGTGTCCAGGGCTGTCAGCTGTAATCAGGGAGAGGAGTGGGGTGGAATGCACACACACATTCATTTTGTTCAGAATGAGAAGCTTAAATTGGTCTTTGAATGTTAAACCAACCCTGCATTTCTGGAATAAACTCAACATGTGATATATTCTTCTGCTAATATTTTATTGAGAATTATCACATTTATGTTATGGGTAAGATTGGCCTATAATTTTCCTTCCTCTTGATGTTCATGTCAGGTTTTGGAATCAGGATTATTCTGGCCTCATAAATAAGTTGGAATATGTTCACTATCTCTCTGTTTTCTGAAAATGTTTATGTTAGACTCATGTTCATTTTTCCTTAACCAATTGATAGACTTCAACTTTGAAACCACCTGGGCATAGAGTTTTCCTTGTGGGAAAGTTTTAAATTTTTAGTTCAGGTTTTTTTCACAGTTAAAGGACTATCTAGATTTTCCTTTTTCTGTGTCATTTTTTGATGTTATAATTTGCTAGAAAATTGACTATTTCATTTAAATATTCAAAAATTTGGTATAAAGTTGCTTTGGGGAGTGTATTCTCCACACGTTTTCACAGCCCCCAGGATCTAAAGTAACAGCCTTTCCATCTGCTGTATTGTCTCTGTCCATTTTTCCTGCTTAATCTCACCAGGGACTTAACTTTTTCAAAGAACCTCCTCTGGTCTTATTCACCCTCTATTGCACGTTGTTTTCTGTTTCCTCAGCATCTAATACTGACTTTGTTCTGTCCTTCCTTGTACTTTATTTGCTTTTTTTTCCTCATTTTTCAAATGGATGTTCAGTTCATTTATCTTTCATCCTTCTTTTCTAAAATAAGCTTGTATGGCTATAAATACTTTTGAAAGGACAGCATTAGATGCATTCCTTAAGTTTGATAAGCAGTGTTTTTATGATAATCAGTTCAAAATAATTTCTAATGTCCACTGTGATTTCTTCTTTGACCTGTGGGTTCGTGGACATTTTCTTAATTCCCAGCCGAACGACCAGGAGGCTATGCAGGTTGGCCTCTACCAGACACTAGCTGGAAAGGTTGGATTTTTTTCTCCACGAAGACTCCTGCTTTCTTGGCATAAGGATTGTTCTTCATGTGCAGCTCATCTCAGTCTTTGGGGGCACCCAGCTGCATCCACTCAGCTTTAGAACATCTTAACGTCACAGCAGACCAGCAGTGACAGTAGGCATCCTTAGGGGAAGGCAGAGAAGAACACACCTCTGCCCTGGATGCCTCAGATGTCCATCTCCTCAAAGGGAGGACAGGCAGCTGGAAGTTCCCAGGGCTTTAGGAGATGTGAGTCTGACAAAAATCTCTCTCTCTGCAGGAGGAGCTGTGCCGGTCGATGGTCCATCCACGGGACTGGCGCTCCAGAGGCTTGGAGACAGGGCACATCTCCTGAGCTCCCTGGTGGCACAACTCAGACAGAAGGTATGGCTGCTCTCTGATGCTAGACTGTGTAGGTCTTCCGACTGAAGGCACTCCTGGGGTGGCACTGAACCCCAGGAACCTGCTGTGGCCTCTCTGTGCCTCAGGTTCCGTGCAAGGAAGGGGTTGTTGTGAGGAGCAGCTGGTTCACCTCTCGTGTGTCCCTAGAAGGCACGCAGTGAGGACCTGGTAGATGAGAGAGGAGAGTCCAGGGCATGAGGGGCAGTGCTGGCCGTCGATGTGCAGGGCCCCGTCTCTGCCCTCCCAGGACGTGCTGGGCGAGTCCCGGGACCCGTGTTAAACCCAGGCACCAAGCTGTGGCAGGAACGTGTGCTCGTCATCACTGTGACTCTAGATGCCTTGGCCAGTGGCGACCCTTTCTGTCCCCTGGCCCTGCCTTCCTTGGGGACGGGTTGTCACCAGGTACTCGGCCGACCCACTGCTTCCTGGGGAGGCAGGGCAGCTGGGCAAACTCCAGTGCAGTTCCGCCCTGGCATGATGGTGCTGGTGTCACAAACTGTGCTTTATTGCTATTAATTCATGATATCTCTTTTTTTTTTAGTGCTTTTTATTAAATTCTGGTAAAATATACATAACATAAAGTTTACCATTTTTGTGTGTACAATTCAGTGACGTTAAGTATATTCACAGTATCGTGTAACCATCACCAGGGTCTGTTCCCAGAACTCTTTCATCATTTGAACAGAAACTCTGTCCCCATTAAACACTAACTCCCTGTTCCCCACCCCCAGCCCCTGGTAAACTCTACTCTTTCTGCCTCTATGGGCCTGAGTCCTCGGGGAGCCTCATATCAGGGGAATCACGCAGCACTTGTCCTCCTGTGACTTGCTCATTTCACTCAGCATAATGTCCTCAACGTTCATCCATGTTGTAGCAGGTGTCGGAACTTCTTTCCTCTTAGTAACTGGAGAGTATCCCAGTATTTAGTGTACCCATTCATCTGCTGGACACTTGGGTTGCTTCCACTGTTTGGCTGCCGTGAATGTGGTGGACACATTCTGCCGTGAATGCGGTCTGTCCAAGTCCCTGTTTCAGTTCTTCGGGGTAGGCATGAAGGAGTAGAATTGCTGGGTCACAGGGTAATTCTATATTTCACTTTTTGGAGAGCCACTAATGTTTCCACAGAAGCTGCACACTTTCCACCCCCAGCAGGTGCACGAGGGTCCCCGTGTCTCACATCCTCACCAGCACCGGCTGCTTTTGCTGTCTTTTTGACTCTAGCCATTCTAGTGGGTGTGAGGTGGACCTGACCTGTGGTTTTGATTTGCATTTTCCTGATGAAAAATGATGTTGAGCATGTTTTCATGTGCTTATCGGCCATTTGTATATCTTCTTTGGAGAAATGTCCATGAATATCCTCTGCCCATTTTTAATCGGGTTGTTTATTGTGTTGTTGAGTTTTCAGAGTTCTTTGTATGTTCTGGATACAAGTCTTTTGTCAGATATATGACTTTTTTTTTTTTTTTTTGCCACACCGCAGCATGTGGGATCTTGGTTCCCCGACCAGGGATCGAACCCACTCCCCCTGCATTGGAAGCACAGAGTCTTAACCACTGGACCGTCAGGGAAGTCCCCCAGATATATGATTTGCAAACTTTTTCTCCCATTCTCTAGCTTGTCTTTTCATGGTCTTGACAATGTCCCTGGGAACACAGTCCTTACTGCTGGTGCTGGTGGTGTTACGCCACTCTGTCGCCTTGTGACGTTTCTTTCCCATGAGGCCGTTTTCATGTGCCCTTTCAAGTCCATAAGTACATAGGTTACACCATCCTGCAGACTCTGCATCTTCCATGGAACAGAACACCTGGCTGGTGACAGACATTGCTTGGCGATTTCTGTCTTTTGTGGGGAGCAGGCAATGCCCAGAAATCAGATGCCTTGTCTTGGCTGAAAGTTCATTTTTGCTGTTGCAGTGGAGATGAACTGGACCACTTTTCTGTCTCTGGGATTACAGACCTATGTCACATATGAGAGGAGGGGGTCTTCAGATGCTTGCCCTTTCCCAGTTCTGCCCCACCATCGGGATGTTACATCCCCCCACATGCCAGAAACAGGAATAAACATGTAAATAAGAGCTTTTAATCCTGTCTTGATAATGATAGATGGTTTGATCATCCTGAGGAAAAAAGTCTACCTTGAAGTGTTTTTTAGTTAACAGTGTATGTTTATCAAATGGTCATTTTTTTAGTGTATGTGAATAAATAGAATAAAATATTCATTATGAATTCTTTGTAGGAGGCCCTCGAATAGGAAGATATTTTATCTTCCTGAGAGTAAAATTGGCAATTTGAGGGTGTAGAGAGGTGTGTCTGTCTTTCTACCTGTCCTTTTCCCCTCCTTATGTTGGGAGAGCAGACGTTGTCGAGAGAGGTAGCTGAAGGACGGGGCGGCCCTGGAGCTCTGGCCAGGGCTCTACTCGGGCACCTCCTAGCCGCCCCGCAGCTGCCCCAGGTTGTTCGTGCAGCCAGGACTTCCCTTCCTGCCTCTTCCTACGCCTTCATCCACCTCTGCCTTTTGATAGGCTTGGGCCTCCCCACCCCTGCCTGCAGTTACGTGCCCTTTGTCTCCACCTGGGACTAGGGCCCAGAAAGAAGGTTTTAAGGCCCACTGTCCAGACACCGTGCAGGGACTCTCCCCAACCAACGTTGGGTCCAGTGTAGGCTCTGCTGCAGGTGCCCGCATCCCCACTCTGGGGGCGACAAGTGGAGCCGCCTGGGAGCCTGGTTAGGTGGGACCGGAAGAGCAGCAGCTTGGCGGTGGGACTGCAGGCTTGTGGGTGATGGAATTCGGCCAGAGAGGGGAGGCTGACCGGCATGTGTCCTTCTGATCTTTCTGGACGTTCTACCATCTACTGCTGCCCTTCTCTTGCTTCCCTGTCCTCCCTGCAGATCTGTTCCAGACCCCTTCCCAGAGCTGGCCGCCTTCCTAACATTGTCTCTGAAACGGCCTCCCAGGTGCTGCGGGAACCCCTGGACGTGGACACCATCCAGCGAGAGCTTCCCCACGAGCTGGACCAGGTGCACCTGGAGGTTTTGCAGCTGCGGAAGCAGGTGGCTGAGATTGAGAAGCATCTCAGGTCAGCCCAGAAGGAAGGCGGGGGTGCTTCAGGCAGGCAGCAACCGCACGCCTCAGACACCGAGGCTGTCGGGGGAGAGGTGGGTGCCCTGTGGGTGCTCTGCGTCCTGTGCGGGACTGGTCTGGGGTGCAGTCTTGGCCATTGAGGGGCCCGCCCGCCCCGGCCTCCCTCTTCTTCCTTGACTAGGCTGACTCTGCCGGGGCTGTTCTCCACAGACGCTGTCAAGGGCTGCTAAGCCTCTCATCCTCCAGGTCGCTGAGATCCCTTTAAAAGCATGTAGGGAGGCTGCACACGTGAAGAGGACTGTTTGGTGTCCTCTAACAAAGGAGTCCTTGACTGTGTGATTCAAGGGCCTGGGAAGCCCTGAAATGGATGCAACATGGTGGGTTCTCCTTCCAGAGGACCCTCAGGGATGGAGCCTGTGGTTCTCATGAGCTTCTCAGAGTGTTTGAGATGCTGTCCGGAGCACGGGCCACCAGGCCACCTGGCGTCCTGGTCCTGGTCAGGCCCTTGGCACCCAGTTGCCCTCCAGTTCCATGGCTGGGTTTAAGCCAAGGTCCCAGGCCAGGGCAAGAGCTCTGCAGCAGCACGTTGTCCCCACATGTCTGCCAGACAGGCCACCTTCCTGCTTCCTGAACACCGTGATGGAGATGCTGCAAAGAATGGGCTTTCTTCACAGGGCGTCGTGTGACATGCCTCCCGAGACCTGTCAGTTACCTACGGTTATTTGCAGTCACAGATGGTGACCTGCAGTTACCTGTGATTACCTGCATTACCTGCGGTGACCTGTGATTACCTGTGTTACCTGTGGTTGCACATGGTGACCTATTCATAAGCAGAAGGTTTTAAGGACAGTAAAATGATGTCTGGAAGGCATCAAGAGTCCTCAGGCAGAAGTAGCATCGATCATATGCCCCCCAGTGGTTCTCATCACATGGGCCAAGTTTTGAGAGTGATACTTAAGGACACAAGAGAGACCAGGCTCCAGGACCTACTGTCGGGGACTGTGAAGGACCTGGAATGGAGAAGATGCAACCCAGGACACTATCTGGCTTAAGGAACATGAGGGGGGCCAGCTGTGCGTTGGCAGGGGCGAACATATGAGGAGTGCCTGCAGAGGGAGATGGGCTGGTGAGGGGGAAGCTGAGGGAGCCTGAGCCCCGAGGGGGCACTAGAAGTGGGATACTGAACCCTCTGTGCCATCGGTAGGTGGATGCTGTCCCCAAGAGCCCCAGACCTCCCCACAGTCCTGTAATCCAGGAGTTAAGTTCAGAGGCTCCAGGCCCAGCTGGGCAGCAAATGCCATTGGTGATGTGTCTGCTCTCCCGCCGTGGCCATGACTGTTCCAGGTGCTGCCAGGGGCTCACTGCAGCCCAGGGACCCTTGCAGCTCTCCTGTTAGCAGCCCTCGTATAACTCTGATCCCCTTGTTTAGAGTGAAGGGGGAAGAAACCATGCAAATGAGTGGAAGTTAAAATCGAAGTATTTAATCCCTTGGCAGACAGCCTGGGACCTGAAGCGACTTGAGGCCCAAGGCCGCTCTCCCAAGGTGGGTGTTGAGTGAGCTCTCTGGGCCTTAGTTTCTGCATGGCTATCAGGGTCCCACCTCCTTCCAGGTCTAGGCATCCTGTGACCTTGGTGAGATCACTCCCAGGGTGAGAAATTGGAGGCACAGGAAACCCTTTGCCCAGGCCAGGCCCACCCAGGCTCTGCTCGTAATTGCCCAGCTGTGTGTTGGGTGCCCAGGGAAGAGGATGTGGGCACCAGGCTTCTGAGGCTGGGGAAGAAGGTGGTCGGTAGGGCTAGGATGCCTCTGGGGCTCAGGTTGGGGTTGGAGTCACCACAGTAAACTCGTGGGTTACTTTAAAGAGAGAGGTGTGCACATACCCCGGCTCTGTCCACCAGGAGCCAAGGGGCAGTGGCTCCCCAGGGTGGGTGAGCGCACCCAGTGCCTAGATCGCATTCCCGAACTTCCTGCTCTGCTGAGAGGAACCAGGCTAAGTGGCCAATTCCACCACGGAGACATGACAGGGATGCAGGAGCCAGCATAAAGGGCTCCCACTGACCAGATCTAGGCCAGTCAGTCATGAAGTTAGGGTCATCAGCTACCTACTAAAACAGGGAGTCGCATTCACTCTGCTGCAAATAAACCGACAAGGAAAGAAAGGAGAGAGGAAAACCCTTCCTTACTTAGAACATCAACCAAGGACATGAAGGGAATGACACAGCCGGGGGGTGTCATCAGATGCTGAAATTCTGGACAAGCTGTTTGTGTGGAATCTCCCCAGAAGTTCTTCTTATTGGAAAGGGAAAACAGTAACTTTCTGGTGCTGCAGCCAGTGGACGCCACTTCCGAGAGATCAGCTCCCATTGCCAACACTGGGACAGACGGACATCACGAGCCTCCAGACAGGAGAGGGACACAGCCTCGCTCCTGACTCCAAGCACAAGACCTCCTGACTCCAAGGACAGACCCAGACCGAGGGGCACTAAACCCACAGCTTGTCCTGTTGAGAACATTCTGCTGGGGACTTAGGGGACCCAGGATGCAGAAGCCATGCAGGGTCCTGGACCCCAGGCAGGAGAAATAGGCCATAAAGGACGTCCTCTGGACAGCTGATGGAGGTGCCTGTGGACTGTGCTAGGTCATAATGCCACGTCCCTGTGACATTTCTGGTTCTAATAACTGGTTATTAAGAGAATGTCCTGTTTTCAGAAAGTACAAGCTGAAGTATTGGGGCATAAAGGGGTGCGATGTCTCCAACTCACCCTCAGATGGTTCAGAGAGAGATGTGTGTGGAGAGGGGAGGAACCACCAGCAGTGAGACAGGGGCGTGGGCCTCGGGCCATCCCTGCAGCTGCTCTGTGGGGGTGGGACCCTGCCACACAAAAGCCAGCACCCCAGCCCAGAAGGGACCTGCAGACCCTGGAGCTCCCTGCAGTCACAGGAGACCCTGTGGGGCAGGTGGCTGCATTGTCACACTTCCATGGTTCTCGGCTCACCCAGGCCCCTCCCTCCTGCAGGCTGCCCTGCCCAGGCCCCAAACAGACGGATGCTGGGTTTTCCCAGGCCTCCCCACCGGGCACCTCGGACCGCTGGGGGGCAGTGTTGGCTGGCGATCCCTCTGGCTCTGCCTGGAAGCTTGGGAACCTGCCCCAAGGGAGCCGCGCTGCCTCTCCCTGGGCCTCAGCCTCCCTGCAGGGCTTCTTCAAGGAGCCCAGGCACTCCCTTCCCTTGGGAACAGAGTTGTCATTAGGATGCCTCAAGCTTTCCCTCTGCTGCGTGGATGTTTCCGTTCTGGCCAGGATGCTGGGACCTGCACCAGAGCAGGCGAGGGCAGGTGGATGGGGCCATCACGGGGTGGGACCTTGGGCCCTGAACGCAGCAGTGCAGAAGCTCCTGGGCATCTCAGGTCATTATTAGCATTGTGTCATTGTGGGGTGAGACTTTAGAGTCATCAAAATAAGCTTCATCTTACCAGGAACTAAGCTTAAGAGAGGTGGGGCCCAGCTGCAGCACCCGCTCATCGCGTGCAGTCACTGTGTGACAAGAACATGGGCCACTCAAGATCAGGACTCCCCATCCCCTGGCCCAGCCACGCCTGAGGGCACGCCTCAGGCAGCATGTTCCTCAGCTCAGGCCAGGGCCATCTTTGCAGGGTGGCGTCCTGCTTTTGAAGAGATTTTTAAATCTCTGAGTGTTCTGAATTTTGCACAGTCTCTGTTTTCAGGATTGTTCTTTCCTTACTTAAAATAACACAAGAGAATCCCACAGCATATCCTTGTAGAGGACAAAGCCTGGAGAAAGAGTGGCCTGGCCAGTCCCCCAATCCCAGGGCTACATCCCTGGAGGTTGTGTACCTTTCCCAACGGGTCGGGTTAGCCGCCTGGGGCCTGTGCAGCCCCGTGTGTGAATCCATGCTACAGGTCTCCAAGACACAGCCCCCCACCGGCCCTGGTCCTGTACACTCGAGAGACCCCGAGCCGGGGCTGCGGGGCGGAGGCCTTTCTCTGATGGTCGCTTTACCGCATCACCTCCACGCCCCGCTTCATGCCAATACGTCAGGCATATGCTGGAGGCACTGGTGTGCAAACACCATAGCTCCCAGGCCACAGGAGGGCACAGGTGCTTGCCAGCCCTGGAAAGGCACACCAAGAAACAGGGCCAGGACAGGGCGTGCTGGTCTCTTCCAGGGACGTAGAGCAGATTCCTTGTTCTGGCGCCAGCTCGAGTGGCTGGGACGGCACAATGCGGTTTTTCATAGGTGTGAGGAGCAGCCATGCCTAAGTAGGCCACCTGCCTCCTTTGGGGCCTTGGACGCCACTGGCTCCTCCTGGGCCCCTGCCTGGAACAGAGGCCGCCACACATTCTCCTTTTTCCCTTTCTCCTTTCCCCACACCCACCCCATTCCAAATACCCCTCTGGGTGGGAGCACACATCTGTGTGTGAGGCCAGACTGGGACAGTGGTAGGATGTAGGGCCGCGTGGTGCTGCCCGAACAACGGGGTTCAGACCTCGGGTGTTGGCCCAAGGCAGCCTCCAGGCCCAGAAGCGGAGGCCCCAGGCGGCCACTGCTCCCTCCCTTGGCCTCCTTTGCTTTCTCTCTGGCACCTTCCTCCGGGTCAGGATGGTGGGAAACCTGGGCTGGCCTGCAGGTGGTGGAGGGGAGTCTGAATGGCAGGTAGAGAAATGACTGAGACGGGAGTATGGACGATGGAGCCAGAGAGGAGGCAGGGAAGGCAAGGTACTGAGTGAATGAAGGCAAGGGAGGCGTTGGAGAAGGGCCCAGGGCAGAGGGGCCCAGCAGTGCAGACATCCAGGGCAAGGGGAAGAGAGTAATGGAGGCTGGGTTCCCGTTCCAGGCCACCTTTTGGGTCTCTGCCAGCCCCCTTCCACACCAGGCGGCCAGCAGGCACCCAGCCTGTGACCATGGGGCCCTCGAAGGGGGTCGGATCACATGTGTAGCCCTCCTGGGTCCCGGGGGCACCTTTGGAGGGAGCCCAGGCCTGGGTGCCAGCTGGCTCCTCACTGTCACTGGAAAGACAAAGGCATTGGGGCAGGGCACAGAGTCACCAAGTGCAGGCAGGCCTTGGCCTGGGAGCCTCGAGGGCCTTCATTCAGAGCACACCCCCAGCCCAACCCCGCCCCCCTGAGAAAGAAGGTGGGCATGGATGCATCATGTTGGAGGGACGTCACCCAGCGATGTGGGTTCTGGGACGGTCGTTCGGGCGGTGGCACCCACCATCTGCACCCTCACTCCCACTTCCCGTTCCCCTCCAGGACTCATCTGATGGCCTCTGCTGTGTGGATTTGTTCACAGGGCCCGGCACGTGGAGGACCCGCAGGGACCGAGGACCAGGAGGCACAGCCCCCTCAGGCCCTGTCTGTGCCCCGACTCCAGAGGAAGCTCAAGGAGGCAGCCAGGAAAATCCTGCGGCTGCACCTGGAGAAGGAGCAGCTCCTGGAGCTGGGGAACCGGCTGCGTGCAGAGCTGGGCCACCTCACTGGTGGGTCACCCCCCCCCACCCCGGCCCAGCATCGCCTGCGCCGTGTGGTTGGGGATGCTGGCAACAGAAGAGCCACGGTGGGGGGACCGGAAGAGGGCCAGAGGGAGGAGGGCCGGCCAGGCTGGCAGGGGGTTGGGGGGGA
The DNA here is from genome assembly GCF_963455315.2 of Globicephala melas. NCBI lineage: Eukaryota > Metazoa > Chordata > Mammalia > Artiodactyla > Delphinidae > Globicephala > Globicephala melas. The sequence goes on along the minus strand of NC_083333.1, from coordinate 33,159,661 downwards.
GTTCAGAAGGGAGAACAGAGCCGCCCTGTGGAGCGGCCAGGTCAGGAGTCAGGCACAGAGCTTGGCTTCATCTCTGCAGTGGGAGTTCCGTGAACCCACTCCTCTGGCAGCATCTGTGAGAAAAATACCGCAGGTTAGCAAAGCAGCTGGTGTTTCTATGCGGCTTTGTGGTGACGGCAAAGGCTGCCGAGTTCCCAGGCCGGCTCGGGCCTCGGCTTCCTCGAGATAAAGGCGACAGTGTATGCGGTGCCGCCGAGAGGCCGGGGCTGTGGGCCGCAGACACCCAGGCTGCCCGTGGGGGTCTTGGGTGCTGGTTCCTGAGAAAGGGGCCCATGGAACCCACCAGAGCCACCACACATTGGGCCTCTCCTGGCGCCTTGGCACCATCCGGTTCTCACAAGCACCCCCGGGTCACCCAGCCTGGCTGAGTGGCGCTCGCGCTGCCTCTGCCTTAAGCCCCTCGGTTTTCGTGCAGCTGGGGTACAGGCCGCTTTCTCACAGCTTACCCCTCAACTTCTGTGGCTTCTGCTTGTCTGTCCTTTTCCAGCAAGAGCTTTGAGTCACTGTGATGATCCCAGAGTCTGGGAGCTTTGGGATTCTACCCTGTTGTCGACTTGAAACTAAGCCATCCGCTCTCTCCATGACAGCTCACCTCCTTGAGGAGCAAGGCCCCAGGCTTGTGTTTCCTACTGGAAGCAGAGCACCCCAGTGTGCCTCTAAGGAGCTCGGAGCCATGGGGTGTCTGCAGAATGCTTCCTCTTGCCTAACTAGAGTCTTGGCTTCCTTCAAGGGCCCTCCTCACCCCCAAGCACTGCAGTGCCCAGAAAGCACTTCCCACTGAAGGAGAAGGAGGTTGGGCGGAACATCCATCCCCGGTCTCTTCGTAGCACTGAGCTGTGTGTACGATAATAGTAGCTTTTTTTTTTTTTTTGCGGTACGCGGCCTCTCCCGTCGTGGCCTCTCCCGTTGCGGAGCACAGGCTCCGGATGCGCAGGCTCAGTGGCAGGCTGAGCCCAGCCCAGGAGGCTCACGAGCCCAGCCCAGGAGGCTCACGAGCCCAGCCCAGCAGGCTCACGAGACCAGCCGCTCCGCGGCATGTGGGATCTTCCCAGACTGCGTCATGAACCCGTGTCCCCTGCATCTCAACCACTGCGCCACCAGGGAAGCCCCAAGGGCTCCATTTCTTAATTCTACCCCATTCCCTCCCACATCTGAACCTTCCTGCCCCTTAACCTTGGCCTCCGTGCCAAGCCCTGCCACTGCCAGGGTTCCCTCTCCCAGCCCTTGAGGCCCCAGACCTTTTTGATCACAGCCATGCCTCTCTCTCCCTCTGACCTTTTATCCCAGTGAACTTTTCTTTCCTCCTCATTGTGGCTTCCTGTAATCAGCTGGCCTCATGGCCAAATATTTGAGTCATCCACCTACCTACCCACCCATCCACCCACCCACCCATCCATCCATCCATCCATCCATCGCCCATCCATCCAGTAGAGGAGCCCCTGATCGGTGCAGACCCTCCATTGCCAGGCCCCAATCTGACTGAACTCCTCTCCCCAGGCCTGCTCCCTGTGCCTCCCAGTGTCAGAGAAAGCCGCAAATCCCTAGTGACCAAGTTTGCAGCCTTCTCTGAAAGTTGGAGCGACCTCAGCAATAGAACTTTCCATGCCTGGTGTTTTCATTAGTGGTAGACTTTTAACCACCTTTCATTTTCTTCTCTGGTGATTTGTCTGTATGGATTTTCTGCCTCTTCCTGGATCAATTTTGGACGTTTACATTTTGCTGGAAATCTATCCAGAGTTCCTAGCCTTTAAAGTACTACCGTAGAGTGGCACATAGTGGCCCATAACTCTCTACTTTCTTCTGCATCTGTGCTTGTTACCTCCTTCATTTTCTAAGACTTCCATATGTGCAGAGATGTGGCATTCAGCTCCAACTGCCCTTCGCCCATTGGCTATGCACATATTGACTCAGTGCATCTTTGCAACAATCCCAAGCATGAGGAAGGCTCCCCTTAAAAAGTTTAAAACCACATAGACATGGAAAAGTCAAAAATCAACAGATTTGATGTCATTACATCTTTTTTTTTAATTTTTTATTTTTTTGGCTGCGTTTGGTCTTCATTGCTGTGCACAGGCTTTCTCTAGTTGCAGCGAGCGGGGGCTACTCTTCGTTGCGATGCGTGGGCTTCTCATTGCAGTGACTTTTCTTGTTGCGGAGCACAGACTCTAGGCGTGCGGGCTTCAGTAGTTGTGGCACGCGGGCTCAGTAGTTGTGGCTCACGGTCTCTAGAGTGCAGGCTCAGTAGTTGTGGCACTCAGGCTTAGTTGCTCCGTAGCATGTGGGATGTTCCTGGGCCAGGGCTTAAACCGTGTCCCCTGCATTGGCAGGCGGATTCTTAACCACTGTGCCACCAGGGAAGTCCCTCATTACATCTTAGTATATCTCTAAGGAAAAGACATTGTAAGCAAAGATAAAAGACAAATAACAGACTCGGGAAATGTTTGCAACATACCTGACAGGTAAAACGAATGAGTACCCAAAATGGGCATCTGTAGATCACAGGCAAAATGCTGGATGGCACGTACAGGAGAAAATCCACAGAACTGACAAGGGTATGGACGCCACGCGCCTCTGCAGGAGTCTGAGGCGGGCAAGTAAGTCAGCATCAAGTTTACGCCCAGACTAAAAAGTCCCACCCTCATTGTCCAGGAGAGCGTGAGGGACACCCTGCCTCCGCGGGAACCTTCCCTGGTGAAGCCTTTTTGGAGGGCAATTTGGCTGCATCTCTCAAATTTTTTAATGTTCGTACCCTTTGAATAAGCTACTCTTCCCCTAGAGATTCTTTTAAAAGATTTTCTCACAGATCTGAAAAAGATGTACATACAAGGAGATATATATATATATATATATATATATTTTTTTTTTTTGTGGTGCGTGGGCCTCTCACTGTTGTGGCCTCTCCCGTTGCGGAGCACAGGCTCCAGATGCGCAGGCTCAGCGGCCATGGCTCACGGGCCCAGCCGCTCCGCGGCATGTGGGATCTTCCCGGACTGGGGCACGAACCTGTGTTCCCTGCATCGGCAGGCGGACTCTCAACCACTGCGCCACCAGGGAAGCCCATACAAGGATATTTTTGACAGCGTTTTTATTACAGTAAGAACGTTATTGGGAAGGTCCAGGTGTTCATCCGTGGGACATCGGAGTCGGAACTTGGATGCTGCTCAGCCCTCAAGAGAACGAAGGGGCGCCCGCATCCCCAGCAGGCGCCATCTCCGCACAGGCTTCTCAAACAAGAGGGACAGACAGCCCGCTTTCCGCATTCAGCTCCAGTCCACTGTGGATGATTCTTTTGTCAAGTACAATAAAAATGTGGCCCTTCCAAATTACTTCAAAGCCCCTGACGTCCTAACGCGTTTTCTCACTTTGTGTCCTTTCCTCGCGGGCCTGGACACTGTAAGGACCAGCTCGGCCCACTGACCACACACTGTGTGTGCCAGCCCAGACGCGTCAGCCTGTGAGAGGAGCAGCCCGCCGAACAGTGTGCTTGGAGCCCCAGGTGAACATACAAAGCGTGTGTGTGCACGCGTGCACATACAGGGCGGACTGGAAGGAAGCACATCCAGCGCTTTGAGGAGGATAGCGGAGTGAGAAGAGATGGGTGAAGGGTTTGGGGTTTGCTCTGTGAACTTCTCTGTCACTGGTGGTTTGTAAGAATGTCCAGCATACTCCGTTGGTTCCCTTTTGGGAAGGCCACCCTCCCCCAACACCGTGCGATGGTAGGTTTCTACTCTCCCACATTTGGGGGATAGCAAAGGCTGTGAACAAGACTGGTCTGTCTGCATTTTTTTACAAAGATGATTTACCAGGGTCATCAGTCATGTGACTGCGATCATTAAGTGGTACAGAATGACCAGCTGTGAGAGAAGTATCTTATCATCACTTGACAATATTGAAAATGTGAGGCCGTACAGCCAAGGCAGAGCCACACCCACTCTGGCTCCCTCTGGTTTCAGCGCCACCAGGCAGGGTCGACCCCAGGGTACACCTGCCCCTGCCCCAAGGCTTGTCCTCGCCTGTGTGCCTCTGGGAAGGGACCTCATCACCGCAGGGAGCTAGCAGAGCAGCCCCTTCACTGGCCCTGGCTTCATCCTGCATCCTCCACGGCCTGGGGTCAGGCTCCTGTGCCAGCCACGTCCCTCCCTCTCAGGTCCGGGCCTTCGGATCCGCATTTACAGACAGGCAGACTCGCGTGGTTGGGCGTGTGGCCCAGAGCTGCCCAGGCGGCCCTTGATTCAGCCCTTCACTCCCCCACCTCTTCTCCAGGCAAGTGGGTGGGTGGCAGTGCTGGGGAGTCACCTGTCCCCAGGTGCCCCGTCCCCGTTTGCACTCCTGTCAGCCCAGCTCTGAGTGCTCACCCCTCACTTCTGAGAGGCCATTACACCATCTGCTGTGGGTGAGGCCAGGACCATGATGGATGCCAGCACAGCCTGAGCAGGCCTGCACGGTGGAGGGCCAGAAAAGGGCCGGTCATGCAGCCAAACTGAGTGGACTTCAGCTTGGCCCACCTCTCTCCTACTCTGTTCTTCCTCCTGCTGCCAGTTCAGCTTTTGCCAGAAATTGGAACTGCACATGATGTTTTCCTAATCTATAGTATACAGCTAGGATTCCTTAAAGTGTTGTTTCTAAGAATCTTAACATCTAACAGTTTTGAAAGACTTTATTTGGGGGGTAGTTTTAGGTTCACAGCAAAACTGAGCAGAAGACACAGATTTCCTGTACACTCCCTGACCCCGCACACGCACTCCTCCCTCATAATCCACATCCACTCTAGATGGTACATTTGTCGTAATCAGTGAAACTACTTTGACACAGCGTCACCCAGAGTCCGTAGTTTACATCAGGTTCACCTTGGTGGTGTGTGTTCTGTGGGTTTGGAGCCTCTGTGCTCCACTGGTCATCCTCCCTTCCTCCTGACTTCTGACAACCACTCATCTTTTCACTGTCTCCATAGTTTAGCCTTTTCCAGAATGTCATACAGTTGGAATCACACAGTATATAGCCTTTGATAGCCAGCATTTCTTTTTATTTATTTATTTATTATTATTTTATTTTTTTGGCTGTGTTGGGTCTTTGTTGCTGCACACGGGCTTTCTCTAGTTTCAGTGAGCAGGGGCTATTCTTCTTTGTGGTGCGTGGGCTTCTCATTGTGGTGGCTTCTCTTGTTGCGGAGCATGGGCTCTAGGCGCGCGGGCTTCAGTAGTTGCGGCTCGCAGGCTCAGTAGCTGTGGCTTGTGGGCTCTAGAGTGCAAGCTCAGTAGTTGTGGTGCATGCTCCGCGGCATGTGGGATCTTCCCGGACCAGAGCTCGAACCCATGTCCCCTGCATTGGCAGGCAGATTCTTAACCACTGCACCACCAGGGAAGTCCCATAGCCAGCAATTCTTAAAAGCTCTCTTTTTATTCTGATTATGAAAGGCTGTTTGCTCATTATAAAAATACAAATGAATGCTGAGAAATTGTTAACTTATACTGGAAAGCACAAATTACTGACTAGAACTCATCCGCATTTTGGCGCCTATCTGTCTGTCGGGGTGTGTGTTCACACTGTCACACGCACCCTCATGTTGGAACTCCACATGGCCCCCGCCTCGGTCTGCACTCATTCCCTCGCTGGCCCCGCTGGGAGGAGACTCCACGCTGGAATCACATGTCTGTCCTGCGGCTCGGCAGTCATGCTGTAGCCAGCCTCGCAGGAGGGCATGGTCGTGCCCCCAGTCCACCCCTACCCCCCACCAAAGCGCATCTCAGGCATTTTTACAACAGTAAAATGCCTACTTGACCACAGCTTCACAGAAACTAAAAATTCATTAGAAAATGTTTTTTGCCAATTTAGTTAGGTAAAAATAGTTCATTGTTTTAATTTGTATTTCTTTACATTTCTGTGTGTGTGTGTGTTTTGGCCATTTGTATCTCATTATCATGTAGTTTTCCTGCTGAATTTCTTTTGTCCCTTCCCCCAACTTTCTTCTTGCTGAATTTTTGATTCATCTAGAAATGATTTAGTAAAAGGAAAGAACAAATTAGGGATTTATCTTTATCTTTTCCTAAGTGGTTAGCTGGCTGACCCAATGCTGTTTATTGGGCACACTTACATAAATAGTAAAATACCTCTTTACATTTAATTAATTATGATCATACATAAGGATCTCCAATCCTACTGTAAATGATATTAATTTAGAAGCAGTGATTTCAGTCACATTTTATGAACTCTTGGCATGTTTGCCCCTCGCTGTCAGCAACCTGCCACACTCTGCTTCTCTAGGACCCTCGGGAGCCCTGGGTCATGCACAATTTCACACATCTCTTCTGAGGGCCTGGGAGGGAAAGGAACTGACATTCAGGGATCTAGTCTTTCCTTCAAGAAGAGCCTGTGGGCAATAAACTCTTTGTCTTCATAAAATGATTTTATTTTGACCACTTTCTAGAACGATGGTGTAGCTGGAAAGAGACCTCTGATTAGCATTTTCTTACAACTTTTTCAAAGACAATAGCAACTTCCCTGGTGGCGCAGTGGTTAAGAATCCACCTGCCAATGCGGGGGACACGGGTTCGAGCCCTGGTCTGGGAAGATCCCACATGCTGCAGAGCAACTAAGCCCGTGTACCACAACTACTGAGCCTGTGCTCTAGAGCCCACGAGCCACAACTACTGAAGCCCACGCGCCTAGAGCCTGTGCTCGGCAACAAGAGAAGCCACCGCAAGGAGAAGCCCACGCACTGCAATGAAGAGTAGCCCCACTCGCTGCAACTAGAGAAAGGCTGCACGTAGCAACGAAGACCCAATGCAGCCAAAAATTAATAAATAAAATAAATAAGAAAAAAGAATCCACCTGCCAATGCAGGGGACACGGGTTCGAGCCCTGGTCCGGGAAGATCCCACATGCCGCGGAGCAACGAAGTCTGTGCACCACAACTACTGAGCCCGTGCGCCTAGAGCCCGTGCTCCAATGCAAGAGAAGACACTGCAGTAAGAAGCCCGCGCACTGCAACCAAGAGTAGACCCGCTTGCCACAATGAGAGAAAGCCCGCACGCAGCAACGAAGACCCAACGTAGCAAAAAAAAAATAAAAACAATACCCTGCTGTCTTCTGAGAAGCCAGCATTAGTACAAGCCCCTTCCTGGTGGGTGGCCTCCCTTTCCTCTCTGGCTGCTCTCAGATTTTTTTCATCTAATCCGTTTGTGCTCCTGTTTTACCATCCTGTGTCTACATGAGAGTTGCTCTGCTTTAATTTAACCTGCTCTGGAATCAGTATGTTTTTTAAATCTTAAGACTTGTGGTTGGTTGGTTTTGTGGGTTTTTTTTCCAATTCTTTAAAATTCTCAGCCATTTTTTTTTTTAATAAATTTATTTATTTTTGGCTGCATTGGGTCTTCGTTGCTGCGTGCGGGCTTTCTCTAGTTGTGGTGAGTGGCGGCTACTCTTCGTTGTGGTGCGCGGGCTTCTCATCGCAGTGGCTTCTCTGTTGCAGAGCACGGGCTCTAGGCCCACGGGCTTCAGTAGTTGTGGCACGGGGGCTCAGTAGTTGTGGCTGGTGGGCTCTAGAGTGCAGGCTCAGTAGTTGTGGCACACGGCTTAGTTGTTCCGCGGCATGTGGGATCATCCCAGACCAGGGCTCGAACCCGTGTCCCCTGCATTGGCAGGTGGATTCTTAACCACTGAGCCACCAGGGAAGTCCCCATTGTTTCTTTCTTTTTTTTTTTTTTAACATCTTTATTGGAGTATAATTGCTTTACTGTGGTGTATTAGTTTCTGCTGTATAACAAAGTGAATCAGCTATACATTTACATACATGCCCATATCTCCTCCCTCTTGTGTCTCCCTCCCACCCTCCCTATCCCACCCCTCTAGGTGGTCACAAAGCACCGAGCTGATCTCCCTGTGCTATGCGGCTGCTTCCCACTAGCTATCTGTTTTACATTTGGTAGTGTATATATGTCAGTGCCACTCTCTCACTTCGTCCCAGCTTACCCTTCCCCCTCCCCATGTCCTCAAGTCCATTCTCTACGTCTGCATCTTTATTCCTGTCCTGCCCCTAGGTTCTTCAGAACCATTTTATTTTTTAGATTCCTTATATATGTGTTAGCATACGGTATTTTTTTTGCTCTTTCTGACTTACTTCACTCTGTATGACAGTCTCTAGGTCCATCCACCTCACTACAAATAACTCAATTTTGTTTCTTTTTATGGCTGAGTAATATTCCATTGTATATACCTGCCACATCTTCTTTATCCATTCACCCATTGTTTCTTTAAATACCACTTCTTCCTATTTCTTTCTAATCTCTTCTGGAGCATGTTAGATGTGTTTATTTACATTGTGTGTGTGTGTGTGTGTGTGTGTGTGTGTGTGTGTTTTAAAATTTCTCTGCTACCTTCCAGGGGGTTTCCTCAAAGGTGACTGCTTGGAGCCAATGGGTAGATTCCTGTGTCTTTACCAGAAGTTTCCATTTCATCTTTGTTCATTCTTTTCCTTGGGATAATTTTATTGTTCTTTCCCTGATTTCTTAAACATTTACTTCATTCTTTTTTGTTTAGTAATTGCATTTTTTATATATATAAATTTATTTATTTTTAGCCGCATTGGGTCTTCATTGCTGTGTGCGGTCTTTCTCTAGTTGCGACGAGCAGGGGCTACTCTTCGTTGTGGTGTGCAGGCTTCTCATTGCAGTGGCTTCTCTTGTTGCGGAGCACGGGCTCTAGGTGTGTGGGCTTCAGTAGTTGTGGCACGCAGGCTCAGTGGTTGTGGCTCATGGGCTCTAGAGCGCAGGCTCAGTAGTTGTGGCTCACGGCTTAGTTGCTCCGCAGCATATGGGATCTTCTCGGACCAGGGCTCGAACCCGTGTCCCCTGCATTGGCAGGCGGATTCTCAACCACTGTACCATCAAGCAAGCCCAGTAATTGCATTTTTTAAGGTGTGAATTTCCCATCTGAGTATGGCTTTGGCCATGTCCCAGGGGTTTTGAGGGATCATATTATCAGGGTGATTAGTTGCCAGATGTTCTGCCCCTATGGGCTCAGGTTTTCTATTTCACTCAAGTTAGGTTAGGATTGTTCACCTAAAACACAAAAATGGCCAGTTATTTTTCCAGCAAAATGGGAACAGCAAAGAATTGCCATTTAGGACTGCAGCTACGGTGAACCACGTGGAAGTCCAGTAAAACGAGAGGAAACGGGTTTTCTCACGGGTGAGATAGGAGTACCACACGAACTACTGTAGGGGATAATGAGGCCATAAGCCTCAAAGTCTTCTATTATGGACTTTATACCTTGAAGGGCTTTTTTACTTGAGGAGAGGTTTTGAGGGATCTATTTGAATCTCGATGGGAGGTACACTGTGGATTTTGCCAATACCAATTGGAGAGTTTGCCCATAAGGAGAGTGGTAGCTGATTCAATAGGGACAAATGATTAGTGTTTCCGGAATCAGTTCCAGAACCGTTGGAGACAGAGCAAATAAAAGATGTCAAAGGATCATTTAATTCACCTGGTGGCTATTTTGATGGCGACTGTCAAATTTTAGAACTGTTTCCCCCTTTTGGGAGAAAGAAGTTCAGGCATGATACTTTTCCAAGAAGTCTCAGCCTATTAAATGAATAGGGACGGAGGAGCTAAGGAGAAGAGGGTGTGTATCTCTTAAAGGGTCTAAGCAAAAGGGAATAGGTTCAGAAACAGAACCCTGTTGAGGTGCATTAGAGATCCCCCAGTATTTGGACCAGTTTAGTATTTTGAGGCAGGGGCTCCTTTCTAGCAGTGGGGCTGAGCACTGAGAGTGTGGTCTGGTGTCTGTAAGGACAGAGAGAGATTCGTTCCCAATCTGGAGAGTGGCTTCTCCAAGCTGATTCAAGGAGAGGATTGGGAGAGCCTCTGTCCTTCCTTGGAGCCCCTCATTGGGAGTTAAGAGGATATTGGAAAGGCTGGTTAGAGGGCTGAAGATGCCCGAAACACTTAAACTTGTAACAGTCTTTCCAGTGTCCTCGCTCTTTACAGTAATAGCAGAAACTAGAAGGTTTTGGGTTTCGTTAAGGGGCCTTAATTTTCGGGAGTTGAAGATTAAGAATTTAGTGGTCTTTCTTTCTTTTTTTTTTTTTTTTGCAGTACGTGGGCCTCTCACTGTTGTGGCCTCTCCCGTTGCGGAGCACAGGCTCCGGCCGTGCAGGCTTAGCGGCCATGGCTCATGGGTCCAGCCGCTCCGCGGCATGTGGGAACTTCCCGGACCAGGGCATGAACCCGTGTCCCCTGCATCGGCAGGCGGACTCTCAACCACTGCGCCACCAGGGGAGCCCTAGTGGTCTGTCTTTTAGGTGATTCATCTAGGATTCGAGTGAACTAATTTGCCAAGTTAACTAAGTCTAGAGTGGACGTAATTTCCCATTCCACCCTTGTTCTTTTAAAAGAGAAAGATCCTGGTTCAGCCCATTCATAAGTATGGAGATAAGGAGTATCTGAGTGGTTTGAACATCTGAAGGAAGACCAGAATTTTCTTTAAAAACAATGTGAAGTCAATTATAATAGTTATGAACAGGTTCATCAGATTTTTGTGTGAAAACCTAAATTTTATTCCCATCAACAGGCTTAGGAAAGACGACTGTAATTGCTGGTGGAGGTTTTCAGCACGTTCTGACCTCTTGCCAGAAGCTAGGGGTTTGTTTTTCTAAATCCCCTCCAGGGTGTTTCCATCGGGCTAATTTCATCCAGTGTTTGGCTTGCCCCTCAAAAAGCATGTAAACTAACTGATATAAATCTGAGAAACCAGACTGGTAGGTTTGAATAACTATGCTAAATTCTCCAGCAAACCTACGGGGGGCCCTCAGTTACTTTAGGAAAGTCTTTAACTGCGTCTGGCAATTCACCCTTCCTCAAGGGAACATAAGTAATCTGGGGTCTCTTTGGACCCTCAGAATATTTCACTTTAAAGGGCAGGTTCTGATAGGTTCAGAGGGTGGCAGAGCCTGAGACAAAGAAGCAGGGGTGGGAGGATGAACAAGATGACACCAGGGACAAAGGAGTTGGGGGAGCTGAGCGTGAGACTTCAGAGCCATTTTGTCTTTCTTTAATTGTTTGCCTCAGTTAATGTAATTATTGTATTTGCAGGGAAGCAATTTTAAATTCCTGATAATGTTTGGAAGCCTCAAAATAGCAACCAAAAGAGGCACCCGGTTTAATTTTGATGATTTCAGAGCTATGGCTAATATAGTTTTAAGAAAGGTAAGTTTGGGGAGCCTGAAATTTCCCCATAGAAATGTGCAGGAGGAGGGGCTGTGGTTTTTAAACATAAAATCAGACGGTCCTTGAATGTGGGGTGCCCTCAAGACATTTAGATAACTGGGATCCCATTTTCGAGAGTTTTTTTTTTTTTTCTCTAAAGCAAAGAGGTAATTCTTAAACAGCCTGCAGGCCAAATAGCATCACAGTTCCAGTAGGGACAGCCTGATCCCAACGGAATCAGGCCAGAGGCTGAATGGCACAGTTCCAAATAGGAACAGCCCAGTTCCAAAAGGAATTGGACCAAATGCCAGCACAGTTCCAATAGGGACAGCCTGATTTCAAGTCCGGCTGAAGTGCCAAGTGAGTACTCACGGACAAAACAAGGCCTTAACAAAAAAGGATGAAGCCTTTGAACAGATCCCAGATAAAGCCTAGAGAGCTTCCAAATGCAAAAAGAGTGGAGCTCAGATCCAGGAGAAAAGCTTACCCTCAAACTCCAGGGGTGACTAGAAAAACAGTGAGCTCAGTGGGCTCTGTTGGTACCACACCTGTTTGCTCACCAGCCTTGGGGTTGTCAGGGGTCTGCTCTGGATCTCGGTTGGACCTCCATGTAATGTTAACCTAAAACAGTTATTTTTATCAGCAAAACGAGTTTATTAAGGAGCAGCAAAGAATTGCAGTTCAGAACATACAACTATGGTGAACCACATGCAAGTCGGGTAAAGCAAAAGAGAGGAAACTCTTTTATAGAGGAGAAGGGGACATTGTGGGGAGCCGTTATAAACAGTCCATTGGAGGAAAATGGGGGTTCAAAGTGTAGTGGTTTTTCATTGGCTGAGCTGTAATGATCTCTCATTGGTTGGGCTGCTGCCAGGCAAGGAGAATGTCTTCCTCCCACAGGCAGCAGTAAAGCAGTGTCACTTCCGTATGGAGATGCAAGGTAGTCTCTTCTGTTAGGATCTGTATTGATGTGAGTGGGACGTGCATAAGGGCTCCCCTTCTGGCCTCCCACTCCATCTTAGTGAGATTCCCTTGGTTAATTTTCACAAGAGAGAGTTTCAAAATTCCTTTAGTGGGCTTCCCTGGTGGTGCAGTGTTTATAAGGATCCAACTGCCAATGCAGGGGACGTGGGTTCGAGCCCTGGTCCAGGAAGATCCCACATGCCGCGGAGCAACTAAGCCCACGAGCCACAACTACTGAAGCCTGTTCACCTAGAGCCGTGCTCTGCAACAAGAGAAGCCACCGCAATGAGAAGCCTGCGCACCACAACAAAGAGTAGCCCCCACTTGCCGCAACTGGGGAAAGCCCGCGTGCAGCAACGAGGACCCAACTCAGCCAAAAATAAATAAATAAATTTATTTAAAAAAGAATTCCTTCAGTTATTTTTAAGCATGAGTTGAAGTCTACTTTTGATTCTGTTCTATTAAGCAGCCTTATTAAATATATTTTTTTCTTATTGGAAAAAAATTACAGTGTTATTAAAGGTGCTAAAGAAGACCTAGATAAACAGAGATACAGTATGTCCACTGACACAGAGAGCTTACTTTTTCGATGACGTCAATTCTCAAACTGATCAAAATCCCAGCATATTTTTTTCAAGGAGCTGGACAAACTGGATTTTATGTTCACATGGATGAACAAATGAGCAAAATACCGAAGACTATCCTGCTGGTCTTGGGGAGTCTCCGACGAGGTGGGAGGCAGCTGCAGCTCACTGTGGGGACAAGGACACTGGTGGCGGAGGTACCAGGGAACACCCACTGGCGTGAGCTCTCCTGGAGACCACCACCCTGGCACGAAGACCCAGCCCCACCCAACAGCCTGTAGGCTCCAGTGCTGGGATACCTCAGCTTAAATACAATTATTAACATTCTGTCTAAACTTCTTTATACTCGTCAACTTGAAAAGCCAAGAACCACGATCTTTGTGTTAAAATCTTGCACTGCTCTTGTATTTCTGTCCATTTCTCCTCCTCACCATTGTGTTGTATCAATTTTCATGCCATGTTACTTAGAGCAGAAGTGTTCATGACAGTTAATAGCTCATCATGGTTCATATTATTCAGTGTCCTTTCTGATGTTTAATAACATTTAATAATATTTCTTTAACCAGGTTTTAAAAAGTAATTTTCAGAAAGAAGTAAAATATGGCTCTCAAACAGATATGAAAATGATCCCGAAAAAAAAAAAAAAAGATCCCGTGTTTAGAATTCTCTTCTGTTTACTAAACAGTGAGGAAATCAGTCACATGTTATAAGCAATTCCAAGGAAAAATCAAAAGGGCACAAATTTATTTGGAGTAAAGGAATTGAATTGCAAATGGGGCAGAACTGGTTTCTCTAAAGGGGGGAGGGGGAGCCCATGAAAACTCCAAGGGACGAGGTGTAGTTTGCGTGTCTGTCAACTTCCAGAGTTGTAAAGTAGCTCAGGCACAATGAGAGGCAAGAACCTGACAGCCCCTCAGGGTGCGCAGTAGGCTATGCAGTTTCCATTGGAACACAGTTTTTTCCCTGCAGTTTCTTTTTTAAAAAATTAATTTATTTACTTTTGGCTGCCTTGGGTCTTCGTTGCTGCGTGTGGTCTTTCTCTAGTTGCGGCGAGCAGGGGCTACTCTTCGTTGCAGTGCACAGGCTTCTCACTGCGGTGGCTTCTCTTGATACAGAGCACGGGCTCTAGGTGCACAGGCTTCAGTAGTTGTGGCATGCGGGCTCAGTAGTTGTGGCTTGTGGGCTCTGGAGCGCAGGCTCAGGAGTTGTGGCGTTCAGGCTTAGGTGCTCCGCGGCATGTGGGATCTTCCCGGCCCAGGGCTCGAACCCGTGTCCCCTGTTTTGGCAGGCGGATTCTTAACCACTGTGCCACCAGAGAAGTCCCTCCCTACAGTTTCTCAGCTTTTGATAAAAAAATAATCTCGGGGAATTCCCTGGCGGTCCAATGGTTAGGACCCTCGCTTTCACTGCTGAGGGCTTATGTTCAATTCCTGGTTGGGGAACTAAGATCCCACAAGTCGCACAGCGTGGCCAAAAGAAAAAAGAAAAAGAAAAATAATCTCAAAGACTATTCTTGATCACAAAACAAGTCTGGTATCATTTGGCCTGATCGTTTCCATAGGCGCAGCAGGAGTGTTAATTCACGGTGTTAGACTTCTTGAGTTTGCTTTGCTGGAACTTTCCATCACGATTTCAGATTGGACTGTTGAAAGCTTGTTTGTTGTCCTGAGTCCAGGAAGCCAAGAACTCTCCATGTTTCACCTGCTTGGTGATTTTGAGAAAATTCCTTTTTTCTTGAGGTTTCCAAAATATTCTGAGGTTCCTGGACCTGCCAGGAGATGACCTTCCTTAACCCTCTGTGAGCCTGCCACCTGCCAGTTATCCTGGGAGGGAGGGCTTTGTGAGCATTGCTCCATGAAGTCAACCACAGATCCTTACAGGCAATGGGTCCTGATAATTAAATGAGTATCATTCTCAACTCTGGCTGCCCAGGCAGGGCCTTGGCTGCATAATCCACATTTCCAGTCAAATCCTGGTAAAAACAAGGACAGATTCTCTTTGAGCCTATGCAAATTACTATATTGTCAGGCAAGTAAGAATAGTCAACCGGAGTTTCTGAGTTCTGGAGGACTCGGGCAGGGAGAACAAGATACCACTTAGAAATGTTTCATTTCAGTTTACAAAACCAGAGACCACTAAATGTATGTGGACTACAGACAGCTTAAGGGGAAAAAGAAAGAGTTCCTTGCATATCTAGAAAGGAGAACATTAAAATCACATCTATAGTGTTCCCAACAACAGCTGCCTCGTCCCTCATTGGTTCCTTCAGTCCTAGGTGGTTAATCCTTGTTCCTCTCAGTCTTGGTTCTGAGGTCTCAATGGTCCATCTGCTTCTTGACTAGGGTTCTGGAAATCCTGAGTCAGTCCACTGGGATGGCCTCACGGTGGTCTAAGCAATTCCTGTAAGCACAGTCTTTTCCCACTGTGCTGACCTGACTGTAAAGCTTTCTCTCCTTTTTCTTCTTTCTTTCTTTCATTTTTTTCCCATTAAAGTAAACAAACTCTTTGTAGATGTTCACTGAAGAAAAAATGCACAACCTAAAAGTTGAGAATTATGTTTTATTCAAGAACGTTACTGAGGACTGTAGTCTGGGAAGGTAGCCTGTCAGATGGATCTGAGAGACTGTTCCAAAGAGGTCAGGGAGGAGAAAGAACATGTAGGAGTTTTTGCTGAAACAATATATATGTAGTGAGACATCAAAAGATTACTGCTAATCACAAAAAGCAGGCATCTCGAGGATTTTAGTGCCTTTCTACCTATGGGAAGATGCAAGACCTTGGGCCCATTGAAATCATTCCTTTGATATGCATCTTAACTATGTAGGGACAGTGTCCTGTTTTTCTCCATCCCAAATCCCCTCAGGGTGCACAGTTGGGGTGGCTGCAGAGGCTGATAGCTTGGTGGCAGGCAACATTCTTTGTTTATTGAAATGGCAGACAACATTTTTTTTGTCCATGGAGATGTCAAAGACTTAACATGGCCATGGTTAACTTACTAATAATTTTCAAAAGTGAAAGATCTGATGAGAGTTCATAACAAGAATAGTGCAACTGAGAAGTTACAGTTGGTTGTTTCTGTGTCATGCAGAACAAAGTTAGTCCCCCACCCGCACCCCCACCCCACCCCCCCCCCCGGCAAAAAAAAGTTTTAGATTAAGTTAATCTAAGATGTTTACGCCTATTTTCAAAGAAGACTGCTGAAGCATTGATTACAAGAATAATCCTCAAGTGTATATACTTAAACTTTTGCTTCTTATTTTTCTCTGCTGCGGAGAGGGTATGTCTTTGGGTCTCTTAATGGATGGCTCATGACTGCCACTTTGAGAAGCTGCATAAGGGGTATGTGCTGCTGTGGAAGGCTTCTGTGTGTTCTGAAGTCTGCTGAAATGCTGGTGTGTGTTGTATAAGTCACAGGTGTCCACCCCCCAAGTTCTCTTGAAAGAGAAGTGACTTTGGTTTTGAAGAGGTACTTACTGTTCTTCTTGAGTATTTGAATTCACCACGAGAGAAACCCAAGTGACGTGCACACAGAGGACAAACCATTTCCCTCATCTCGTTTATAGGGAAGCTGCCTCATCACCCCCTTCCTACCCCTGAGGCCCAGGGTTCAGGTGAGGCACCTGATGCACGCTTGGGACCGTTGCAACCCCGTCTCACAACTCAGGTAACACTCCTTTACGTAAGAAACTTATTTCTAATAACTTTTTACTGATTGCTTAAATACTTTATTTCATAACAGAAACTTCAAAATACAGTAAACACAATTTAAAAAGTTTCCAACTTTTAGCATTTCAACATAGTTGCCAGTAACATATCAGTGTGTTTCCTGCTATTTTTCAAAATTACAAAGTATAATATATATATATATGTTTTATTATATAGCTTTACCTACCTAGGTATTATTTTCTAAATCTTTACCAACATAATAGTTTAAAAAATGCATCTTTTAAAAATGTCTTATATTTGGAGCAATTTTAAATTTTTTAATCTATTTATCAGCCATTTATATTTCTTCTTTTGTGGGTTATTTATGCAAGTTTTTAGCTAATTTTTCTACTTGTGTGTTTGTATTTTTCTTGTTAGTTTGTAGGGGTTCTTTATGTGTTAAGGAAATTGTTCCTTCTCTGTTACACATGTTTCTCAAACTTGTCATTTGCCTTTTAATTTTTCTTTTTTTAAAAAATCCACAGATAACTTTTTTTTCATCTAATGAACCCTGTCAGTCTACTTTAAAGGTTTATTTCACTGTTTTCTGGCTTAGAGGTTTCTTTCTATATTTTGAGTTTAGGTAAATATTCACCTGTTTCTCTAGTTGTTCTATTTTACTAATTGTCATAGTACCCTGTAAGTAATTATCCTCCTTTTTCTCACTGATTTTGAATTGACATTTTTATCATGTACTGAAAATCTATACTCTTGCTTATGTTTGTGTTTAATTTTTTATTTTGAAATAACTTCAAATTTACACAAAGTTGCAAGAATAGCACATATACCCTTCACTTAGATTAACCAATTGTTAACTTTTTGCTACATTTGCTTTATCATTCTTTCTCTTCCCTCCCTCTGCTTCCTCCACATTTTAGAGAAATAGGTAGATCTAAGTTGCAGACATCGAGCCCCTGGATGCCAGAATACAAGGACACTCCCTGACATATAGCTGCAGTAAAATATAAATTATCAAAATCAGGAAACATAACATTAATGCAGTCCTAGAATTTAATACATATTCTGTGTTCAGATTTTGCCAGTCACCTCTTTTCAGCCATCCTCCTCCACCAAGCAGGCCGTCCAGGACCTGTGTGGCATGCAGCTCACGCGTGTATGTGCACATGTCTCCTTCAGCCTGGACGACTGCTCAGCCCTTCTTTGTCTTTCACAACATTGGCATTTTTGAGAAGTTAGGCCAGTGCTTGGTAGGTGATGGGCCTGATGCTGCAGCATTGTTAGGTTCGGGTTCTGCATTTACTTTCTGTACAGTTCCAGTGAATTATCTGCTCCTGAGCAGGTGCTCTCCGGCTCTGAATCCCGTAGCTTCGTAATGTTTTAATAAGTTACAAATACATATAACAGCTTGCCCTTGTTTCTGTTCCTTTACAGAATTTTCTTGGTTGTTCTTTCCATTTATTCTCTGTTGGGTGGATATTGTTATTTATGTATTTATTTTTATTTTAAGTATTTTTAGACTTCTAAGATAAAAAGACTAATATAATGAAACCTGTGTGTACACCATCCAACTTAATAAGCAAAATGTTGTAAGTTAAAACCCCTTTGAGTGTTCTGCCCCCAATATCCATGGTCCCTTCAGACTTTCCCGAGCCTGGTGTTTCTCTCTCTCAGCAGATATTTAAAGAATCTGTGTAAATCACACCGAGCTGTGTGTACATCGTTCTGTACACATGCTCTCATTCAGCACTGTGTTTCTGATGTACACCGTTGGCCCTTGAACATCATGGGGGTTAGGGGCACGGACCCCCCTCCAGTGGTCGAAAATCCACGTTTAACTTTACAGTCGTCCCTGTGTATCGGTGGTTCTGCATCCGTGGATTCAGCCAGCTATGGATCATGTAGTCCTGTACTGCATATTTATTGAAAAAACTCTGCATATGAGGGGACCTGCCCAGTTCAAACACATGTTGTTCAAGGGTCAACTGTGTATATGTTGGTACATGTAGCTTTAGTTCAGGAATTGGTAAACCTTTTCTGTAAAGGACCAAATAGTGAATATTCCGGCCTGTAAGGGCCAGAGTCTCTGTTGCAACTTCTCAACTCTGCGTTTGTCCTGAATGCCAGCACAGGAGATATGTAAACAGGCGGGCATGGATGTGCTCCAGTAAAAGTTTATGGACCTTGTAACTTTAATTTCATAATTTTCATGTCATGAAATATTTTTCTTCTTTTTTGATTTTTTTCAACTATTTAAAAATGTAAAAACTATTTTTAGCTCATAGGCTCTACCAAAAAATGTGGTGGGCAGGATTTGGTCTACAAGTTGTGCTTTGCCGACCCCAGGTCTAGACACAAGTTGGTGTATTTTCTTTCTATTTTGTGAATACACGAGCATTTACTTATCCATTCTTCTATTGATGGGCATTTAGGTCAGTTACCATTTCTTTGGTGTGAACATTGTTACAGATGTCCTCATGTGCAGAAGTTTCTCGGGCATGGACCTAGGATCAGAATTGCTGTGTTCTAGGCTGTGTACATTTTATCTTCCTTAGATACTGTTGAATGACACTGTCAAGTTGTTATACTGGCCTATACCTTCAGACAATGCATGAAGATCCTTTATAGTGTGTCACATATAGGTATTTCAGAGGTCAACAAAATATAGTCACCTGTTTTTGTTGCTATCAAAAATTTTTTAATAAATAGGCTTCGTTTTTCAGAGCAGTTTCAGATTCACAGCAAAATTGAGCAGAAAGTATAGAGAGTTCCCGTGTACCTCCTGCCCCGACACGCGCACAGCCTCCCGTGTCATCAGCAACCCCCAACAAAGCGGTTAATTTGTTAGAATCAATGAGCCTGCCCTGACACGTCATCAGCACAGTCCACAGTTTACATCAGGGGTCACTCTTGGCACACTTTCTACGGGTTTGGACTAGTGTATAATGGCACATGCTCATTATTATAGCATCACACAGAGTAGTTTCATGGCCCTAAAACTCCTCTGTGCTCCACTATTCATCACCCGTAACCCCTGGCAACCACTGATCTTGTTCCTGTGTTCATGGTTTTGCCTTTTCCAGGATGTCACAGAGTTGGAATCAAACAACAAGTAGCCTTCTCAGATGGGCGTCCTTCCCTTAGCAACATGCGTGTAAGGTTCCTCCATGTCTCTTCCTGGCTTGAGAGCTCATCTTTTTATTGATGAATAATTGTCTAATAGCTGTACCAGTCTGTTTCTCTTCAACATCCCTTTAAACTTACACTTTCCTACTGTTGCTGGTCATTTGGAACAGAGTTGACTTTTGTAAAATGATTTTGTAGCTATTAACTCTTCTGAACTGATTGATGCCAACACATGTGTCAGTATTTCTCTTTGCTTTTGTGTGTTGATGGACGTAGCATCTGGGGTAAGGACCGGGCTGCTTCCTTTTCTGGCCTCACACCATTCATCTTTTCTCACCCCACTGTCCTGGGCAGGACCCCACACAGCGTGGAGGAAAACTGGGTGGCTGACACCCACACGTTTGTCCTGGTTTACAGAGAATGCTTTTCCCATTTTTTATCTTCAGGTAGTATGTTTGCTGTAGGCTTTAGTATTATGTTGAACCATACAAAATTGCCATTTTATGGGTCAAAAGTGGTCAGATACCAGCAATTTCATATAATTTGACCTAATACAGACTCTCCATCAGTTTAGATAAGTTTGTTTGTTTGTTTGTGGCTTGTGGGATCTGAAAGTTTAACTGAAAGTTAAAACAAAAATGTATGAGTGCATTACTTGGCTGAAAATCCAGAACTTAATTAAACTTGAGCAGGAGAAGCGGCAGCAGCAGGTGGCCCTCCGTGCAGGGCTCTGCACAGTCCCGGGCTTCGGTTCTCCTCGGTGCCCCCTCCTGACTGCTTTTCCACAGGCTTCCCCTCAGAGGGAAGATGTGAGTGTTTAGGCTGCAGGGGGCCAGCTGTGCACTGAAGATGTGTCACAAACAAGAGCTGCAGGGCCCCTTGTGTGCCTGGCGGGGCCCAGGGTGCCCTCCCTGGGCACCACAGGAAGGTTGTGTGACTTTCCGGTCTTGGTTGCCCTCGAGGGCGGGGAGGTACTTCGATTGCCATGATGAGGCCTGTTAAATTCGTCCTGGCCGGTGAACCCAAGCAGGTTCCCCACTTTGGCTTGTCACAGAGCCGAGTAAGTCCCTCATATCAGAAATTTGGGGAGAGCGTTTCTCCCTAATCTTGAGGTAAAACTCAGTAAGGTACCCCATCAATGACCCACGAACACTGAATTTCTTTTATTTAAATTTCCACGACAGGACTCTAAGAATGCCAAGAAAGAATGTTTCCCTGAACGCTCAGGAGAGAGCCAAGCCCGCTTGGCACAGACAGTCTGCAGAAGGGATGCTGAGCCAGGCTGCACAGCGGGGCCAGGGCTGGTACGCAGGATCCACCAGGGCCACGTCTTCATGCCACATCCCGACCCAGGAAGCACCTGGAACTGGAGTGCTTGGTGTCAGAGAGGGTGGCCGTTGCCCAGAGTGACAGGGCTTCACCTCAGGGCATTGGCCCTGGTCCCCAATCCCACCTCCCTCGCCTCCCTCGGGATTGTGTTTCATGTTTTTTTTTTTTAGCTGCACCGCGCAGCTTGTGGAATCTTAGTTCCCCGACCAGGGATTGAACCCGATTGAACCCGGGCCCTCGGCAGTGAAAGCACAGAGTCCTAACCACTGGTTCGCCAGGGAATCCCCCATGTTTCATGTTTAAATGTCCAGAGCCCCTCCTCGGGCCACGTCCACTGTCTTATCACCCCAGGAGGGCAGGGAGAGAGGGTGCCTTTCAAGGATAATTCTCTTTTCTCTCTTTCACAGAGGCAACACAGAATCTCCACAGTGACTTGCAGATCAGCTCCTCAGAAAGAAAACCAGTCCCCAAAGCCACGCCTGGCTCAAGAATTCCAGGAGGAAAATGGCCACCACACCCAAAGGTCCTCATCACTTGCCAGCAGTTCCCTCCAGGACACATGGAAGTTACTGGACCTGGGATCCAGCCCTTCTGGCCTCACCTCCCAGGACGACTCGCCTCCAGGTAGGTGAAGACGTACATCCCCAGGCCGTTGCCCCATTGGTCTGGGTGCTGGCCATGAGGACAGCTGTGGTGGCCACTCGCAGGCTGACACACAGAGTGAGCACGGCGTTCTTCCTGCTGTGGTTAGGGAATCTGTAAATTCTGCAGTCCTGTCCTCTGATTTGGTGCCTGACCGTCCCCCAGGGACAGAGGGTGTCTCCCAGCCCCGCGTCCAGCTGACCATGTCACCATGTCTACCCAGAGTAGAGCCCACAGGTCACGAGGGTGGGGGCAGTATGGTCAGTCTGTGACTCGGGCAGGCGGGTGTTCTGTGTTCTGCTCAGCCTCACAAGGCCAGGGCAGCCCACGAAGTGCGTGTCCTCTGCCCCCGGGAAACTCGCTCACTGTAAGTTCTCAGGAAAGTTCATTTGAAGGGCCACCTTTGGGGGAACTGCGTGAGACCAAGATGTAGTAAGCAGGGTGGGCAGAGGGGAGACTGTTTGAAGACCGGGGTTGGGGGAATGAACTTGGATCCCCTTCCGGATCAGCTCACAGCAAGCACCCTCATTCTCGGCTCTCAGCCTCAATGCATGAATGCTTCCTGCTGTGCCCGATGTGCCAATGGGCATTTTAGATTATTTCCAGTCTTTTGCCGTCACCAATAACGTTACAGTGAATTACCTTGTACATTGCTGTAGCGCATGCATAAAAGCGTAAATGTAAATTCCCGGAGGGTGTATCGTTCTGTCCAAAGGTATGTGCATGTCCAGTTTGAGAAGATGTTACTTGGGCTCCATCAGGTGGTACCAGTTCACACCCACCCAGCAAAGGCTGAGAGGGCATCTTTCCCCAGACCCTCTCCAGCAGTGTCATCGAACTATAATCTTTGCCAGTCTGTTAGGTGTCATTTTAATTCATATTTCTCCTGTTAGGAGGTTGTGCATCTTTTCACATGTTTGAGTCATTTCCCTTTCCTTTTCTTCAGTTCTCTGCCCATTTGTATACTGGGTTTATAATCTTTTTCTTATTGATTTGTATGAGCTTATTATATATAATGGAAATCAGACCTTTTCTGAGATATGAATGGCAAATATTTTCCCACAGTTTTTCATTTGTTTTTTGACTTTGCCTATGGTAGTTTTTGTCATGCACGTATTTTTTTATTTTTATGTAATTTAATTAATGTTCTTGTTTTTAATCCTTTCTGGGTTTTGTGCCATACTTGGGTTTTTTCCACTCCAAGATTGAAGATTATTCTGCCATGATGTCTTCTAATACAGTTATGGTTTCCTTTTTTCATAATTAAATCCAGGATCCATTTGGAATTTATCACTGTGTAGGTTATGAAATAGGAACCAAACTGTTTTTAACCCCAGGTGGCAATCCAAATGTCCCCACACCAGTTTTTTTTTAAATATTTATTTATTTATTGACTGCGTCAGGTCTTAGTTGTGGCATGCAGAATCTTTTGTTGCGGCACACGGGCTCTTTGTTGAGGTGCGTGGGCTTCTGTCTAGTTGTGGCACACGGGCTCCAGAGCACGTGGACTCAGTAGTTGCAGCGCCTGGGCTTAGTTGCCCCGCAACATGTGGGATCTTAGTTCCCCAACCAGGGATGGAACCAGCGTCCCCTGCATCCTGTGACGTATTCTCAACCGCTGGACCACCAGGGAAGTCCACTCCCCATACCCGTTATTGAATAACTCACATTTCCCCACTTGTTTGAAATCCCGCTTTTACTATCATGTTAGATGTTCTGTGTGTACTTGAGTCTGGGTCTGGAGCTCTTATTCTGTCCCTTGGTTCGGCAGTCCCCAGCCTTTCCACAGACAGGGGTGCAGATGGCTCAGGCGGTAATGTGAGCGAGGGGGAGCGGCAGATGAAGCTTTGCTGGCTCGCCCGCCGCTCACCTCCTGCTGTGCCGCCTGGTTCCCAACAGGTCACGGATCAGTACCAGTCAGTGGCCCGGGAGTTGGGGACCTCTGCCTTGATTTATTGGTCTTGGTCTGTCCACGTGCAGTGCTGTTTGAATTGTTACTGCTTCCTGGTCCCTTGTAATGTCTACTGACTTAGGATCTCCAGTTATGCTTCTTTCTCAGAGTTTTCCTGGTAATTCTCATTTGTTTATTTATTTTTTTCCCATACAGTCTTTAGGCCCAGCCCCAAAACTCTGTTGTGGCTTTTCTCAGGATTTGTTAAACCTGGGTTCTGCCCCTGGAAGGAGCCACATCCTCCCAGTGGTCCACATTCTGTCCCCTCTGGCGGCAGCATCGCCCCTGTGATGCCTCGAGTAGTCTCCTCAGATGCAGACTGGTCTGTTCTCCTCACAGCTCCCGCTTGAGCTCATTAATCTGAGAAGCTACTGCTTCAGTACATTTTAAATTCAGGAACGTTTTGCTGTATTTTTCATCGGCTCTATCGGAAGTTTTTGGTGAATGTTCATTGTCGTTTTGCTGGTTTCCTTCCTTCTTTTTTCTCGTAGCACTTTTGTTCCTTTGTTCCCCCTCATCTTTAAAAGAAGTGATTTTTCCTTGACCAGGTATTTGTAGGAAACTTATAAGGGAAATGAGGCCAGGGCCATTGTCCAGTCTAGCAGTTTTGTTGGTGGTTTTTAACTAAGTCCGGCCTTGACTTATCTCTGCCCGTTTTCACAAAGCCCAGCTTCTCTCCCCTCCCACCCAGGCACGCTGCATCCAGGGGGTTGTGCTCCCACCTCCTGGCTCCTCCTGAGGCCTCCCACCGTGCCTGTCCTTCCACACACCCCTGCTCATTTCTACCGCCTTTGGCAGAACCACCATTTTTCCCATCTGGAATTTTATCTCTAGTTTTCATGAAAATTTTCTCTTTTGGGGGATGATTTACAGGAAGAGTAGGGGAGAAATGCTGACTCAATGATGCTTTCTTCAGGCCACACGTCCATCTTATTTCCTGATAAATGCACTTTCCTCCAGCTCTGCTTTGCTTTAGCAAAAAAACTGAGCAACTGTGCGCCACCCGTCCCTCACTAAAAAAAAATTCCAGAGTAGGTGTCGGGCCGAATAGTGAGTATTTTCGGCTTTGTGGCCCAATGGTCTCTCTTGCAACTACTCATCTCTGCCTGCAGCTCAAAAGCAGCCGCAGACAATGTGTAAGTGATCGGTGTGGCTGTGCACCAATAAAACTTTATTGACAAACACAGGCAGTAGTGATGCTGTTTCTCAAGCTGAGTATACAGGTTTCTGTTTTATTCTTTGTTTTATTTTTTAACAATTCTTTAAACAATACACGTATGTTATATGTGCTTGATGTAGTTTGGTATCTTTTATAATGAAAAGATTTTAGAGGGAGGGAGTGGTCAACTGGGTGGAATGCTGCAAAGAGGTCAGGGAAGGTCAGGGCAGAAAAGTGCTCTGCGTCACTATGGCCTTCTGGCCGTCTCAGTGGAGTGGTGGACTTGTCATCCAGCCTTCCCAGTTAAAGGGGCTGGAGGAGAACGGGTGGACAGCTTAGTCAAGATTTCTTGGGACTTCCCTGGTGGCGCAGTGGTTGAGAGTCCACCTGCCAATGCAGAGGACACGGGTTCGTGCCCCGGTCTGGGAAGATCCCACAGGCCGCAGAGCGGCTGGGCCCGTGAGCCATGGCCACTGAGCCTGCGCGTCCAGAGCCTGTGCTCTGCAACGGGAGAGGCCACAACAGTGAGAGGCCTGTGTACCGCAAAAAAAAAAAAAAAAAGATGTCTTGCTCTGAAAAGCAGCAGTTAAAATAGGGACTGGGGACTTCCCTGGTGATGCAGTGGTCAAGAATCCACCTGCCAACATAGGGGACACAGGTTCGAGCCCTGGTCTGGGAAGATCCCACATGCTGTGGAGCAACTAAGCCCATGCACCACAGCTACTGAGCCTGCGCTCTAGAGCCTGAGAGCCACAACTACTGAGCCCGTGTGCCACAACTACTGAAGCCCACGCGCCTAGAGCCCATGCTCTGCAAAAAGAGAAGCCACCGCAATGAGAAGCCCACGCACTGCAACGAAGAGTAGCCCCTGCTCACCACAACTAGAGAAAGCCCATGTGCAGCAACGAAGACACAATGCAGCCAAAAATAAATAAACAAATAAATAAATAAATTTACATTTAAAATACTTTTTAAAAAAGAGCGATATTGGAGGAAGTTGTGGAAGTGCAGCCTGTCTATATGCAGGTTGGGAAGATGGGCGAGATGTGATGCTTGTGGCTGGGGAGGAGGGCAAACCCAGGAGAGAAAGGGGTGGGGGGGCTCAAGGGACTGGGGTTTGATAGCACAGGTCAGAGGCAGGGAGGTGATGGGTAGCCAGAACTGGGAGCTTACTGGCCACAGCTGACAAGCAAGCTGCCACAGCCTCACAGGCACCGGCAGGAGATGCGGAGAACTCGTCGCTCGCAGCACAGCAGGCAGCCAAGGGTCTCCTCAGTCCCTGTCCCACGGGCCAGGGCAAGAGTCTCAGCTGAGCGACCCCAAACAGGCAGAACCCAAATCTTTCATAGTGGGCTGCAGGCATATCTGCCCTTTGCCCCCGAGGGAGTCGTGCTGTCTTCTTCTGAGGCTGTTGGCCGTGGAAACACCCAGGCAGGAGAGTCAGGAGCAGAAGCCTTCATTGGCCTGAGGAGAACTGTCCCAACAGCAGGTCTGGTGGTGGGAAAACAGGTGCCGGTCGGTTCCCTTTATTTCCTCCTTTCAAGTATGAGGCAAAGCCATGGACTCTGAGAGGAGGAGGTGGAGGGAGAGGTAGAAAGAGAAGTGTGAAATGGTCGTCTGGTATATGAGGAAGCAGGGACAAGTAGTGGTGGATGGTGCCATCAGCCATGCAGGCCCCCGTGGATAGCAGGGCCTGGATCAGGGCGAGAACAGCCCGCTGGTGGCTGCAAACACGGCCCCCGGCAGTGGAATTGGCTTGGGGTGGAGGTGGGGATGGTTTGTATTAGTTTAAATGCTTTTGGCTACAAGTCACAGCACAGCCTGATGAAAGTAACATACGGGAGCTTCCCAACCTTTATCTCATCATGGCACCCATAGAAAATCACACACGGTCACTGAATGAGGAGGAGAGAGCCAAGGTGGCCAGCATCATGGTAGCCTTCGCGACACACAGTGTGCATGCACAGCAGCAGGACACACTGACCAAGAACTTGCATGTCAAGGCCGAGGTAAATGAGCTTACGGCTAGCTCCTCTGGGACTCTTTCCTCCTAAAGGTTCCAAGATGGCTGCAGCAGCTCCAAGCATCACGTCAGAAGGCCAGAGATGGAAGGCATACTTCTCTCCTCCTGCTTTGGTTTCTTTTCATTGGAAAGGGAAATGTTTCCCCAGAGCTCCCAAATTCCCTTTTCCATCTCGCTGGCTGTCGGGGTCACATGGTGTCCCTTGACCAGTCACTGGGAGATTGTCTTAGACTCTGTGAACCTGCTGCCTGGAACTAAATGGTGTTGGGGTTCCTTGGCAAGAAAGCTGGGGAAGGGCTGTGCTGTGGGTGGGCCTGCAGCAGAGTCTGTGCAGGGGAAGGTGCTAAGACACCCATACAGAGGGGTTGAAGCTGCTACTTCTCAGCAGCACTTTGCAGTAAAAAAGTAGGAATGATACATTGCTGCCTAGGCTTTTGGTTCGCCCCGTGAAAGATTTGGTTGGGAAGAAAGGTTGAAATTAATGCAGTTTAGTTTTAAGTTCCCACAAAGCTTCTTTATGCTCTCCTTGTATCTTGAATATTTGAGCACGCGTAACTGAACTACCTGTCTGGTATTTCTACTTTGTGTAAGTGTACTTTTTAAAACTTTATTGGTGACTTAAATGATAACCACAGCTCTGGTTAAGACGTAAGCCTGTTAGTATTTATGATAAAGGATTGCGTGGGCTTCAGTCCGCAGTCAAGCAGTCTGGAAGCTCCATTCTGGAAGGTGGGATGTCTTGTCCTCTGCATTTTTTTTACATTTTTGGCGCATTTTGAGTAGCAAACTGTGAGACCTAGCAGTCATGAACTGAGTTAAAAGTGATAACGAGAGAGTTTAACAATTTGTGGCATCTGCATTAATAACATGAATAACTACGTGGTGTTTCTCAGGATGGAGGGAGGTTTTCCTGCTGAAAGGCCACACTCCTCATGGTTTTGAGGTGGGGCCAGGGCCGCCCCTCCCACCTCTGCCCTGACCCGCCCCCCCACGCCTGTCCCTGCCCCTCCTACTCATGCCCCGCCCCTCCTACCTTTGCCCCGCCCCTCCCTGACGTCCTCTCCCTTCCTCCCACATGCACACAGAGCTGTCGCTTTGCCGGCCTTACAGAGTCCTGCTGCAACCTGGTCTCAAGGCAGGGCTGCAGCCTGACATCCTCGGCCCCGCTGCACCCCAGATCCCAGGGCCACTATAGCCCCCTCCTCCATCCTCCTGGATCTGTGGTTCGCAGGGTGTGGCCTCTCCATTCCCAGCCTCCTCTCACCCTAATTCTTGCTGCATCTGGACAGTACCCGGTCCCTCTTCTCCCCTCCCCTCCCCTCCCTTCCCCTCCTCCCCCCACTTCCTGGAAGCAGTGGCTCAAGGACTCCGACCCCATCTCCCCTCCTCCCCAGACACATGCAGCCCAGCTCCCTCCTGCACCTGTGGACTGTGGACACACCGCCACCCCATACCTGCGGACCCCTGACCCCTGTGCACGTGTGGGCACCCTCTACCTTCCTCTCCCCAGCACCTGCCTGTTCCTTGAATCCCTCCCTTGCTAAAGTTCACTCCCTACCTGGCTTTCTTCCCCCTTAGCACTAGCCTCCAGACCACGTGCTATTTTTCTCATTTATCTTGATTCTGTTCTGTCTGCTGGAAGAATGTAGGGGTGGGGGCATCTTCCTTGATCCTTGACCCCTGGCCAGCACAGACAGGTACACAATAGGTGCTCAATCAGGATGTGCAGGAAGATAACTGGGAAGAATGGGAGCCCAGCAAGGCCTTGGGTCCGCAGCTCAAGGATCTAGAGGCTCAGGAAGTGCATGTGATTAGAGAAACAACCAAGCATTGTCTAAAAAGTATAAGATTTGAAAGACAGACTCTTCCTGGATGGAGTATTAAATATTATAAAGACAGCTGTTTTCTCCAAATTGAAGTAACCAGTTAGTGTAACAAAATATTGACAGAGGGCTTCCCTGGTGGTGCAGTGGTTGAGAGTCCGCCTGCCGATGCAGGGGACACAGGTTTGTGCCCCGATCCGGGAAGATACCACATGCTGCGGAGCGGCTGGACCCGTGAGCCATGGCCGCTGAGCCTGCGCGTCCGGAGCCTGTGCTCTGCAATGGGAGCGGCCACAACAGTGAGAGGCCCGCGTACCGCAAAAAATAAATAAATAAATAAATATGGACAGAGTTTCTCTTGAAGCTAAAATAAGTGGATTTTCAAGTTGTAGAGCAATAAAATGCATGGGGAAGGGGGAGTAGCAAGACCCAGCCTCATGGCTGTGTGGCAGGCACAGAGCAGAAACCCTTCCCCAGCAGAGCCTGCAAATCAGAGCCCAGACACAGCAAGGTGGGGACACAGCATGCTTCCATCCTCACAGCCCCCACCCAGACTACACACTAAAACGCAGCCCAGGCGCAGTTAAATGCCTTAAAATCAAACCTAAAAATATGCAGAATTGGAACTATTTACAAATGACTAGAAGGTTATAACCTTAGATGTGACTTAAAAATCACAGATTTCTAAGGTATTCTTTCTTAACCTCAAAAATAACCCAACTAGAAAGATATTTTGAAGCAACATGACAAAGATCAGTCATATATAAATAACTCATCCAGGTTGACCAGAGGTACAGGGGCGGAAACACTCAGCCAGGGCAGTACCAGAAAATATGGATGTTTGACCTGTCAGCAAAGCAGCCCTTGAAGAGCTGATCCTGGGCCTAGAGGGGGCGGCCCAGCCGCTTGGCCTTCTTGGAGGGCATTTATTGGTGAATCTGCCCCAGGGGTGGTTGGGAGTCATCAGCCTCCCTAGTGTCCGTGCTGCACGTGCAGGCGGCCCAGGTTGGCAGGACATGGCGCATCCACTGGAGCAGGGGGGCTCCAGACATCGTCCAGCATGAGTGACACCTCCTTGTGGCTAAGAAATAAACTAAAACAGCGCAGAGGGTTTTCAGTGAAAGTCAGTCTTCTCCGTTTCCGCTTCCCTGCCCACCTGGCCACCTGTCCCCTGCTCTTCTCCGGACACGCTCTGCACTCCATGGCTACGGAAGCATGTATTTAAATGTGTGTGCGTATCCTCTTCCTGCTGTGTAAAGTGCTGTCTGCGGTGTTTCTCCATTTTGGTTGACACAGAGCTCACAGATCTTTTCAGTAGTTCAGTGGTCCTCTGCGTAAGTGCTTCCTTTCGCCTGCCTCACATTCACGGACACTCGGGTCGCTTGTAGTTTGCAGTACTTCAGCGAGTCTGCTGGTGTGGGTGGTTGCTTGTGGGAGTGTGTGGTCAGGTGAGTGTGTAGGAGTGAAATCGCTGGGTCAAAGGTGTGAGTGGTCTGAGCTCTGGGAGGTGTTACCAAATCGCCCTCAAAGAGTTGGTGCAATTCATGTTCATGGCCACAGGGTGTAAAGCGTCCTTCCTCACTCCAATACTGGTGGATTTTTCTCAAACATTTTCTTTAAAAAAAAGAAAATGCCAGTCTGATAGGTGAAAATATGGGTTTTAATTTGCAGTTTTTAAATGATGGGTAAGATTGGCCATTTTATGTGTGGTTTGTATGTCGTTCAGGTTTGTACCCTTTTTTAAGGTGACTATGAAAGGTAGCAACAGAAGAAAATGCATGTTCGCTGTGGTCTTGAAGTCAGGACACAGAGGGTAGAAAAGTGCTCTAGAAGGGGCTGTGGCCCCTGCTCTGGGAAGAGGGCTGGGCGTGGGAGGCGGGGAGGGGCTGGACATGACTTTTACAAATAAATGCAGCCTGAATGGGTTTTTTAAAAGAGAGGAGTCCAGCTAGAAGCTAGTATTTGTTGAGTGCCCACCTGTGCTAATGCCTTAGTGCCAATGCCACTCCCACAGTAAACCAATGCCATCCAACCACTGGGTCCCGTTTTCAAAACAGGACGCCTCACCGCCCAAGGCCGGAGTTCCCAAGTCCCAACCCTCATTCCACCCCCTGGAGTCCCAGAGGAAAGAGGCCTGACCTCATCCTCAGGGCAGAAGGTCAGGAGGGGCCAAGGTTGTCCCTGGGGTCACACAGATAATGGGCAGAAGCTCCTGAGGAATGCAGCACTCCTTCAGAAAGAGAGGCACCTGCCCGGCCCTGCCCTGGGGGCCGGACACACCTCCCCACATTTCAGTGTTCTGAGCACGGCCCAGCACCCCTGTGGCCTGGCTGGTGCTGGGGCTGGCATGGAGCGAGGTCCCTAGGTTTCTGCTGTGGGGTCTGAGAAGGTCCTGAGCAGTCCGGCTGTGCACCCTGCTTTCTCCTGGGTGGAGACTCTTCCCCTGGGTGCTCCCCACCCACTGAGGATGAGGGAGTGAAAGGGGATAAAGTTTTTAAAGGGTACAATGTTAGTGTTGAGGTTTTTTCCTTTAAATTTTTATTCTTCTGAAAATCATATTAGTTCCTCCTGAAATTAAATTTTTTTCCTTTAACGAGGGTTGCATAAGATTTTAAGATGGAGCATGCATGAGCCTGTTAACTGGTTGCTAATCCAAAGTTATTTTTAAGCCCTGTATAGTGAGAACATTTCTGTGCAGATCTCACTGTAGAGATGACACCTAAGTCATAGTTGCCAGGCTGTTCTGAGGATCCAGGAAGCCAACAAACAACCACCGCCTGTTCTCAGCCCAGTGCTTGCTCACATAGTGCCCGGTATCGCCATTAGCCCGGATCGCACTCTGCCCGCCACAATGGATTCCTCTCCCAGCAGCTCCTGGAGGCCAGGGCTCGACATTCAGATGAAGAAACCCAGGCCCAGAGATGCTAGGCTACTTGCCCAAGGTCACATAGCCCCCAGTTCGTGGACCAGGACCTGGCTGAGAAGGGTCCAAGACACCAGAGCCCCGGGCACCAGGCAGCAGGTGGCTGAGTGACGGTGGCAGAGCCGTGCGGGCTGCAGGGCGGTGCTCGCTGGAGGGGGTTGGTGGCCCGGCCATCTGGCCTGTCCGGCGGGGGCAGTTGGTGACTCCACTCTGTGGCTGCCCCTCCATGGCAGTGTGGCAGTGTGGCTCCAGCAGTTTTTTAAGATGATAGAAATCTTGTTTTTTATATAGAATGTGTCAGTTTTTGAATATTGGCAACTAATTAAAAATCAAAGTAGGGCCAAATTGCAGCTCCGTCTGTGAGCTACAGACCCCTGGGAGCCAGATCCAGCCATGCCTAGTGGTACGTGGTCTGTGTGACCTCCAGCTCCAGGGGACTTGCTCCAGCAAAGCACCTTCTCAGACCGGGAATAAAATGACTGCCAGGTAAACTGAGATTCTCCTATTCTGAGAGTCACACATGATTGACTGCAGAGCAAACGTGCCAAGTCCCCCAGTCTCGTCTTCGTGGTTAGTGGGCCATTCTGCAGGGTGTCACCAGCCTATGAATAGGGCTAAGTGGGCCCCCAGGACACCAGCTCAGCCTGGTCTTGTGTGTTTTTGAGTGGAGACTGTTCCGGACCTTCCCTGAAGGACGCTTGGACTCAGAAACAGCATTTGGGGCCAATCTCTGAAGGCAGATTGTGATTCAGCCACGGCTCTGCCGGCCCAGCTGTGCTCTGAGGACGTAGATACACACTCTCAACACAGGACCTTAGAGCCACCTAGTCTGCACGCCCTCAAGACCAGGAGTATCACCATCTGGCCTCCCCACACATGCTTTGTGTTTCTCAGTAAACCTAGGGGCTAAGCACAGGAGAGCAGATTCAGATGCCCCGGCGCTGCATTGAGTGAAAGATGGAAGGAGCAGCTGCCTGTGGTTGGACTTGTGATAAGAAAAGGTGAAATCTCACCTCAGAGAACAGTCTGTGATTCCAGGGTAAACACACCTGGAATATTACATTCTCTTCTCCCCATCTGTGGTCCTCAGACCTGTGTGCAAACCAAAGAATTCTCCTTGGGTCTGAGACTCTGTCCTAGAAGGTGGGCACCAGGCTCCTGGTGCGTCGCAGTGAGATGGCAGACCCAGCTCGGAGACTGGCGAGCCTGACCCATGGGGAGGGAGGCCAGCATGAGCCTGGGGAGGGGCCGTCCTCCACACCAGACACGTGTGAGGGTGGAACACGAGCCATCAGAAAGGCTCAGCCCACACTCTCAGCAGCCACTGTCGCAGCGGCCTCTTGGGGTGGATGGTAATGGGAACTGCCCAAGGGAGCACAGCCAGAGGCTCACTGAGCAACGTGACCAGAACTGTTCCAGGATCCGGGGGGACGAAGGGGTCCTGCCCTGTTTTGCCAGCATCACGTTTGTCCTTTTGGCTCTGCCCATTACTACTCTGAAGATGGGACTGAATGAGAGCCAGGTTCACCAGCGTGCACCCCCTGTCAGCATCCTCTGTAACTGCAGCCGAAGAAATCTAAGAACCAGTGTTCTGGTCAAAGGAGGGAGCAGTGCAGTATCTTGAATTAGGTGAGCAACTCCAGCTTCCTGCCTTTACTGATTATTATAACCTGAGACATTTTGGGAAGTACAGAGTATCCTCTAAACTTTTTGAGAAACAGATAGTCAAATAGATCTTTGTTAGCTATTTTCTTGAAGTTGTTATGATGAAACAACTTTTCCTGCCACTTAGGAAAACACTTGTGTTGAAATAACTTTTAAAACACGGTAAATACTTCAAGATAGAGCCAAATCAGCTTATACTTTAGTGATGTTCATTCTGGGGCCACAGCATGACCAGCAGTCCCTCCTGCTTCTGGCCAGGCTAAGGACTAGACATTAACATCCCTCCATAAACAAAATATATGGAACAACTGTTTTCAGACACTGGAAAATAAATAGCACAGGAGTGTGCTTCTTGAAAGAAGGGAAACAAATGAGGCACCTTTCTGGTTCCCCTGGATTTCTGCTGCAGGCACAGGGAGGGGAACACCAGGCAGGGTTCAGTGCCTTCCTGGGTGGAGGAAACAGGAATTGCAGTTTGGGGAGGCAGAGGGGCTGGAAGTTGCAGGGAAGAGTCCAGAGAAGCAGGGGGAGGGATATGCAGAAGAGAGCTCCAGAAGTCTGAATAGGGATTGTCTTGAGTCCTTACTGTGTACTAGCCCATAGATGTACAGAATAAGACTGCACAAACCCAGGCAAAGGAAAGACAGCTTATAAGCGCAACCATTTCCAGAGCTCTCATGGGGTGGGTAGATATTCAAGCTCCAGCCTTCATTCAGTGGATACCCAGAGAAGTTACACCTTGGTCGTAGAGCTCACTGTCTCTGAAGTGCAGGCCCATCTAGACTTACTTTAGAAAAGCTTAAAAACAATCTTTGAAATGACCAAATGAGGAACCTAACTGCCTACAAAACAAAGCCCAACACTCTAAAAAAAAAGTCAAAATTTCAACACAATACTTAAAATGTCCAACAGCCAGTTAAAAATTATAAGATTTTTGAAGAAACAGGAAAATGTGATCCAAAGCCAAGAGGAAAACCATTCAATAGAAAGAGGTCCAGAAATGACAGAAATGAGGAAACAAGCAAAGACGTTAAAAGGACTGTTACGACTATTTTCAGGTATTTAAAGGAAAATACATACATAATGAGAAGAACTGAAAATATAAAAAAGAACCAAACAAAACTTCGAGATGAAAAATACAATATTTGATAAAGAAAATACATTGGATGGGATTAACAGTAGAATAGAGATGGCAGAAGAAAAAACAGGGAACTTGAAGACATAGCAATAGAATCGACCCAAAATGACACACAGAAAGAAAACATGGGGGATGGAAAACAGCCCCAGCAACCTGGAAGATAGCATCCATTAGTCTTAACAGAGAGGAGAGAAAGATGGGCAGAAAAAGTGTTTGAAGAAATAATGACTTTTTTTTCTAAATTTGATGAAAACTCTTAACTCACAGATCCGAGAAATTTGTCTACCCCAAGCATCAGGATAGACACATGGGCACAAATGCAACCCAGGGAATATCATAATCAAGTTTCTGAAAATCAGTGATAAAGTAAAATCTTAAAAGCAGTCAAAGAAAAATAAAAGACACATTACATGGAGATGAATGAAGATAAAAATTATGACAGGCTTCTCTTCAGAAACTGTACGTGCCAGAAGACAAGGGATCATTGTCTCTAAGCCAAAAGAAAAAGGAGCTGCCGAAATAGAATTCTATACCTAGCAGAAGTATCCTTCAAAAATGCAGGCAAAATAAAAACGTTCACAGACAAACAAATCAGATAGAATTAATCACCAACCGACCTATGCTACAAGAACTAGTAAAGGATGTTCTTCAGGCAAAGGAAATGACAGCAGATGAAAACTGGGGTCATCAGAAATATAGAGACAGCAGGGTGGGTTTGTGGGTAAACGACAGAGATAGCCTTGTGTTTTTCTTTGAAAGATCACTGGCTGTTTAAAGCACACATGATAGCAGTGTACGATGGGGTTTGTGATACATGTACAAGTAAAATGTATGACAAAATGGCATAAATGGTGGGAAAGGGAAAAGGAAGTACACTCCTGTAGGGCTCTCATACGTGAAGTTGTATAATATTACTTCAGCGTAGAATGTAATAAGTTAAAAATGCATAAACCATAGTGCAACCATTCAAAAACAAACAAACGAAACTCACAAAGAAGTATAGCTAATAGAGCAGTAGTGGAGATATTGATAAAATGGGATAAAAAACATAAATTCAAAAGTAGGCAGGAAGGGACTTCCCTGGTGGTGCAGTGGTTAAGAATCTGCCTTCCAATGCAGGGGACGCAGGTTCTATCCCCAGTCAGGGAACTAGATCCCACATGCATACCGCAACCAGGAGTTCGCATGCCACAAGTAAGGAGCCCACGAGCTGCAACTAAGGAGCCCACAAGCTGCAACTAAGGAGCCCATGAGTCACGGCTAAGGAGCCCGCCTGCTGCAACTAAGACCCAGAGCAACCAAAATAAATAAGTTAAATTAAAAAAAAAAATCTTGGGGCTTCCCCAGTGGCACAGTGGTTGAGAATCCGCCTGCCAATGCAGGGGACACAGGTTCGATCCCTGGTCCGGGAAGATCCCACATGCCGCGGAGCAACTAAGCTCGTGTGCTACCACTACTGAGCCTGTGCTCTAGAGCCTGTGAGCCACAACTACTGAGCCCACATGCCGCAACTACTGAAGCCTGCGCGCCTAGAGCCCGTGCTCCACAATGAGAGAAGCCACTGCAATGAGAAGCCTGCACACCGCAACAAAGAGTAGCCCCCGCTCACCGCAACTAGAGAAAGCCCACGTGCAGCAACGAAGACCCAACACGGCCAAAAATAAATAAAATTTTTTTAAAAAATCTTCACAGAAACATCCAGATTAACGTTTGACCACAGATCTGGACACTGTGGCCCAGCTAAGTTGATACATAACATTAAACATTAAAAAAAAAAGAAGTCAATTAATCAGGAAGATATAACAATCCTAAGTGTGTATGCCCCTCATAAGACAGCTTTAAAACACATGAAGTGAAAACTCACAGGAATGAAAAGAGATATAGACACATCCATAATTACAAGTGGAGAGTTCAGTGCTTCTCTATCAGTAATTGATAGGGCAAGTAGACAGAAAATCATTGGGGATAGAAAAGACTTGTACCTCACTATTAACCACCATGACCTAACTGACATGTTTAGACCTCTCTGGACAATAACAGCAGAATATACAATCTTTTCAGGTACACATGGAACAGTCAACAAACTAGACCATATATTGGTCCATAAAAACCGGTCTCAGTAAATTTAAGAGGATTAGAATCATACAGAATATGTTTCCTGACCACAGAGGAATTCCACTGGAAATCAATAACAGAAAGATATCTAGAAAAAGATCCAAAAATTTTGAACATAGAACACTTCTAAATAATCCATTGATCAACAAAGAAATCACAAAGGAGTGCTTAGAAATTTATACCTTTAAATTCTTACATTAGAAAAGCACATTGGTCTGAAATCAGTGATCTCTACACCTTCACCTTAAGAAGCTAGAAAAATAAGGGACTTCCCTGGTGGTCAAGTGGTTAGGACTTGGCACTTCCACTGCAGGGGGGCATGGGTTCAATCCCTGGTTGGGGAACTAAGATCCCACACGCCGTGTGGCATGGCCAAAAGAAAAAAAGAAGATAATAATGGAATAATAAGAACGACTACATGCCAATAGTTTCACAAATTAAGTTAGATAAAATTGGCAAGTTCTCTGAAAGACCCAAGTTACCAAAAACTGATTCAAGAAGAAATAGAAACGTGAATATGCCCGTATTTATTTAAGCACTTGAATGTTTAACTTAAAACCTTCCCACAAAGAAAACTCCAGGCCAGGTGGCTTCACTGGTGAAGTCTATAAAACATTTAAGAAAGAAATAATATTAATTCCACCCAAACTCATTTTCAAAAAACAAAGGATGAAAGAAGATATTCAATTCATTTTATGACACCAGCACTACCCTGACACCAAGACCAGACAAAGACATTACAGGAAGAGAAAACTCTGGGCCAATATCCTTAATGAATATAGACCAAAAAATCCTTACTAGAGTATCAAATCCAATGATACGTGAAAAGCATAGCACATCCTGACCCAGTGGGTGTTACCTCAGCAATGACAGGTCGGTATAACATTAAAACATCAATATGCTATATTAACAGATTAAAAAAGGAAAACCATATGATATGTCTCAATAAATACAGAAAAAGTATTTAACAAAATTGAACATCCACTCATGATTTCTTAAACCCTCAGCAAATTAGGAATAGAAGGGAACTTGTTCACCCTGATAAAGGGAATCTATGAAAAACCTGCAGCTAGTATTTCACTTGGTCGTGAAAGGCTGATCCCACTTTCACACTTGCATTCCACACTGTGCTGGTAGTCCTAGTCATGTAAAAAAGCAGGGAGGCTGGACATACAGAATGCAAAAGAAGAAGTAAAACTGTTTCCTCCACACACTGCATTATCTAGTACATAACAATTGTAAATAACCTACCAAAAAAAAACCCTACTAGACCTAAAGAGTGACTTTAGCAAAGGCCCAGGATATGAGATCAATATACCAAATCCATTATATATCTAGCAATGAAAAACTGGAAATTGCAATAAAAATACCATTAACAATAGCATCCAAAACCATGAAATACTTAGGGACATACTAAACCAAATACCTGTACACTGAAAAAAAAATCATTGCAGAGAAAATTAAGACCCAAATAATGGAGATATAGCATATTCATGGATCAGAAGACTCAATGTTAAGATGTCATTCCTTGCAAAATTTATCTATAGATTTAACACAATCTGAATTAAAATCCCAGCAGGCTTTTAAAATTGAAATTGAAAATTAAAATTTACATGGAAATGCAAAAGATAGAGAACATCCAAGGCAATCCTGAAAAAGAACAGTTGAAGTCACTTAAACTACCTGATTGTAAGACTTACTGTAAAGCTCTAGTAAACATGACAGTATGTTGTTGGCATAAGGACAAAAAATAGACACACACACACACACGCACACACACACACACACACACGGTGATTGATTTTTCAATTAATGTAACTTAAGAGGAATGGATTGTTTATGCAATTAATCGTGCTGGAACAACTAGATATCCATGTGGGGAAAAAAACAAATCTCAACTCTTTTATCAAATACAAAAATTAAATCAAAATCTATCATAAGCCTAAATTTAAAGTTAAAACTATAAAACTTCTAGAAGAAAGCATAGGAGGAAATCTTTGTGACTTTGGGATAGGCAAAAATTTCTTAGGATTAAAAAAAAGTTCCAACCATAAATGAAAAAAAATTTGCTAGATTGGACTTCATCAAAATGTTAAAGTTCTACATCTCCAATGACACTGTCAAGAAGATGAAAAGATAAGCCACAGGCTGGGAAAAAATATTTGAACACATATCAAGGACTCGTGTCCAGAACATTCAAAGAACTTTACAACTCAGTAGTAAATGAATAGCCCAATTTTTAAAATAGCCAGAATACTAGAAAAGACACTTTACAATAGAAGAGATACAAACGGCCAGCAAGCCCATGAAAGCTACTCATTGTTAGTCATCAGGGATATGCAAATTTAAACCACAGCGAGGTGCCGCTACACGTTCCTTCACTCAGGTAACCGAAAACATACAAAAACATGACAATATCAGTGGTAGCGAGGATGTGGAGGGGCTGGAACTCACACTGCCTGAGGGAACACAGGATGTTCAGCTGCTTTGGAAACTAGCTTGGCAGCTTCTTAAAACTTTCTTACTACACAACCCAGCCATTCAATTCCATGGTAACCGTGGGAGAGAGATAGAAACATGCACGCACCGGAAGGCCTTAACGTGAATGTCAGACTGGAAACAACACAGATGTCCATCAACACATAAATGGAAAAGCAAATTACTATGTAGCCGTATGGTGGACTACTACTCCACAAGCAAAAGAACTACCGATACATATGACAACAGGAACTCAGAAACATTTCTTTGATCTCTGGAAGAACCAGACATCAAACAGCACCTAGTGGGGCTTCCCTGGTGGCGCAGTGGTTGAGAGTCCGCCTGACGATGCAGGGGACACGGGTTCGTGTCCTGGTCCAGGAGGATCCCACGTGCCGCAGAGCGGCTGGCCCTGTGAGCTATGACCGCTAAGCTTGCGCGTCCGGAGCCTGTGCTCTGCAGCGAAGGGGCCACAACAGTGAGAGGCCAGAGTACCGAAAAAAAAACAAAAAACAGTACCTAGTGTACGCTTTTTATGTGAAATTCTAGAAACGAGCCATATAGTCAGTAATGACAGAAAGCAGATTGGTGGTTGCTTAGGGCCAGGGGTAGGGATGTTTGGAGTGATGGAAATGTTCCACATACATGGATATATACATTTTCTACAACCCATTGAAATGCACACTTAAAATGGATACATTTTATTGTTTGTAAATTATAGCTCAATAGAAGTTATTTTTTTAAAAAAAACATCAAAGGATCTCCTGTGTTTAGCATCACCCAGACAGCAGCTGGGAGCTTCTGCTCTCTATGTTCTCCTCTCTACGTTCTGTCTCTCTCCTGCCCCATGGTCCCTTCCAGTCTCAGTTTCTAGTCTAGGAGATCTGCGTCTGTCACAGGCAAACCCAAGAAGGGCCAAAGTGAGAAAGACACCAGTGTCAACTTGCCTCACATTTGATGGCCGCTGCAGGTCCTTGCAGAATTCTTGTAATTCCTATCAATTTACTCAGGCTCTCTTAATTATCCTCCACTATGGCACTCAGGACTCCTAGGGGAGGTCATTACTGTCAACAGTGCCCTCTTAGCAGGCCCCAGGGCCTCTCGGAAGGGCCTCAAGAGCCCTGGGGGGTGGGAGGGATGAAGGAGCCTCTGGCTTCCTACCCTCATCCCAGCCAGAGCTGCCCTTCCCTGCAGGCCTGCACTCAAGATTTTGTTTAAAGAAATAGTACCTCAACTTTAAAAAGCATTAGAATCAGCGTATAGAACAAACCCACTTCTGGTTTCTTGATTCATACGCGGTCATTTGCTCTCTGGAGAACACTGCAGATTTCACACTCACTTTGTAAAGAGAGGGTGGCCTAGATCCTCCTTCGCTGAGGGAAGGCCCCCAGGTGCTGCAGGCAGAAGCAGCAGTGGAAATAGTGGCCACCCTCTGGCCACAGACAATGATGACAAGGCGTCCGGCTGCATCCCAGTGAGACTTCATTTACAAAACAGGTGGCAGGTTGGTTTAGAGTCTTCTTGCTATTTCCAGTACTTTATCCTATTTGCCAGATGGTTACAGTTCTGTAGAGAAGTGCTCTGTAGTAAGCAGGCTGATCTGTCTACCCCCCTTGCTGAACTTCCACATTAACACTAATAGTTTGTCTTTGGTGCTTTTTTCCCTAAGTGGATGATCTTGCTGTCTTCAAATAGTGAGTGTTTCTTCCCTTCAGTACTTATAGTCCTATTTAGTTTGCTTTCCTTACAGAGCTGGTTGGGGCCCTGGAATCATATTAACAGGAGTGTCATCATGGACATCTTGTCGCATTCTCTGAGTTGAGGAGGTTGAGGCTAGTTTTCCACTAAATAAAGTGATTGCTGTGTGTTTTTAAAATATAACATCTATCAAGTTAAAATTTTTTCCTTTTTTTTTTTGGTTGCATTGGGTCTTAGTTGCAGCAGGCAGGCAGGCTCCTTAGTTGCAGCTCACCGGCTCCTTAGTTGTGGCATGTGAACTCTTAGTTGCAGCATGCATGTGGAGTCTAGTTCCTGGACCAGGGATTGGCCCCCTGCATTGGGAGTGCAGAGTCCTAACCACTACGCCACCAAGGAAATCCCTTCCCTTACATTCTTTTTTTTTAAAATAAATTTATTTATTTATTTATTTTTGGCTGAGTTGGGTCTTTGTTGCTGCACGTGGGCTTTCTCTAGTTGCGGCGAGCGGGGGCTACTCTTCCTTTCAGTGTGAGGGCTTCTCATTGTGGTGGCTTCTCTTGTTGTGGAGCATGGGCTCTATGCATGTGGGCTTCAGTAGCTGTGGCTTGCAGGCTCTAGAGCGCAGGCTCAGTAGTTGTGGCACGCAGGCTCAGTAGTTGTGGCTCGCGGGCTCTAGAGTGCAGGCTCAGTAGTTGCGGTGCACGGGATTAGTTGCTCCGCCGTATGTGGGATCTTCCCGGACCAGGGCTTAGAACCCATGTCCCTTGCATTGGCAGGCGGATTCTTAACCACTGAGCCACCAGGGAAGCCCCTACATTCTTGATTTACTAAGAGTTTTCATCATAAGTAAGTGTTAAACCTCATCAGCTGTTTTTCTGCATTGATTATGATAATCATATTTTTTTTTGCTTATTGTGGTGAAATATGGTGTTAGATTTTCTGATATTGAAACAGCTTTGCATTACTGGGATAAACTATACTTGATAATGATATATTTTTAATACTTATTTGATTTGATTTGCTAATGTTTATATACAGTTTTTATAGCTACATTTATGAGTTAAACGGGCCTGTAATTTTTTCTTGGGTGGTCCTTATCTGGTTTGGGAATGTAGATTACTTATAAAATGAGCTGGGTAGCTTTCGCTCTTTTTCTACTTTTCTGAATAATTGGAATAAGATAGAAATTGACTATTCCTTGAAATTTTGGTTTCTTTGAAAATTCAGTACAACCTCCTGTAAAGCCATCTGAACCACCAGTCTTTGGGGAGGGAAGTTTTTGATCATCATTTCAATTTCCTTAATAATTGTTGGACATTTCAAATGGTTTTGTAACTTTCCATTTCATCTAGATTTTATTAACTTACTCGTGAATAGGTCTTTATAACATTCATTTTTACCCAGTTATTCCCCTGCCATGTTCATTTTCTCTCCCTTTTTTGGATCAGTCTTGGCAGAGGTTAATCTTATTAATCTCTGCAGATAGCAGTTTGGGTTCTGTTGATACTCTGTGCTGTTTGTTTTCTTGGAGATTCTATGTCACTGAAACTTGCCTTTAACGCTGTGACATGCTTTTTCCTGTTCCCAAGTTTGTTCTGTTCCTTACTCTCCCACTTCTCCCATTGGAGGCTAGCTCATCTCCTGGTAGTTTTAACTGTTAGTATTTCCAGATAAGTGTATTTAAAGCTGTTTCAGCTCTGTCCTACAAATTCTGAGATTCAATTCTAAATATTTTTTTAATTCACTATTTGATTTCCTGTATAACTCAAGGATCATTCAGTAATACATTAGTCAGTTTCAAGGCAGAAGAAATTTGGGGGAATTTAGATGTTGATTTCTAATTTTATTGTATTTTATTTGGAATGAATTGAGACTTGTTCTGTGACCTGATATGTGGTCTGATTCTGTGTGTGGACTGTGTTTGGCTAAAAAAAAAAAAAAAAGTGTGTTATCTGCCTATTAGTTTAGACGTCTCTGTGTCTAATAACTCATGGTAATTAATTCCGTTGACTAAGTCTTTGCCATCTCTGTGTGGGTTTGTGATCAACAGGGGTGATTAAAACCTTCACCTACCGTTTTGGATTATCTATTTTGCTCTGCAGCTCTGTCAGATGTCATTTGATATGTTTTGAAGTTGTCCCTTCACCAGAACACAGAGTTCTTCTTTGCCCCTTATGACACTTTGTGCCTAATTCTATTTTTTGTTTTGTTTTGTTTTCAATTTTTATGTTTGTTTTCTTTTGGCCTCACCACACGGCTTGGGACATCTTAGTTCCTCAACCAGGGATCAATCAAACCCAGGCCCCCAGCAGTGGAAGCACAGAGTCCTAACCACTGGACACTGGACTGCCAGGGAATTCCCTGTCTTTTGTTTTAAATGGGTCTTTTATACAACATCTTGTTGGATCTTGTTGGGGTTTTTTTTAATATAAATTTATTTATTTATTTATTTTTGGCTGCGTTGGGTCTTCGTTGCTGCACGAGGGCTTTCTCTAGTTGCGGTGAGCAGGGGCTACTCTTCCTTGTGGTGCGCGGGCTTCTCATTGCGGTGGCTTCTCTTGTTGCGGAGCACGGTCTCTAGGCGCACAGGCTTCAGTAGTTGTGGCACGTGGGCTCAGTAGTTATGGCTCACAGGCTTTAGAAGGCAGGCTCAGTAGTTGTGGCGCACGGGTTTGGCTGCTCCGCGGCATGTGGGATCTTCCCGGAGCAGGGATCAAGCCTGTGTCCCCTGCATTGGCAGGAGGATTCTTAAGCACTGTGCCACCAGGGAAGTCCTGTTTGTTTTTTTTAATCCAATTTGAGAATTTTTTTCTTCGTTGCTGAGCTTAACTCATTTATGTTTATTTAGTTCTTATCATTGGGCTTAATTCTACCTATTATTTACTTCCCATTTATTTACTTTGTTTCTTTTTTCTACATTCCTGCCTTTCATTGGAGAAATCAAGTTTTCTGCTGCTGCACTGTAAGTTACAGATTCTACTTTTACCCTAGGATAATTTCACTCACTCACACCCATGTTCACGCAGCCCTACTGATTTCTCACACTTATTACCACTTTCCTGTTCCCCCGCCATAGGCACGTTCTTTACACACTCCTCTCCTCCCCATGACCGGCTGCCCCACCCCATCACAGCCACAGTGTCTGGAATTCTCATTTCGGGTCGTTGTGGGTCTGCATGGGTTTGATTTCTCTGTTTCTAACGTCTCTGGCAGCTTCTTCGGGATTTGTTCTTCTCCTTCTGTAAACACTCCTCCCAAGAGTATTCTCAGTGTGGATCCTTATATTGAACCAGAATTTGTATCCCACTTGTCTGAGAACCCCTCGTGCCTGCATCCCTGTAGGGATTTAAAGTTTGTGTCTGACAGATTCTGTCCTCCATCAACATCCTGTAAGAATGCTGTTCAGTCCTCAAGTAAGCATAATAACAATGTAACTAATCCTGGGAAATGAGCGATTTGTTTTTTAACTTGGGAAAGACAGTAAAAGATTTCCTGGGCTTTGCACGTGTGGCTCTCGTGGCCAGGTTTCTTGTGATTCGAAGGTTCAGCCCTGAGTGATTTTGGCATCATTACACATGCTACTCCGTTTATATTTTAGTGTAAAATAGAGAGCCAGTTACAATCCTGAACTACAGATGTCACACACAAGTGAGCAGGAAATCTCATAGCGTAAAATTCTGTTGTTTAGCTCTCCACAGACCCTGCTACAAACGTGTGGGTTTCGGGGTTCACTCTACGACCAGGGCTGAGCCTCCCTGGTCCACGTGGGGACTGAGGGAACTCTGCAGAT
Source organism: Globicephala melas (assembly GCF_963455315.2). Taxonomy (NCBI): domain Eukaryota; kingdom Metazoa; phylum Chordata; class Mammalia; order Artiodactyla; family Delphinidae; genus Globicephala; species Globicephala melas. The sequence goes on along the minus strand of NC_083333.1, from coordinate 33,115,327 downwards.
GGGCAGAAAAGCCCAGCCATCTACAGAAGGGGCCCCCAATTCATGGGGTGGGACGTGGGTCAGGCGTTCAGAGCTGCACGGGCACCCTCCTCCTGGCAGTGCCCAAGGGAGGCCTGACAGAGGGGCAAGAGCTGCATTCTTGCTTCCAGCCCAGCGGCTGCAGGTTGACGGTCCTGGACTTTTGCTCTCGGCCCAGCTGCACCACCTCTGTGTCAGGACGGGGGTCCCGCAGTCCCCGTGTAGGGGCCGGGTGTGAGGCAGGTGTGTGCCCAGGAAGCTGCACCTGGAGCCAGGCCTGGCACCGTGGCGGCACTCGGCAAATGCCACACTTCTGCTCACACGGTCAGTCGTTCCGGCAGCCCAGGCCCCTGGAGAGGCCTCCTGGCCTCCTTGCCAGCCTCAGGCCTCCCACTTGGGCTGAAATCAGACAGGGAGCAGCAGAGAAGCTGTGGGGAGCAACCGGACACGCAGTAGGTCTGCGCAGAGCTCACTCCCGCTGGCCGCCTGCCCTGCAGGGCACGACTGTCACTGGCCTCTCCTCCTGAAGGGGGTGGGGTGTGGTGTTTGCGGGGATGGGGACCCAAAGCAGCCCACAGGGTCCTCAGGCTCATCGCCTGGGGCCTGGTCCGGACTCACGGGGCCTGGAACAAGACAGGCAGCCAGTGTGCTTGTGGCTAATTGGTGGCCCTCCCGAGGGGGCAAGTTTCTGTGGAAGAGGAGAGTGTTGCCTCACTCACAGCTGTCCCCCCTCCAAGAAGGAGCAGAGGGCAGCCCTTCGAGGCGTGTGGCCTGCCGGTCTGCACCCTGGCTGGGTGCAGAGGTGGGCAGCCCCTCCACATGAGGATCTCCAGTGGTGCTTGGGTGCCCGGCCTGGCCTACCTGGGGGCAGAGCCCCCACAGGTCCCTTTGAAAGTGTACCTTTCATGAATGTCATCTTGTTTATCAGGTTTTCAGGCTTTGATCTCTGGAAAGAAGGCAGATCAGAATCTACCCCGCCCCATGTGCCCTCCCTGCTGTCCTCACACATGCCTTACAGAGGACACAGGCTCTCTGGGTGCAGCCTGGGCACTCGGCTCCCCCCCACCCCGCCAGGCAGCCCCGCCAGCCCTCTTCCCTCCAAAGGAGGGACCCAGCCAGGCTTGGTGACCCAGCCTCTGCTTTCTGCCACCTGACCGCAGCCCCCACTGCCCTGACCTCTGTCCTGGTGCCATTTCCTCCTTGCCCACGCCTGCACTCATGTGCCTGGCGCCTGCCCACCTGACCTGGCCTCTGCCAGCCCCTCTCCTCAGGGGAGCTGGGGCTCAGACAGGCCCCGAAAAGGGGTAGAGTCACCATGGAGGCGGTGCCAGCTCTCCTCACGTCCTCTGCCACAGAGTATTTCTGCTAAGTCCCCTGCCCAAGTCCTGGCACCCTGCGGCCCGGCAGCCCTTCCCAAAGCCCAAGATGGAAACCACACTGGGCCACACTGAGGGATGCTAGCAGACAGTCCTGGATGAGCCCAGAACCAGGGAGGAGGTACCCCCAAAATGATGGTAAGCAGGAGCAGTTAGGGGTTAGTGTCAGGCCTTAACTTCAGGAAGGGAGGGGGAGGAGTGGTGATGCTGCTCTGTTAACCAGGTTGGTCGGGACAGCGTCCCCAGCCCAAGGCTGGGGGTGGCTACAGGACCCTGAAGGAGCTGGCGTTTCCTGCCTGCCCCTCCTCCACCCTGCTGAGTAGAGTCAGGCCTGGCAGTGTCCTCCCAGAGCCTCTGCACCAGGGGCCAGCAGCAGCTCCCGGCAGGGCACCATCCACACCCATCATACACGGAAGGCTTGGGGCGCTATCCCAACAGTGGTGGGAAGCCTTGGAAGGATTTGGGGGTGGGGAGTGTAACAGAATCTAACTTTTAACCACTGATCCACAAGGAGGCCCAGGGTGAGGGTGAGGAGACCTGGGGGTGTGACTCCCCCAATTTGAGAAATGTTGAACTTTGGGGCTTAAGGGGCTCCCAGGGAAGCAAGAGAGAGGTCTCGACAGAAACGAGGGGCCGCCGGCACACAGAGGTGGTCACCCAGAGAGGAGAGGGAAGGACTGGCTCGGGCAGCTGAGGCTGAAGTGAGCCTGAGGAGGCCTCGTCCCCTGTGGCCACAACTGGTACCTGCGTCGAGAGCAGCCACCCAGCTCCTGTGAAGGCTCTGGAGAGCCGCGGCAGACATGGCGCCATACCCCCTTTCTCAGGAGTGCAGCTGAGTCCCCAGCCCTTCCAACTGCCCTTCCAGGCCTGGCAGGCGTGCTCAGGGTCGCCCTGAAAGCAGGCAGCCTAGAAGCCAACTCAGAAGGGAGCTGACCAGCAGCTCCGAGCCTCCAGAGAGCTGTGCTCAAAGAGCCAGCCCTAGGAGGCCCTGAGACAGGAGACTAGCCCACTTCCCCCGGGGCGCTGGTCCACAAGAACTTCCAGGCTCAAGGTCATTACAGGCGCCAGGAAGGTTGTGGGGAAGGCCACCCACCATAAGTGCAGGCCCACACCCCCCTTGGCACTGTCAGCCCCTGCAGGGCCCCCCGTCCTGCTCCCGGGTTCATACTGGGAGGTCTTCGGCATCTCACTGAACCTTCCTGAGAGCTGGAGCTGGACCAGCAGCCCATGAGAGGCAAGTGCTGTGCCCCCAGATTTCCCTGAAGCCTGATCAGAACCAGTGCAGAACGACAGCAGAGCAGGTCAGGCAAGGGAGAGCAGGCAGAGAGCACGGTGGGAGCCTCGCTTCCACACACCAGCTCCTGGTCCGAGTGAGGGCGCAGAGTAACCAAGCGGAGACCATGGCTCGGGCACAGGGAGTGTCCTGAGGAGAGCAGGCCTGAGGTGTCCAGCTTCGTGCCTGAGCCAGGACTGCCCTGCCCCGGGAGCCTGTCCTGGAGGAGCCAGTCACCCCCTCAGGGTGACACTGCAAGGAGAGGGACAAAAACCAGAGCCTGCAAGGCCGCCTGTGCCATCCTCCCAGCCTCAGCTCAGAGGCCCTGCCCACAGGCAGACAGGTGGGTCTGCCTGGCCTGTGCTCCCAGCACACAGTGGAACCACCTGCCTGGCATCCGGCTGAACTGGCAGACAGCTCCTGACAGCTGGGCACAGGGAGCTTGGCCTCCCAAGCAAAGGTCTTGGGGCCTGGGCTGGCCCTTCTCCCTCCACCTCACTTTCTCCAGGAGCCTCCAGGTGGAGACTCTGGGATAGACTCAGGTCATGCCCACAGAACCCCTGAAGGGCTGCTCCCTCGAGTTATAGGGAAGGACCCCCAGCATCACAGCGGTCAGGGTCCTGACCCTGCCCCTCCCCAGTGGCCGCTGCATTCCAGAAGGAAACCAAGTGAGCAGCATGGAGCTGACCAGAGATCCCTGTATAAGTACTTGTAAAGGCATCTGGGGTGGGAGTGTCTCTGTGTAGAGAGGAGGAGTTCGTCTGGGGTTTAAGAACCACAGACACGGGCGCTTTCCCAGAGAAGGAGAGGCAGCCATGGCCAGTGGAAGCAGAAGGGAGCCTGGGGACGTCCAGGGACGCACTTCCTCACCCCACTCCAGGACCCGGCGCATGGAGGCACTGGGCAGGAGGAGAGCAGAACCTGGCCCAGCTTTGGGGCTGAGGGCTCTGGGGAGGCCACTGGGTGTGACCCCTGGAGGCTCCGGGAAAGGAGGAATGGTTCCAGATATCTCCAGAGGCCAGAGGAGCAGAAAGAGCACAAGATGAGAGAGGGGGCCAGGGCCTGGGTGCCCCTGGCAGACCCCGAGCTCATGGTGCTGGAGTCACTGGAAGAAGCCCAGCACGCAGCCCTGTGTGTGTGCTTTCAAAGCCCAGGCCTTTCCCATCTCCCAGCTCCACACCAGCACTGTTCTTTTCCTCCAGAGGCTGTGCAGCTGGCCTGTCCTCGGCCTCAAGTCTTGCCCAGGTTGGTTCCTGTCGTCCACCTGTACAGCACGCGGCCATGCGCTGGGCAGGCCTTCCAGACCTCTCCCCACAGCGTCCCACCACCAGACCCAGGGGGGTGGGCTCGGTGACACTGGGTAGACGGTGTGCGTCACTGCAGTGTGTGTCACACGTGTGAGATGCCAGTGCCAGTTGGCCAGGCCCCACCTGTCTTTACACCCTGGGGCAGCATTGTCTTTTATTTTACTTATTTTTTGGCCTCACCATGTGGTATGTGGGATCTTAGTTCCCAACAGGGATAGCACCTGTGCCCCCTGCAGTGGAAGCATGGAGTCTTAACCACTGGACTGCCAGGGAAGTCCCAGCATTGTCTTTTTGTGCAGACCCTCCTGGAGCTCCAGACCCCGGTCCTGCCTGCTGGGCCAGCCCAGGAAGGAGAGCCGCCCCTGAGCTTGCATCTCACAATTGCTTTTTATTTATTTTTATTTTTTATACAGTTTTTAAAGGGTTACACTCCATTTACAGTTATTACAAAATATTGTCTCTGTTCCCCATGTTGTACAGTACATTCTTGTACGTCTTCTTGGTACTTCTAAAAAAGAAATACAGGGCTTCCCTGGTGGCGCAGTGGTTGAGAGTCCGCCTGCCGATGCAGGGGACATGGGTTCGTGCCCCAGTCTGGGAGGATCCCACATGCCACGGAGCGGCTGGGCCCGTGAGCCATGGCCACTAAGCCTGCGCATCCGGAGCCTGTGGTCCTCAATGGGAGAGGCCACAACAGTGAGAGGCCCGCGTACCGCAAAAAAAAAAAAAAGAAATACATTCTTAGTTCTAAAAACTAGGAAAATAGAGAAGAGCTCAAAGAACTTTTTAAAAAATCACCTATGGTGCCCTAGTGCAAAGACAGTCGTTGTCAATATTTTGGACGTGCTGCCCTGGAGCATTGGCCCATACCTGTGACACGTGGTGCAGCTCCCGGTCCTTGGTCTGTGCCTGGCCACGCGTGTTGGGGCTGCTGCGCGGTTGGAGATGCCCGGCAAGCATGGCCAGAGGGCAGGGGGTGGTTGACAGCCTGGGAAATGCCTGGGAAGTGTCGTGAGTCAACCATTAACCCTGGTACCTCCGTGGGACCTATTGCGAAATATGCACGACAGGGGATGTCGTTTTCAGGGCCAGATGTCCTGAGCGCCCAGTGCAGGAGCAGGCCCAGGCCCTGCAGAGCATCTGGAGAGCACGTGCCCACACAGACCTTCTTTGCGGGGACACCAGGGCCAGAAACCCCAGGAACAGCTGTTGCCCCGGCGTGGGCTCCTGCAAGGAACCAGGGCAGGCATGGGGTCTCTGGTTCCTGCTGGCGAGCAGCTCGGCCACTCGCACTCAGTGAACCCAGCTCTCTGTACACACCGCATCCTGCCCCTTCCTGCCCCATGATGACGCACCCTCCTTTCTCTTCTCTTCACTGCTAGAGCACCCAGCACCTCCAGCAGCCTACAGCCTCCAACACCCCGAGGGGAGCTCCCTGGCGCCTTGGGCGGCCTTTGCCGTCGAAGGGATGAAGATGGAAGCCCAAGCAAGGGGCAAGCCTGCCAGACACCCCAGGGCTCATCCTGCAAAACCTAAAGGCTGCCAGCGGCCCCCCAAGATTCGTAACCACAACTCCAAGGACTGACCTCCTCGAACCGCCCCTCCCCACCCCTCCTCCTCCCTCCCCCGCCCCTCCCCCTTCTTCTCATCCCTTCCTCCCTCCCCCCTCCCCATCCCTCTCTCCCCACCCCTCCCCCTTCTTCTCATCCCCCTCCTTCCTCCTCCTTCCCCTTTTCCCCCTCCTCCTCCCTTCCAATCCATCTTGGTCTCTTCCCCCTCCTCCTCCTTGGTGGCTTTATCTCCATATCAGGGGTGTGTGTGTGTGTGTGTGTGTGTGCGCGCGCGCGTGCACATGGGTGGGCACAGTGAACTGAAGAGCAGCCTCCCCAGTGCTGCTAAGGCGCCTCGTGGACCGATTGCAGAGCCCCAAATTGTTCTTTTAACTTGGGAAGGACAGTAAAAGAGTTCCTGGGCTTTGCATGTGTGGCTCTCGTGGCCAGGTTTCTTGTGATTCGAAGGTTCGACCATGAGTGCTTTTGGCATCATTACACATGCTACTCCTGGGGCCTGGTCCGGACTCACGGGGCCTGGAACAAGACAGGCAGCCAGTGTGCTTGTGGCCAGTTGGCGGCCCTCCCGAGGGGGCACATTTCTGTGGAAGAGGAGAGCATTGCCTCACTCACAGCTGTCCCCCCGCCAAGAAGGAGCAGAGGACAGCCCTTCGAGGCGTGTGGCCTGCCGGTCTGCACCCTGGCTGGGTGCAGAGGTGGGCAGCCCCTCCACACGAGGATCTCCAGCGATGCTTGGGTGCCCGGCCTGGCCTACCTGGGGGCAGAGCCCCCACGGGTCCCTTTGAAAATGTACCTTTCATGAATGTCATCTTGTTTATCAGGTTTTCACGCTTTGATCTCTGTGGAATGAAGGAAGATCAAAATTTACACAGGCATATTGATGTCCTAACCACAGATGCACTGCTCATCCTGGGCGCAGTGCTTGGGGAGCTGCGGAGGCAATGGCAGGTCACTTCTGATGTGCCAGGAAGGAGCACGCTGGGAACAGCTTTGCTGCCAGGTGGCGGGGGTCTCTATGCTCTGCTGTGTCTGGCATGTGGCCCTTTAAGTGAGGTGTTGCCATATGACTTCCTTTAGATGAAAAAGTGAGGAGAGATGCCCTGTCGCTTTCCCTAGAAGCACTTCAAAGCCCATGAGTCTCCAGACCTCTGTGGTACAAACCAGGGACTCAATCCCAGCCACGCAGCCTGTAATCGTCCCATCACCTGGGCTCCTGGCAGGCTGCAGTAAGCAGAGCCCTACTGACCAGCAGGAAGTGAGCCTAGGATAGCTTAAGACACCAAGAGTTGGGGACTTCCCTGGTGGTCTAGTGGGTAAGACTCCATGCTCCCAATGCTGGGGGCCTGGGTTCGATCCCTGGTGGGGGGACTAGATCCTGCATGCCAATCCCGCACGCCACAACAAAGATCCCAAGGGCCACAACTGAGACCCGGCGCAGCCTAAATAAACAAATATTTTAAAATAAATAATAAGACGTGGTCTTTAAAAAAAAAAGACACCAAGATTTGAGGGTGTTTGTGCAGCACGGTCCAGCCACTCCTGGTCCAGGTTACCAGGTGTCTGAAAAGGTCTTAAGTAGGAAGGAAAAGAAAATCCCACAGAAAGGTTGTTCGGGACAGCAATTCAGCTGTGGGATCTCGGGGCCCTCTCTCCCCTTTTCCTGTCCTGCCCTTTATTCCACAGTGTGCGAACCAGAAGCCCCCAATGATGAAGCCAAGGAGAAGAATAGAGCAGGGAGTATGGAGCTGCCCTGGGACTACCTGGGGGCCTAGGGAGCACTGTGTGTGTGGGGGGGGGGGGGTGGCGTGTGGCCACGTGAAGCCATGTTGTCTGGTTTGACGTGCCTGTCCGTTCTGTGTTGTCCCTGAACATCCGCGGACAGTGCCACACTCCACTGACAGCCCCTGAGCTTCGGAGGGCAAGGCAAGAGGGGTTGCCAAGGAGCCAGGCGAGGAGCGCAGCAGCGGTTTGATTTCAAGACAATGAGGCTGCGGGGCACCAGCCCCAGGGAACTGCCAAGGCTCCTCTGGCCTCACAAGGGTCTGTCTGTGGCCCCAGAAGATAGCCAGGGCGGTGCAGGGCGTGGCCACCAGGCCGGGAGGGTCGTCTTCCTGGACTCTCACTTGACCCCAAGACGGAATGTCTGTTTCTTTTTGGTCTGGAAGTTAAGGGTTTTTTGTAAATTCGGTAAACATTAGAGCAGGGGAATTACAAAGGAGGGCGCGCCGGTGAGCGGAGACGCAGAGTTCCGCCGGTGCGTGTGCGCGCCCGCGGGTGAGAAAGGCCACGTGCGCGCGCGAGTGCCTCTGCCCAGGGAGACTCCTTTGTTCAAATCACACCAAGAGGTGTCCGTACAGAGCCCGCTTGCCAGATGGCCGCGCCCCGTCCCCGCGGCCGGCTGCGGGGAGCCCCTGCCCGGCCTCGGGAGCGTCCCCCCGGTCCCCGCGCCCGCCTTGCGAATTTGGGAGGCGAGGCAGGGAGGACCAGCCGCGCTGCGTTGCGGTGACCGGCAGTAACCCCGCGCGGGGCGCCCTCGGCCGGGTCAACGACCGCGCTCGCCCGCTGCGGTCCGCGCAGCGCCGGCCCATCACCCTATCGCCTAGCAACGCCCACTCGCGCGCCGCCATTGGTCCAGCGCGCACGCCCCCGGCCCCCGATTGGCTGTGGCTGCAGAGCGAGCCACGCCCCGGGCCGGCTTCGCTTGTCCCGGACGCCGGCCCTTCAGTCCTTACGCCCGGGGGTTCGTCCGGCCCCCAGTGTGGCCCCAGTATAACCCCCAGAGTGACCCAAGCAAGCCCCGTCCCGTTTCCACTGCGCGCCGTGCACACGTGGCCCCCGAGGCCCCGTGGGTGGGGGCGGCCCCGGGAGGCGTGGGGCGCGGAAGGGAAGTCGTGGGGCGGGGGTGACGCTGCGCCCCGCCCCAGCGCCCCCCGAGTCCCGGGGCCCCCAGCCCGGCGCCCCCCTGGCGCGCCCCCGCGCAGAGTCCCGGCGTCCGGCGGCGGCGCGCGGCATCACCCCACTGGCGGCGGCGCGCCTGGTCCCGGGGCGCAGCCCTGACGCTCATTGGCCTGGGCGGCGCAGCCAAGCTGTCAGCCCATGTGGCGTGTCCGCGCGGGGACGGCAGCGGTTAAATAGCGCCGGCGCGGGCCTAGAGGGAGCCAGAGAGACGGAAGCGGCCCGGCCTCCCCTCCACCGCGCGCTCCATCCTCGCTCTCCCTCCGCCGCCCACGCCACCGCCCGCGCCCGCGCCCGCGCCCAGACCAGGTACGAGCGGCCAGGCCGGGCCGGGGTCGGGAGTTGGTTGCCGGGGGCCGGAGTCCTGGGGCCGGGCAGGGGCCGGGGCGGGGGTGGTGCGGTCAGGCTCGAGGGGGCGCCGCCGGCCCGCATCTTCCGGCCTTGGGCGCGCGTCGTCCGGCGCGCCAGTGGCGAGGGGTAGCCCCGCACAGCCTGCCCTGGTCTCGGGGTCCGAGCCCCCGGTATGGATGTTCGAGCCCCACGGGGCGCCCGAGGCCGGGCGGCGAAAGGCCCTCGCGGCATGCCCCAGGCCCGGCGGGGCAGGTGGGCGGATGGCGAGGGGCGGACGCCCAGGAGCGCCGCGAACAGCCATTTTGGTCTTGGGCTGGGCCGGGCGGCTGCGGACCCTCGAGGGCCTGTAGGAGCCCCCAGCCGCCCCGTGTGCGCCCAGCTCCGGCAGCCCACAAGGGCCTCGTTTCAGGCCGGGCCGCCAAGCCCCTCCATCCGCAGCGTCCCCCCACCTCCGGGTGCGGGATAGCAGAGTCTCAGCCGACCGGAGGGCCTAAGAAGAAGGGAGGGTGGTGGGTGGAGGAGGCGCGGGGCCGGATGAGGACGGCTTCCCCACCACGTGGGCTCCGTTTGGAGCCCCCGAAGTTCTGGGGGGAGAGCGGCTCCTGCCCCGTACAGCCTCGCGGCGGCGCATGCGAGACAGTGCGCTCTGCAGGGGTCTCCACCCCCTTGCCTAGTCCCGCCGGACTCCGCGTGAATAGCAAGTAGGGGGAGAACAGAGCGGGCGCTTTCTGGAGAAGCAGCCGCCCCGGGAGCTGGTGCCTCTGGGCCGGCAAAGGGCTCTTTATTTAGCGCTGGGGGAGGGGGCTCCCTCTCTGCCGGGACAGCAGGGTGATGAGGGCACCCAAGGAAGACGGTCTCTCCACTTGCTTGTGCTTTCCTTTGCTCAGAGAGACGCTGGAGGGCCGCTGATTGGCGAGTCCAGCGGTCATTAGCGCCATGAGGCCCTGGAGCCTTGGTGGAAGTGTGCAGGATCAACCCTGGCCTTGCCCCCTTCCTCAAGGGCTGTACAGGAGCCCCCATCCTGGGCCCACAGCCTCAGGGTAGCCTAGGCTCCCTCGTTGGCGTCTTGGGAACCTGGGTCTGGGTGGCCAGGCAGGCTGCGTGGAGGTTGGCAAGCAGGACTCTGAGGCCTCAACCTGTGCAGGTGTGTGGGTCTGGGTAGCACTTGACCGGCACCTGACTAGGAGTAGTTCTCCAGGTTGGAGCTCGCTGGAGCAGCCATACAGGCTGGGTCTGTCCACTGTGGGGCAGGGACCAATTTTGCCCCAGAGCCCCCCAGGCCTTGGCACTCTCAGTGCCTGAGCCGTTGGGCCCAGCATGGAGGACAGCGTGGGGTGCTGAGTGCAGAGCCGGCCGGTCAGCAAGGGTGCGCTTTCTCACCCGCACGTTTGCCCTTTCTCCTTCGCCTGCTAAATTCCCTTGGCCAGCTCTTGATAGGCTGATGGCCAGGCAGCCCTTTCCTAGGAAGGGTTTGGGCCCTTCTCTGGGTTGGCCCTGCCTGCCTCCCACTGTGAGGCCCCCTCCTGGGACCACTGCAACAGGGCCGTTTTGGGGTCACCCCAGACCAGGGCCAATGCCCAGAGAGCCCAACACTGCCAGTGAGAGGTGCAGGCAGGCTGGACCGGAGTGGACTCCCCGCCTCCCAACCACCGTACACATACTTCACCCAGGGCATCCGTCCGGCTGGCACACAGCACAGGAGCTGGCCGTGTGGATCTTTGTTGTGGGGCTTTCTGAGCTGCTGCCCTCAGACCCTTGGGTGGGCCAGATGGAGGAGGGGGGTCAGGGAGCCAGGGCCGGGGGAGCAGCAGCTGGGCCTCCAGTGAGGCTGCAGACTGGCAGTGTGGGTGCTGAGGTTGACCAGTGTCCGGGCCCCCACACCACCCTCCCTGCAGAGAGAGCAGCCATGGAGGAGGTGGTGATCGCTGGCATGTCCGGGAAGCTGCCTGAGTCGGAGAACTTGGAGGAGTTCTGGGCCAATCTCATCGGCGGTGTGGACATGGTGACGGATGATGACAGGCGGTGGAAGGCAGGTAAGTGGGCCTGGGTTCTCCTCTCACTGCCGCTGGGTACACAGTCTCCAAGCTACCAGGACAGGCCTGCTCTGGCCTGAGCTTCCGTCCCACCTGCAGAGCCAACGGTCACCCAAGGTGAGGCCATGCTGCAGGCTCTTCCTGCGAGATGGCGCCAGGAGAAGGCTCAGGGCGAAGGAGAAACTGGGGCCTCTGGCCAGTGGGCTAGGGACTGAACTCCAGTCCGCAGGAGACTGAGGGCTGGCCCTGGGCGTGGTCTTTGCCCACTTCACAGATGAGCTGGGTAAGCTGCGAGGGGGCAGATCCAGAGCTAGGCCAGGTGGGTGAGCACCTTTGGCCCCACTGCCCACCACCTGGTCCCTGCAGAGCCTGGCCAGCCACTGCTGGCCCACATGTCCCAAACTGTCAGATAAGACACGAGGCTCTCCCAGGAAGCTGGTTGGACTCCCTCACGCCCAGTAGGTTCTTCAGCAGAGCGGCTCTTCCTGATCTACGGGATGTGAGTCAGTGTGGCGGAGCCTGGCCTGGCCTCAGCCTCTGGGGCCAGTGTCAGGCCAGGCAGGGGGTCTCCAGCCAGGACAGGACAGTGGTGGGTGGGAGGAGGGGGCCCTCCCCCCACCGTGCTGTGCTCTGGGACACCACCCGTGAGCCTCCCCCTAGGGCCCCCTCTCAGAAGTGGGCCCACCCATCCCGGGGAGCCTTGGCTCCCTGTTGCCACAGGGGCGCCACTGTCAGTCACTCGGGGCCGTGAGGTTCCGTGGCTGGCCCCTCCATCTGCGTGTGTTCCACAGGACTGTATGGCCTGCCCCGGCGGTTAGGCAAGCTGAAGGACCTGTCCCGGTTTGACGCCTCGTTCTTCGGGGTCCACCCCAAGCAGGCAAACACAATGGATCCCCAGCTGCGCTTGCTTCTGGAGGTCACCTATGAGGCCATTGTGGACGGAGGTGGGTCATCAGGAGGCTGACAGCCAACCTGGGACTTCTGGGGGCCCATCCCTGAGGTTCCTGCCGCTCCTCTTGAAAGCGTTCCTCCATTTTGCTTCTAAGAGCAACATGTGTTCATGACAAAACATCCAAAACATAGGAGCTGTTGAGGGAGCGGAGTCCTGGGCCGGGGCCAGTGGGCTGGGGAGGCATGGGCCTTGGGCAGGTCACATTTCACAGCTGCACACCAGAGGTGTCCCAGGCACGTCCTGATGCCCCAGTTTCCTCACTCCCCATTGCATGGCTGATCTTGGGGGCAAGGGAGGGTGCCAGGCAGAGTAGGAGGCGAGACCTGGCCCCACGACTGTTACCCTCCACACTCTTCTCTGCCGGGTTAAGTCTGGCCTTGGACAAGTGCCTCGAGGCCAGCTGCCCCTTGTCCCAGGGCACAGACTTGTCCCAGGGACACCAGGGACGTAGAAGTCCTGCCAGGTGGGAGAGGGGAGGCTGACATGTGAATGAGGCCCCTCAGTAGGTGAGCAGTGAGAGCTCAGCTCTGAGGGGGAACTTGGGGCCTGCCTGCTGCCACCTGTGGTTGACAGGGTAGGTATCCTGGCCTTGCAGTTTCTTGTCTTGCAGCAGATGCTAAGTAGTCTCTGGGGTTGACACTGAGCGTGATGGGGTTATGGACACATGCTGCCTGGGGTGGAGTGGAGGGGGGGTGAGAGGACCCTGGTAGGGGAAAGTGGAGACCTTTCCACTGCCCAGGCCCCACCCGGAGACCTTGGATGCGGCTCCCCAGGGGCCAGCCAGTGTCCCTCCCTCCTTCCCAAGCCTGGACACTCGGCTTTTGTCTCTCTCTGTCTTCTTATCTTGGCCCGCCCAGGGCAGGCCGCCCTCAGGGCTCACCAGACCCTGCCAGCAACACCAGGGGCCAGGGGAGTAGCCTAGGGACAATGCTGCCCTCTGTCCCCACCTCCGGCTGTCTCTGGCCGCTGCCTGACCCAGAGCCTGGAGCCCCACCTGGCACCCCGCCCGTGCCTGGGCCCTGGTTCCTTGTGACCTGGTTATCTGTTCTCAGCCCTACCTGGGCTGGCCGCCCCACTGTGGCTCTGCTCTCTCTTCCCTGGCCCACCTCGTCCCTTCCAGAGCCAGGCTGAGATGGAGCCTCCTCTCACCCAAGCCAGGGAGGCTGAGAGGCGAGAGCTGGGTGGTGGGCTGGGCATGTCACAGCAGCTAGGGCTGACCTCTGTCTCCTACAGGCATCAACCCAGCTTCCCTTCGTGGGACGAACACCGGTGTCTGGGTGGGTGTGAGCAGCTCTGAGGCCTCAGAGGCTCTGAGTCGAGACCCTGAGACCCTCATGGGCTACAGTATGGTGGGCTGCCAGCGCGCCATGATGGCCAACCGCCTCTCCTTCTTCTTCGACTTCAAAGGTGGGTGCACACACAGCTCCTCTGGGCCTCGGACTGGGGCAGGGTGGGGCCGGACGGCAGCTGAGACCCTTCCAGACTCTGACCTCCCCCCTCCGCGGAGGGCCTGCAGGGGTGAGGTCCTGGTATCATAGGCTCCACATGGAGGGCACCTGCTAAAGCTGCCAGGGCCCCAAGGTTGGGGGAGTCCCACAGCTGCATTGTGCCCTTGCCTGCAGGGCCCAGCGTTGCCCTGGACACAGCCTGCTCCTCCAGCCTGCTGGCCCTGCAGAGCGCCTACCAGGCCATCCGCAGTGGGGAGTGCCCCGCGGCCGTTGTGGGTGGCATCAACATCCTGCTGAAGCCCAACACCTCGGTGCAGTTCATGAAGTTGGGCATGCTCAGCCCTGAGGGCTCCTGCAAGTCCTTCGATGCAGCAGGTGAGGGCGGAGGGTGTGGGAGCACAGGATAGCACCCCCCGCCCCCGTTTCACCCTACACCAGCCCCTGAGCTCTGCCCTGAGCTCCTAGGCCTGAGGTGCCCTCTGCCCCCAGGGGACGGCTACTGCCGTGCAGAGGCTGTGGTGGCCGTCTTGCTGACCAAGAAGTCCCTGGCCCGACGGGTGTATGCCACCATCCTCAATGCTGGCACCAACACTGATGGCTTCAAAGAGCAAGGTGGGAGCATCCCGGGCAGGGTGAGGGTGGGGCTGCAGGCGGTTAGGTGATTGGTGGTGTGCTGAGGCCTGGCCCCGCCCACAGGCGTCACCTTCCCCTCTGGAGAGGTGCAGGAGCAGCTCATCCGCTCCCTGTACGAGTCGGCCGGGCTGACCCCCGAGTCCCTGGAGTATATCGAAGCCCATGGCACTGGCACCAAGGTGAGAGCCCTGCCTGGCCGTGTGCACACCCCACACCCCATGCCGGAGAGGTGCCAGGGTGGAGTCCTGACCTCCCTGAGTCCCCCACAGGTGGGCGACCCCCAGGAGCTGAATAGCATCATGCGGGCCCTGTGTGCCACCCGCCAGGACCCCCTGCTGATCGGGTCCACCAAGTCAAACATGGGGCACGCGGAGCCCGCCTCGGGGCTCGCAGCACTGATCAAGGTAGGCAGGCGGTCTGGGGCCATCCTGCCCCTGCCTCCTCAGCTTCCTGCTGCCCGGTCGGGGGAGGATCCCCACAAGCTGTGCTGTGGGGTGTGGGCCACTGAGACCCAGACAGCAGGGTGCCAGCATGTAGCCATTCCCTGCCCTAGTTCACTGGGCCAGACATCTTGCCCGGTACTGCTCCACAAGAGACCAAGCCAGAGGGTGGAAGCAGCGAGGCGGCCCCACCTGTCCAGGGCTGCCCTTCCCCGTGGCCTGCTGACCAGTTGGTAGCCCAGAGCATCCAGGTCAGCACTGCTCAGGCTCCCTGGTGCTCTGGGCTTCCTGGGCCACTGTAGCCACCCGTCTGCAGCTCTTAGATCGGGACCTGGGGTGGAGTCTGGCTGAGGGACCTTTGTGTCTAGCCCCATGGCCATTAGTCCGGAGGTGGCAGGGACCCTAGATGAGGCCCAAGGCCGAGAGGGGAAGGGGCCTGCGGCTCGGTCACCAGACCACTGCACTGGGACTGGGCAAGGTTGGGGGGAAGGAAGTCTGTTGCAGTGGGCAGGTGGCCTCAGAGTGTCCTCAGGAAGGGAAGTACCTGAAGCCCACCCTGACCAGCAGGGCAGGGATCCCGGGGCTGGCCACCCTACTGACCATTAGGCACCCATAGGTGCTGCTGTCCCTGGAACACGGGGTCTGGGCCCCCAACCTGCACTTCCACAGCCCGAACCCCGAGATCCCAGCGCTGCAAGACGGGCGGCTGCAGGTAGTGGACCGGCCTTTGCCCGTTCTCGGGGGCAATGTGGGCATCAACTCCTTCGGCTTCGGCGGCTCCAACGTGCATGTCATCCTCCGGCCCAACGCCCAGCCGCCCCCGCCACCTGCCCCACACTCTGCCCTGCCCCGTCTGCTGCGGGCCAGCGGGCGCACCCTTGAGGCGGTGCAGGGCCTGCTGGAGCAGGGCCTCCGGCACAGCCATGACCTGGCTTTCGTGAGCATGCTCAACGACATCGCGGCCACCCCCACGGCCACCATGCCCTTCCGTGGCTACGCTGTGCTGGGCGGCCAGGGCGGCAACCAGGAGGTGCACCAGGTGCCGGCTGGCAAGCGCCCACTCTGGTTCATCTGCTCCGGTGAGCCCCCGGCTCCCCAGGGTGTCCCCGAGGGCAGTGGGGGCAGGGCCGCGCAGCCCTGCCCTGACGCCTCTCACTGGGACAGGGATGGGCACACAGTGGCGCGGCATGGGGCTGAGCCTCATGCGCCTGGGCAGCTTCCGCGATTCCATCCTGCGCTCAGACGAGGCCGTGAAGCCTTTGGGACTGCAGGTGTCGGACCTGTTGCTGAGCACAGATGAGGCCACCTTTGATGACACCGTCCAGTCCTTCGTGAGCCTCACTGCCATCCAGGTGCACCCCCGGGGTCTGGGGTGAGCGGGCCGGCAGGGCGGTCAGCCTGGCGTCCCCGGGACTGGCGTGACGCACCCTGTTCCCCCAGATTGCCCTCATAGACCTGCTGACCTCCATGGGCCTGCGGCCTGACGGCATCATCGGGCACTCCCTGGGTGAGGTGGCCTGCGGCTACGCCGACGGCTGCCTCTCTCAGGAGGAGGCTGTCCTCGCTGCCTACTGGAGGGCCCAGTGCATCAAGGAGGCCAACATCCCGCCTGGGGCCATGGCAGCTGTGGGTAGGTGTTGCCCTGCGCTCTGCCATCCCACTCCACCCATGGGCCTGAGGGTCTCCGTGGGAGGGGACGTCTACGCTGGCACTTTCGACATTGGTGCTGGGCAGAGGCAGGGTTCTGGGGTGACTCGCCGGCCGCCGTCCTCCTCACTTCAGGGTGAGAGCGACCCTGACAGCCTGCTCCAGTGTGCCCTGTATGGCCCCCCTGAGCCTGCTGGCCTTGGTGCTCAGCACACTTGCCCATGGGCATCAGGAGAGGCCAGCATGGTTTTCCCATGAGCCTGAGCTAACTGGGGGCTGCAGGGGAAGGAGTGGGCCTGTTCGCACTTCGGGCAGGCAGGGCTGGGGACGGAAGGACACCCGAGAAAACCTGAGGGACTGGCAGGAGAGTGAGGCCAAGGTCCTCTGTGGTTGGTCAGACGTAGGAGCCTTTGGCCTCAATACTGAGCCGAAACTGGCTCCCGCCTCTGGGGTAGCATTAACGACACCTCTGCCTGAAATCAGACACGGCAGGGGTGAAAGTGCCTCGTAAAGGTGCCGCTGTGCAGCTGTCATCACCGCCTCTGTCGTTAGAGCCACCCCGGCAACGTCTTCCTCCCCCTGGGGAGGGGCTGAGTGAGGGTGCCGGCTCCCTGTGGCCACCTTCTGAGGCTGTCTCTGCCCCCAGGCTTGTCCTGGGAAGAGTGTAAGCGGCGCTGCCCCCCTGGTATCGTGCCTGCCTGCCACAACTCCAAGGACTCTGTGACCATCTCCGGACCTCAGGTGGGCCCTGGGAGGCGAGGCCTCATCCCCAAGTCCCCTCCTATCCCTCAGGGTGAGCTCTGCATGGGGAGCGGGGCACAGGCCTAGGACTGCTCGTCCAGCGCCCCTGCGCCCTCCCCGCCCCCACCCCAGGCCGCAATGTCCGAGTTCGTGCAGCAGCTGAAGCAGGAGGGTGTGTTTGCCAAGGAGGTGCGGACAGGTGGCATAGCGTTCCACTCCTACTTCATGGACTCCATCGCCCCTGCGCTGCTGCAGGCACTCAAGAAGGTGGGTTGCTGCCCCATGGGCTGCCTGGCGGGGGCCTCCCGGAGGGCGGGCGGGCAGGCGGCCCCAAGCTCCCTCACGCCGACCCAGCCTGACCGTGTGTGCAGGTGATCCGGGAGCCACGGCCCCGCTCCGCGTACTGGCTCAGCACCTCCATCCCCGAGGCCCAGTGGCAGGGCCACCTGGCCCGCACGTTCTCAGCTGAGTACAACGTTAACAACCTGGTGAGCCCTGTGCTGTTCCAGGAGGCACTGAGGCACGTGCCCGAGCACGCCGTGGTGCTGGAGATCGCCCCCCACGCCCTGCTGCAGGTGCGTGCTGGGGGGGCAGGATGGTCAGGTCCGGGAGGGATGGCAGTCGGGCTCCGTGTGGCCTTGTGGGGTTGGGTGGGAGCTAGTCAGGGAGGCCCAGCCTGTCTCTGCCTCTCAGGCCATCCTGAAGAGAGGCCTCAAGTCCAGCTGCACCGTCATCCCGCTGATGAAGAAGGACCACAGGGACAACCTGGAGTTCTTCCTCGGCAACGTGGGCAGGCTCCACCTGATGGGGTGCGTCCCCTCGCCCTGCTTGACCCTGGGAGCCCCTCAGCCATAGGCTGGCCTTGAGATCGTCCCCAGGAAGCGGGGCTGTGGGTGCTGGGCCACTGTCACACCCTCACTGCAGCCCCCACCCCACCCCGTCTCGGTCATCCCTGGGGTCTTAGGGGAGAATGGTTGGCAGTACCCACCCAGGGTGGTCCTGGGGTCCAATGTGCTGCTCACATCTCCCCTCTGCACCCTCCAGCATTGACATCAACCCCAACGGTCTGTTCCCACCCGTGGAGTTCCCGGCCCCCCGGGGGACCCCCCTCATTTCCCCGCACATCAGGTGGGACCACAGCCAGACTTGGGATGTGCCCGCCATGGAGGACTTCCCCAGCGGCTCGAGCTGCTCCTCTGCCACTGTCTATAAGATCGGTGAGTGAGGTGTGGGCAGGCGGGGGGCGGCTCCTTCCTCCCGCTCGCTGGCACTAAGGCCCATGCCCCACAGATGCCAGCCCTGAGACCCCTGACCACTACCTGTTGGATCACTGCATCGACGGCCGCGTAATTTTCCCCGCCACTGGCTACCTATTCCTGGTCTGGAAGACGCTGGCACGAGCCCTGGACCAAAACATGGAGCAGGTGCCTGTGGTGTTCGAGGACGTGACACTACACCAGGCCACCATCCTGCCCAAGACAGGTGAGGCCGGCGGCTCGGGATGCGGGGCGGGAGTGCCGCCTGCTGACCTCTGCTGCTGACCTCTGACCCTGCTGCCTGCAGGGACCGTGCCCCTGGAAGTGCGGCTTCTGGAGGCTTCGTGCACCTTCGAGGTGTCTGAGAACGGCAACCTGATCGTGAGCGGTGAGCGGGGGCACCCGCCCAGGCTGCAGAGTCCCTGGTGGGGGTCTCTGGGTGGACCCTGGCTGCCAGCTCAGCCCGGCCTTGCCCTCAGGCCCTCTGCCACCCCCGCCCACAGGGCAGATACACCAGTGGAAGGACCCCGATCCCAGGCTCTTTGACAACCAGTATGGCACGGGCCCCACACCTGTAGACCCCAGTGCTGCGTTCCACCTGAGCCAGAGCGACGTGTACAAGGAGCTGCGGCTGCGGGGCTACAACTACGGCCCCCACTTCCAGGGCATCCTCGAGGCCAACCTCGAAGGTGGGTGCAAGGGGGCCCCACTTTATACTCAGGAACATGCTTTGGGGCTAACTCCTGCTGCCCGGCGTTAGATGCCCAAGCTGGGTGAAGGGAGGGCAGTTGTGGGTGTGAGGGGGCCGCATGGAGGAGAGGGCCCACTGGGGGAGAGACCCAACCTGGCCGACTGACGGTCCCTCCACCCCAGGTAACACAGGCCGGCTGCTGTGGAAAGACAACTGGGTGACCTTCCTGGACACCATGCTGCAGATGTCCCTCCTGGTCCCGGGCCACCGCAACCTGTGCCTGCCCACACGCATCACCGCCATCCACATCGACCCCACCACCCACCGGCAGAAGCTGTACGCGCTGCAAGGCGAGACACAAGGTAGCCCCGCCCTGGCCCCACACACTTGTGTCCCTGCGCCAGGTGCTGCCTGCACTTACCCAGCACGTCCCCGCAGTGGCCGACGTGGTGGTGAACAGGTATCTGAACAGCATCGTGGCCGGCAGCGTCCACATCTCGCGGCTCCACGCCTCGGTGGCCCCTCGGCGGCAGCAGGAGCAGCTGGCACCCGTCCTGGAGAAGTTCTGCTTCACGCCGCATGTGGAGAGCGGGTGCCTGGCTGGGAGCCTGGCCCTGCAGGAGGAGCTGCAGCTGTGCAGGGGTGAGGCCTGCGCCCACCCCCTTCATCCCGGGGTCCAGCTCCCAGTTCCTGTGCCCAGTCTGGCAAAGGGGAGCTCATCACCTCCCCTCATCGCCCCGTCACAGCCCCTCCTTCATGTGGAGCCCAAATCTGCCTTCCCCTCGTGAGTGCCCCCAGGCCTGGCTCCCCCCACCCAGAGCTGATGTCTTCAGAGGAGGCCTAGCACACACAGGTGACAGATTTGTCCCCTTCTGTCTATGCCCCTAGCCAGGCATATAGGCGTAATGCCATGAGACAGCTCCCTACACAGGGCTCACACCCAACCTGATGGGTGGGGAGAGCTGGGGAGGGGCAGCAGGGCCATCAAGGCACTGAACCCACCCTCTGGAGAATCCACCCTCCGTAGGGCTCACACCTGGGTGGGAGGCAGAGCAGCCCTTCACCCGCCCAGTGGTCCAGATGGTTGATGCCAGTTTCTAGCCCTGGAGGACTGGACTGCCCACTCCGTCCTTCTATTTGCTGTCAGTGGGCAGAGCCGGGCGGTGGGTCCTGCTTACCTCTGAGTCCCTGCTCCAGGCAGACACCAGTTGCTGGGGGACCTTCAGGAACCCCAGCCCAGCTGAGGCTCTTCCCTAGCACCCATCTCTCTCCTCCCCAGGGCTGGCACAGGCACTGCAGACGAAGGTGGCCCAGCAGGGGTTGAAGATGGTGGTGCCCGGGCTGGACAGTGCCCAGGCTCCCCGGGAGGCCCCGCAGCAGGGCCTGCCTCGGCTGCTGGCCGCTGCCTGCCAACTGCAACTCAATGGGAACCTACAGCAGGAACTGGGCCAGGTCCTGGCCCAGGAGAGGCCCCTGCTGTGTGACGACCCCCTGCTCAGCGGCCTCCTCGACTCCCCAGCACTGAAGGCGTGCGTGGACACCGCCCTGGAGAACACGGCCAGCCTCAGAATGAAGGTGGTGGAGGTGGGTGCTGGGCGCAGAGGCAAGCACTGTGGACCCAGACGCAGGCAGCCCCGAACACCAGGAGGGCCGGGGCCCCTCTGAAGCGAGGCCGCCCGCACACTGAAGGGGAAGGGGCACAGAGAAGGGGCTGGAGGTGGGCTCTGCGGGTGCTGTGGACAGGGCAGCGCTGGCCCGTGGCCTCAGCGGAGTTGGTGGGTGGGCCTTTCTGGGAGACACCCAGCTGAGGGGGTGGGTGCGCCTGCCCCGCGGCAGCTGATCCAAGGAGCTCTTCCACCCCAGGTGCTGGCCGGTGACGGCCGACTCTATTCCCGCATCCCGGCGCTGCTTAACACCCAGCCCCTGATGCAGCTGGACTACATAGCCACTGACCGCCACCCCCAGGCCCTGGAGGCGGCCCAAGCCAAGCTGCAGCAGCTCGACCTGACCCAAGGCCAGTGGGACCCTGTGGACCCGGCCCCCAGCAGCCTGAGCAGGGCTGACCTCCTGGTGTGCAACTGTGCCCTGGCCACCCTTGGTGACCCAGCCACGGCCGTTGGCAACATGGCGGCTACCCTGAAGGAGGGAGGCTTCCTGCTGCTGCACACGCTGCTCGGAGGTTACTCCCTGGGGGAGACTGTCGCCTTTCTCACCTGCTCTGAGTCACATCAAGGGGGGCAGCACCTCCTGAGCCAGGTGCGGGGCGGGGCCGGGATGGGGAGGGGCCGGGATGGGGAGGGGCCAGGAGGCTGCCGAGCACTGACCCCCCAACGCACAGGACGAGTGGGAGAGCCTATTTACCGGGGCATCCCTGCACCTGGTGGCCCTGAAGAGGTCCTTCTACGGCTCTGTGCTCTTCCTGTGCCGCCGGCCAGCCCCGCAGGATAGCCCAGTCTTCCTGTCCGTGGAGGACGCCAGCTTCAGATGGGTCGACTCACTGAAGGTCAGTCCCTCCCAGCCCTGGCCAGGCCTGGCTAATGCAGCTCCAACGCTGGGGCCTGGGGAGCCCCCAGAAGCCAACCCCTCCCTCGTTCTACAGAACATCCTGGCTGACTCCTCGTCCCGGCCCGTGTGGCTCATGGCCGTCGGCTGCACCACCTCAGGTGTCGTGGGCATGGTGAACTGTCTCCGAAAAGAGCCCGGCGGGCACCAGATTCGGTGAGATGCCCACTGAGCTGCATGCCCCTTTCTCCTCCCCTCCAACCCCCCCCCCCCAGCTTCCCCTCACCTGTCTGGCTGCCCATAGGTGCGTCCTGGTGTCCAACCTCAGTAGCACGTCCCCCACCCCTGAGATGGACCCAAACTCCTTGGAGCTGCAGAAGGTGCTACAGGGGGACCTGGTGATGAACGTCTACCGGGACGGGGCCTGGGGGGCGTTCCGCCACTTCCCACTGGAAAAGGGTGAGCGCCCAATGTGCCACCCTGCCCCCCCAGTCTCCTCACCTCGCAGCTGGGTGGGCTGAGAAGGAGAGGGCAGGGGGACCCTGGCTGGAAGCCCTGCCCAGCCCAGGGCTGCGTGTGACCCTGTGGCAGCTCCACTTTCTGTCACCCACAGACCGGCCAGAGGAGCAGACAGAGCATGCCTTCATAAACATCCTCACCCGAGGGGACCTCTCCTCCATCCGCTGGGTCTGCTCTCCTCTGCGCCACGCCCAGCCCACTGGCCCTGGAGTCCAGCTCTGCACCATCTATTATGCCTCCCTCAACTTCCGAGACATCATGCTGGCCACGGGCAAGCTGTCCCCTGACGCCATCCCAGGTACAGGCAGCACACGGTGGGGGGACCAGAACAAAGACCCTTGGGGCCAGGACCTGGGAAGAGGGGGGTCCTCACCCCACAATGCTCAGGAACCTGGGAGGCTCCTCGAGCCCAAGCTCACACACTGGGGTCCTCCTGGGGAGGTAAGGGGCTCACCCACCATCTGCCTCCAGGAAAATGGGTCGCTCGAGACTGCATGCTGGGCATGGAGTTCTCCGGCCGAGATGCCAGAGGCAAGCGTGTGATGGGGCTGGTGCCCGCCGAAGGCCTGGCCACCTCCATTCTGGTGTCTCAAGACTTCCTGTGGGACGTGCCTTCCAACTGGTGAGTCGGTCAGGGCTGTGACCTGGGGCCCAACATGGATGTGGCCAGGGATCAGGCCAGAGCTGACCCCTGCGCTGTGCCCATAGGACCCTGGAGGAGGCAGCTTCAGTGCCCGTCGTCTATGCCACAGCCTATTACGCGTTGGTAGTACGCGGACGCATGCAGCCTGGGGAGACAGTGCTCATCCACTCGGGCTCGGGCGGTGTGGGTCAGGCCGCCATCGCCATCGCTCTCAGCCTGGGCTGCCGCGTCTTCACCACTGTGGGTAAGCCTACAGCCCTTCCCAGAGCCCAGGACTGCCCCTCCAACGCCTGAAGCCCAGACTTACCAGCAGTGTCTCTCCCCACCAGGGTCAGCTGAAAAGCGGGCATACCTCCAGGCCAGGTTCCCACAGCTCAACGAAGCCAGCTTTGCCAACTCCCGGGACACGTCCTTCGAGCAGCACGTGCTTTGGCACACGGCCGGGAAGGGTGAGTGGCTCCCATCACTAGCCAACCACCATCCACCCATATTCTCAGCCCCCTCTTCCTCCCATCCCCCCCTCTCCGGCCAAGCTGGAGGAGACACCGGCCCAGGCGGGGACAGGGTCTGGCCTTCTGGACTTGTGCCACGTTGGCTGGGCAGTGGTCTTGACTGTGAGGACCCCTCTTGCCCCCCCACCCCAAGGTGTTGACCTCGTCCTGAATTCCCTGGCGGAAGAAAAGCTGCAGGCCAGCGTGCGGTGCCTGGCCCAGCATGGTCGATTCCTGGAAATCGGCAAATTTGACCTTTCCAACAACCATCCCCTGGGTGAGGCTGGGCAGCAGGCCGGGTGGGCAGGGGGCTGTTGGGCAGGGCAGGGGTCCACAGGGTGGGCTGTCAGCTGAGTAGTGAGGCCGCCACCTGCCCACCTGTCCAGGCATGGCCATCTTCCTGAAGAACGTGACTTTCCACGGGATCCTGCTGGATGCAATCTTTGATGACGACAGCGCCACCTGGCAGGAGGTGTCGGCGCTGCTGCAGGCGGGCATCCGGGACGGTGTGGTGCAGCCCCTCAAGTGCACCGTGTTCCCCAAGACCCAGGTGGAGGACGCCTTCCGCTACATGGCCCAGGGCAAACACATCGGCAAAGTGGTCCTCCAGGTGAGTAGGGCACCCCAGGCACCCCCAGCTCCGGCCCCTGCCGGCAGTGTGTGAACAGCGGTGCTACCTGGGCTGCAGGTACGCGAGGAAGAGCAGGAGGCGGTGCTGCAAGGGACCAAGCCCACCCTGACGGCGGCCTTGTCCAAGACCTACTGCCCAGCCCACAAGACCTACATCATCACAGGGGGCCTGGGTGGCTTCGGCCTAGAGCTGTCCCAGTGGCTCATGCTGCGAGGGGCCCAGAAGCTGGTGCTGACCTCCCGCTCCGGGATCCGCACAGGTGACCGGCCCCAGGGAGCACGAGGGTGGGGCGGTGGGAGAGGCCTCAGTCAGCTCCCCGTCCTGCTGCCCTCCGGGCGCCTGGGCCTAGGGCCAGAGCCCTGATTTGCCCATCCCCACCATCTGTGTCCCGCAGGCTACCAGGCCAGGCAGGTCCGTGAGTGGAGACGCCAGGGTGTGCAGGTCCTGGTGTCCACCAGCAACGCCAGCTCGCTGGATGGTGCCCGGAGCCTCATCACTGAGGCCACCCAGCTTGGGCCTGTAGGCGGCGTCTTCAACTTGGCCATGGTGAGGACGGCTCTAAAGGGGCTGCAGCCAGCTGCCCAGGGAAGCCCCCCGCCCCAAGCAAGCCCTCCGAAGCCCTGGGGCAAAGGCAGGTGCTAAGATCCCCTCACCCCAGGTCCTGAGAGACGCCATGCTGGAGAACCAGACCCCTGAGTTCTTCCAGGACGTCAACAAACCCAAGTACAATGGCACCCTGAACTTGGACAGGTGGGCTCCTCCCTTCTCTCTCTCCTTCTCCCAGCCCTCCCCCGCACGACCCTCACACTGCTGTCCAGAGACCAGGCCACAGGCCTCTGCCGGGGTCTGAACCAAGGGTCCGGGACAGTGGAGGCGGTTTGGCAGGCGAGCCAGGGATCCTGGGCATGTCGGCCAGTGGGCTGGGGAGGCCGGCTGGGGGTGACTCAAGAACCCACAGGGTGACCCGGGAGGCATGCCCCGAGCTGGACTACTTCGTGGTCTTCTCCTCGGTGAGCTGCGGGCGTGGCAACGCCAGCCAGACCAACTACGGGTTCGCCAACTCCGCCATGGAGCGCATATGTGAGAAGCGCCGGCATGACGGCCTCCCAGGTGGGTCCGCCCGCCCCTCCTCCTCCACTCCTGCGGTGCCACCCTCACTTGTGCCCCTTCTCACCCCAGCCCCCCACCCTCCCTCACCCGCAGGCCTTGCCGTGCAGTGGGGTGCAATTGGCGATGTGGGCGTCGTGCTGGAGACCATGGGTACCAACGACATAGTCATTGGCGGGACGCTGCCCCAACGCATCATCTCCTGCATGGAGGTGCTGGACCTCTTCCTGAACCAGCCCCACCCCGTCCTGAGCAGCTTTGTGCTGGCGGAGAAGAAGGCCGCAGCCCATGGTGACGGCAGCAGCCAGCAGGACCTGGTGAAGGCTGTGGCTCACATCCTGGGTGAGGGAGCACCCTGCACCCCCCAGCTGGCAGACACTCAGCTCCCCTGAGTCTGGTCTCCCTGGCTGCAGAAGGGGGCATGCCGGCTTGCTCATGGAGGGAGAGACACAGGTGGTCTGTGCAGAGCTGGGTGGGTGCTGTGTGCCATGACCATAGTGATGATGGTTTGGGAAGACCCAGCCATCAGGGCACAGTACCCACCAAGGCCCATCCCCCATTGCCAACTGAGCGCCTCTCCCCAGGCATCCGTGACTTGGCCACTGTCAACTTGGACAGCTCACTGGCAGACCTGGGCCTAGACTCACTCATGGCCGTGGAGGTGCGCCAGACGCTGGAGCGAGAGCATGACCGGGTGCTGTCCATGCGGGAAATCCAGCAGCTCACGCTCCGGAAGCTGCAGGAACTTTCCTCGCAGGCTGGCACAGCTGATGGTAGGTGTGGAGGGGGGTATCCCCGAAACAGCACAGGTCCTCTCAGTGCTGCTGGCCTGTGAGCAGCCTGGACCCACCCGCCCCCACCCAGGTCAGGGCTCGTCCATCTGGCCCCGTCCTGAGAGCCCTCAGTGGGAGCCCAGTGCCCCCATCCACCTCCTACCCTAGCCACCAGCAGCCCCAGTCAGGTGTGTGCGTGTATATGTGTGCATGCTGGGGGATTGTAGCAGGGGACCCCATGTGGCCCCGGCCCTCCCTGGCATCTGCCCCTCTTCACAGAGCTGGTGGCCCCCACACCCAAGGAGGACAGCCCTGCCCGGCAGCAGGCCCAGCTGAACCTGAGCACCCTGCTGGTGAACCCTGAGGGCCCGACCTTGGCTCCACTCAACTCTGTGCAGAGCTCCGAGCGGCCCCTATTCCTGGTGCACCCCATCGAGGGCTCCATCACGGTGTTCCACAGCCTGGCTGCCAAGCTCAGCATTCCCACCTACGGCCTGCAGTGCACGGGAGGTATGTCAGGGTCCTGCGGAGCTGTCCCCACAGCGGGCCTCCTCCGTCCCCCAGTGGGTTGGGGGTGACGTGCACGTCCAGACAAGGGCTAAGCCTCACGCTGTCCCTGCAGCTGCGCCCCTGGACAGCATCCAGAGCCTGGCCGCCTACTACATCGAGTGCATCAGGCAGGTGCAGCCAGAGGGGCCCTACCGCATCGCTGGCTACTCCTATGGGGCCTGCGTGGCCTTTGAGATGTGCTCACAGCTGCAGGCACAGCAGAGCGCCGGCCCCACGAACAATAGCCTCTTCCTGTTCGATGGCTCGCACACCTACGTGTTGGCCTACACGCAGGTGAGGACGGCAACGGCGCCCCTGGGGCCGGGTCTGGAGTCCCAGCCCCTTGTGCCGCCACTGCAGCAGCCCCTCCTCCCTTTGCAGAGCTACCGCGCCAAGATGACCCCTGGCTGCGAGGCCGAGGCCGAGGCCGAGGCCATGTGCTTCTTCGTACAGCAGTTCACTGACGCGGAGCACGGCAGGGTGAGTCTGCAGATACCGCGCGGCCAGAGGCCTCCCGACACCCCTGCCCCCCATTCACGTGCCTGGCGCCACTCATCGTCCTGTCTGTCCTCCAGGTGCTGGAGGCGCTACTGCCCCTCGAGGGCCTGGAGGAGCGCGTGGCAGCCGCCGTGGAGCTGATCGCACAGAGCCATGCGGGCCTGGACCGCCATGCCGTCCGCTTCGCGGCGCGCTCCTTCTACCAGAAGCTGCGGGCGGCCGAGAAGTACACGCCGCAGGCCACCTACCATGGCAACGTGACACTGCTGCGCGCCAAGACAGGCGGCACCTACGGCGAGGACCTGGGCGCCGACTACAACCTGTCCCAGGTGTGCGACGGCAAGGTGTCCGTGCACGTCATCGAGGGTGACCACCGCACGCTGCTGGAGGGCAGCGGGCTGGAATCCATCCTCAGCATCATCCACAGCTCCCTGGCCGAGCCCCGGGTCAGCGTGCGGGAGGGCTAGGCCGGAGGCTCCTGCATGCGGGGCCCACCCCGCCGGCCCCGCACCCCACGTGCAGCCACCAGTAGGACCAGCGCCCTCCCCGCTCCCACCCCCATCCCGGCTGCCCCGGGCGCGGGGCTGGGACCCGCGCCGCCAACTCGGAGACCTGCCCGGTCTGTGAAGAGTCGGCCGAGCCGCCAGCCAGGCCAAGCTTCCTGAATCGCGCGGGCTCTGCCACGCGGGTCCATTTGTCGTTTCTCCGTTTGGATTCTCCTATTTATTGGGTCGCCAGGGAGACGCCGGTTGGTCCACCTGTGAGGCCGGCGCACGGTAGCCAGGCCGGGGCCCCATGATGCCGGCAGTGGAGCGGAGCAGCCCCGGGCACTGGGCACCCACCCTGTTCGTCTGTGTTCATTTTTCAAGAAACAACATTCAAACTGCTGCTTGGATTTTGAAATTTACTGTAATTGTCTGTGTAAAGAACCATGTCTGGATACTGTTTCATTTTTACACCAACCTGGTAGAAATGTTGTCTCCTCTGGAGCCTCCCCATGATTAAACCGCACGTGCGCTCTGGCCTCTGGGCATCCTTTCTTCCTGACCAGCCCTGTGAGCCTGCGCTGTCCTGGCCAAGTCCTGGTGGCCCGGAAGGGACCACCCTCTGCTCCCTGCTGGAGGGAGGGGGCAACGCCTGGCTCCTGAAAGCAGGCTGGACACCTTGAGGCAGGGGCCCCTCTATCAGGGAGGCTTGACCAGGAGGAGACAGGTATGCCGTCTTATGATCCACTGGCGTAATCGTGGGGTACCCCCTAGGGTACCCTTGCCAGATTTCCTTATCCCTCAGGGAAACCTCAGGTTTTCTCTCCTGGGCCTCAACTGAGTGGAGGATGCCCACCCACATTATTGAGAGTAAACTTTTATTTGAAGTCACCTGATCGTAGACGTGAAGCGCACGGACCAAATACCTTCACAGCAACACCTAGGTGAGTGTGTGCTTAACTGGCCTAGTCCAGCGGAAGACTGACCACACAGGTTTAGGCAGAAGGAATGAAGGCTGCATGGAAGGAAGTAGTGGGGCAGGGAGGCCCCTGAGCATCTGAACCTCGCCAAGCCAAGGGATGAGGTGGACGCACTGGGCTGGAAGCTTCTGGGCCAACAGCAGAGGTGAGATGGAGCAGGGAGAGAGGTGGGCCCTGCACTGGGCCAGGACTGAATCTGGGGCCGGGGGAGCAGGCCCACTGCTAGACTTCTAGAAGGATGTGTTGAACCCAGAACATCCGGGGGCCCTTATATGTTCCTCAGAAAGTTCAACGTAGAATTACCATGTGAGCCAGTAATTCCACTCCTAGGTATAACTCAAAAGAATTGGAAACGGACTCAGATACTTGTACGCCAATGCTCATAACAAGAAGTGTTACTCATCTACAACAGCCGAGAGGTGGAAATAATCCAAGAGTCTGTGAACAGATGAATGAGTATACAAAGGTGGTCTGCCCACATAATGGGTATTATTCAGCCTTAAAAAGGAATGAAGTTCTGATAACATGCTACAACATGTATCAGAACTGTGTGAAAAAGTTTCTGGAGCAGGTATGTTAATATCGGAAAAAGTAGGTTTCAGAGCAAAGAATAGGTTAGATATAAAGGATCATTTCATAATGATAAAAGTGTCAACTAATCCAAAGGACATGAGAACCCGTGCTCCTATAACAGAGCTCCAAATTACACAAAGCGAAAGATCTGGAAGAAGAATCGGAATTCCCTGGCAGTCCAGTGATTAGGACTCCATGCTTCCGCTGCAGGGGGTGTGGGTTCAATCCCCGGTCGGGGAACTAAGATCCTGCACGCTGCATGGTGCAGCCCCCCCCAAAAAAAAAAATCAGGCAATCTACAATTACAGTTGGAGATTTCCAAAACCCTTCTCAATAACTGAACAAGTAGAAAATCAGTAAGGATGTGTAAGACTTGAGCAATACAATCAACCAACTGACATTTACAGACCGACCAGCCAACAGTAGCAGAATGTACATTCTTTTCAGATTCACATAGAACATCTACTAAGATGGTTCACATTCTGTGTCATAAAACCAGCCTCAATAAGTTGAAAAGAACTCAGCTTCTATAAAGTATTTTCTTTGACCATAATTGAATAAAATTAGAATCAATAGCAAAAAGATCTCTAGAATATCCTCAAATATTTAGAAACCAAATGACATACTTCCAATAACCCATGGGTTGAAGAAGAAATCAGAAGAGAAATCAGAAAGTATTTTGAACTGACTGAAAATGAAGACGGCATGCCAAAATTTGTAGTGTACAGCTAAAGCAGTGTAGGGGAAATACATAACAATAAAGGTCTATGTCAAAAAAGAAGAAATGTCTCAAATTAATGACTTCAAATTCTGCCTTAAACTAAACAAAGAAGAGCAAATGAAACCCAAACTAAGCAGAATAGAGGAAATAATACATATCAGAGTGAAAGTCAAATAGGAAACAGAAAAGCAGAAAATGAAATTAAAATCTTCTTTGAGAAGACCAGTAATTCATAAACCTTAAAACAGATTGAGCTGGGAAAAAAAATAGAAAAAACACAAATTACCAATAGTATCAGGAACGACAGAGGTGACATCACTAAGATTCTACATATATTAAAAGGCTAGTAAGGGAATGTTATGAACAACTTAATGCCAAACAATTGGACAACTTAGAAATGAACAAATCCCACACAAAACACAAAGTCAAGAAGATATAGGCAGGGCTTCCCTGGTGGCGCAGTGGTTGAGAGTCCGCCTGCCGATGTAGGGGACATGGGTTCGTGCCCCAGTCCGAGAAGATCCCACATGCGGTGGGGTGGCTGGGCCCGTTAGCCATGGCCGCTGAGCCTGCGCGTCCGGAGCCTGTGCTCCGCAACGGGAGAGGCCGCAACAGTGAGAGGCCCGCGTACCAGAAAAAAGAAAAGATCCCACGAGCCGCAGGTAAGACATGGCGCAGCTAAATAAATAAATATTTTTTTAAAAGCGCATTGAGATATCACACACGTATTTGCATGGCTAAAATTAGGCATACCAAGTGTTGGTGAGGATGTGGAGAAACGAACTTTTCTACGTTGCTGGTGGGAATGCAAAATGGTGGAACCACACGGGAAAACAGTTTGGCGATTTCTTTGAAAGGTTCAACACGCACCTACCATATGCCCCAGCCATTCCACTCCTAGGCATTTACCCGAGAGAAACAGAGCATATGTCCACACAAAGACTTGTCCGTGAATGCTTCCTGCAGCCTTATTTGGAATAGCCAAAAACTAGAAACAACAATCCTTCACAGGTGAATAGGCAGACAAATTGTGGTTCATTTCTGAAATGGAATACCACTCCACAATAAAAAGGAATGAACTACTGATACACACAGAAGCATGGATGAATCTCAAAATAATAATGCTGAGTGCAAGACACCAGACCAGAGAAGAGGACAGCTTTTCCTTGACTTACGATGGGATTATGACCAATAAACCCATCATAAATTGAAAATACCGTGACCTGAAAATGCACTTGCTACACCTAAACTACCGAACATCACAGCTGAGCCTCGCCCACCTCAAATGTGCTCAGAACACCAACATCAGTGGGCAGTGAGGCAAAATCACCTAACACAAGCTCTATTTTATAATAAAGTGTTGACTGTCTCACGTAACGGATTAAATACCATACTGACAGTGAAAATCAGAATGGTTGTCTGGGTCCAGGATGCTTGTTCACCCTCGTATCACGGGCTGACTGGGGACTGCGCTCGCTGCCGCTGCCCAGCATCACGGGAGAGGACCAGACTGCATATTGCTAGCTTGGAAAAGAGCAACGTTCAAAATTTGAAATATGGTTCCTACTGAATGTGTATTGCTTTCACACCATCATAAAGTAAAAAAAATCGTAAGTTGAACCATCATAAGTTGGGGACCATCTGTCTATGTAATATGACTCCATTTATACAAAGTTCTAGAAAGGAAAATTAATCTGCAACAGAAAATGGATCAGGGCTTCCCTGGTGGCGCAGTGGTTGGGAGTCTGCCTGCCAATGCGGGGGACACGGGTTCGTGCCCCGGTCTGGGAAGATCCCACATGCCGTGGAGCGGCTGGACCTGTGAGCCATGGTCGCTGAGCCTGCGCGTCCGGAGCCTGTGCTCTGCAATGGGAGAGGCCACAACAGTGAGAGGCCCATGTACAGCAAAAAAAAAAAAAAAAAAAAAAAAGAAAATGGATCAGTGTTTGCTAGGGATAGGAGGGGGGGAGGGGAGGGAGGACTTACAAAGGGGTAGAGGAAGCATGCGGGATAATAAATATTTCCATTATTTTGATTGTGGTAGTTTTACTGTTTACATACATGTAAAAACTTATTTCCTTGTCACCTTATGTGCAGTTTTAAACTGTTAATTATACCTCAATAAATCTGTTAAAAAGTTTATATATATATATACCAAATAAAAGTCACTTAGACACCTAACATAATAAGACACTTCTCTCATTCTAAGAGAAATACAAACGACAACCACACTGAGCTATCTCATACCTTACCCATCAGACAGGCACAAATTGAGAACACCGCCTACATCCTCTGATGGTGAGGCCGTGGGGAGACGGACTCATGCGCTGCTGGTGGCAATGCAAAAGAGCACAAATCCTCTGGAAGGAATTTGGCAATCTGCAGAAAGATTACCTATGCATTCCCACGTCTTGTAATTTATCCTAAATGTATATCTACAGCAATTTTTGTAAAAAACCAAACCACACATACACAAGCAGATTCATTGCAGCATTATTATTATTATTATTATTATTATTTGGCTGTGTTGGGTCTTCGTTCCCGCGCACAGGCCTTCTCTAGTTGTGGCGAGTGGGGGCTACTCTTTATTGAGGTGCATGGGCTTCTCACTGCGGTGGCTTCTCCCGTTGCGGAGCACAGGCTCCAGGCATGCGGGCTTCAGCAGTTGTGGCACGTGGGCTCAGTAGTTGTGGCTCACAGGCTCTAGAGTGCAGGCTCAGTAGTTGTGGTGCACGGGCTTAGTTGCTCCGTGGCACATGGGATCCTCCCAGAACAGGACTCGAACCCGTGTCCCCTGCATTGGCAGGCGACTCCCAACCACTGCGCCACCAGAGAAGTCCCTCATTGCAGCATTATTTGAAGTTGCAAAATATCAAGAGATCACTGACATGTCCATAAGAGGTGATTGACGTACTAAGCGACAGCCCATTCCCACGGAAAATAAGGAAGACTGCTGTGATATTCAAGACACAGTATTGGGCTTCCCTGGTGGCGCAGTGGTTGAGAGTCCACCTGCCGATGCAGGGGACACGGGTTCGTGCCCCGGTCCAGGAAGATCCCACATGCCGCAGAGTGGCTGGGCCCGTGAGCCATGGCCGCTGAGCCTGCGCGTCCTGAACCTGTGCTCTGCAACAGGAGAGGCCACAACAGTGAGAGGCCCGCGTACCGCAAAAAAAAAAAAAAAAAAAAAATTTCTGGCTGGACTATTGCTTGCTCCAACCATTATCATGGCCTCAGGCAGCTGAGATACAGGCCTCTACCCAGTTATTTGCTACTGTGATTGCAATTGTTCTTTGGGGCTTTCCCCCTCCCCCAATCAAGCCAGCTCTCTCCAGTGTCTGTAGGAACTTGAGGTCCTCAAGGCCTACCTGGCTCTGGTGGAACTACCATGGGGAGGGAGGAAATAAAAGTAGTTCAATACTAAAACTCCACAGACTCCCATTGTTCTTCTTACAGATGTTCAGTACTTTTTTTTTAATAAGTGCTTTTCAAATATTGTATGCCTTTGGTCAACTTCCAGAGTCCTGGAATGGTTGCTTTTAACAGTTCTGCCCAGTTTTATCACTGCTTTTTGGGGATGAGATTTGGTGAGCTCCTCAATCTGCTATTCCAGAAATCCCACCCACATACATAAATATAAATTTTCTAGTAGCCACATTGAGAAAGATAAAAAGATAAAATTATTTTCAATAATGTATTTAACCTAATATAAAAATATTATTTCAACATGTCATCAATATTCTTTAAATTATGAATTCTTTTACTTTTTTTGTTTCCCACTAAATCTTTGAAAACTGGTGTGTCTTTTTACTGTTACAGCACGTCTTAATTCAGACCAGTCACATTCGAGCACTCAAGATATGACAGCTGGCTGCCATATTGGACACACAAGGATGGATATTTGATATTAGGAAATTGTTATTTTTCAGGTGTGTTAATGATATTGTGGTTGTTTCTCTAAAAACTCCTGTCCTTTGGGTATGTTGAAATCCTTAAGGATGAAATGATACAATGAAACTTGGTTCTGCCAGAGGAAAAATTTTCCCTCTTCCCTTTTGGGACTGTACTTGGAGGTCCTGAAAATTAATTGACAAAAGACAGGTGAACAGGAAGAAAGCAAAGTGTATTCACACCCTCTGGCGGGTACAGAAGACGTGCACGCAGTAATCAGAGGTAGGGGTTTCTGTACCTAAGGTAATAGGAGAAAGGGAGGGAGGGGAAAGAGAAGACCAATCGGTTTCTTTAGGAAAGAGAAGAGAGTGCTTAGGGGAACAAGCAGGAGGTAAGTTTGTGATCATATTTTCTAAGCAGGTGACTCGCACGTCTTGGGTTTAAAACGAAGAATTCTGTGGGTCTGGGCAGCCGAGCGTCGCACTATGGGGGGCAGGAAGTTCGCGCAGTGTTTGCCTTCCGCGATAAAACGGCGATTTCGATCCTTCGAAGGTTTCTATGAGGTTCCGCGCGCGGGGCCGAGGCGAGGACTTTAGCTCCGAGCTCCTCTGCGGGGAAAGGCGGGAGCTCAAGCCGGGCGATACCCGCCGCGAGCGAGGGGTGACTCTCGGCGCTCCCTGCCCGGCCCGCCACCCGCGAACCCGCCCCACCGCGCCGGGCGGAGCCAACCTCCGCCCTGCGACCCCCGACCCCGCGTACCGCCCCTCCGCCGCCGGGAGCGGTTTCCCGGGGACGCATTTCTCGCCGCACCGCGGGCTGCCCGGACCTCCCTGGCGGAGCACCTTCCGGCGGACCCAGCGCGGAGCTCTGAGCTCGGCTGCGGTCCGGCGGCAACCCAGGTGTGGCGGCCTCAGGACGCGGTGCGAGCACAGGAGCCGCACCCCGCGGGACCCCGGCCTCACCCCCGGAGCTCCAGGCCGCCCCGCCTCGCCCCCGGCTCCGAAGGGCGTAGCTGCGTCGGGAGGAGCCTCAGCCTGGCTCGGGCGCTCAGGTGGCCCGGGTCCGCCCAAGTAGGTTCCCTGCGGATTTGACCCGCGGTTCTCGGGTTCCCGGGGCTCTTCCTTCGGGTGGGGGTGGAGGATGCCCCGCTGGGCAACACACTGGCGACCTAGGTGATTTTTACATGTAACTTAACAATTTCCGAAATTCTCAAACCCACAGCTGGGCACTTAGGCAGTTGTTAAGCTGATGACCATGCTTAATAATTCCCAAACTAGGTACAGGAGGTGAGTGTTCTCTGAAAGTAAGCCTCCCTCATAGTCCGTTCTCCGGTGTTTCGGATTGTAATCGTTTCTCGGCTACCACCTGTTAAGCCCCTGTAGGGAACGATGGCTCCTATAAGGCTGGCCGGGCATAGGTAAGATAAGACAGAGGGGAAAGTACTCTTAGTGCTTTTATAAACCTGGCACCCAGAGGAGAGCACAGAGTGTCCAGGTGACTGCCCTGAG
Source organism: Globicephala melas (assembly GCF_963455315.2). Taxonomy (NCBI): domain Eukaryota; kingdom Metazoa; phylum Chordata; class Mammalia; order Artiodactyla; family Delphinidae; genus Globicephala; species Globicephala melas. The sequence goes on along the minus strand of NC_083333.1, from coordinate 33,080,764 downwards.
CCCCTTGGTGGGCAGGGAGGGCAGGCATTTTGCAGGCTTCCAGGAGTGTCGCCACTGGATGGTCCTGCTTTGGTGGGGGTCCCCGAGTCTTCTGGGTCGTAGCTGCCTTTTAGGGTAGCCTCCTCTGGGCTAGGCACTGACAGGATGTACTGTTCCATTTACTCTTCACGCCAGTCCTGCCAGGCAGACATCTTAATCCCGCTAAGAAGTAAGGGGTTAAAGCTCAGAGAGGTTGAGTGACCTGACCAAGGTTTCCACTGGAAGGCAACCGGCACTGGGGCTTCAGTTCCTGGCCTGCACCAGCTGACATCCTTAGTGTCCACATTTGTGACCATCGGGCAGCACTGGAGCGGCCTCGAGGAGGGTCGGCTCCTACACCTGCGCTCCGTTGGCCGCGGCTGAGCCCCTGGTCTTACCCCTCAGTGTGGAGACGATGCCAAAGCTGCAGGGCTTCGAGTTCTGGAGCTGTACCCTGGGGGGGGCCCGCCACGTGGTGGCCCCCATGGTGGACCAAAGCGAGCTGGCCTGGAGGCTGCTGAGCCGCCGCCACGGGGCCCAGCTGTGCTACACACCCATGCTGCACGCCCAGGTCTTCATTCGAGATGCCAACTACCGCAAGGAGAACCTGTACTGCGACGTGTGCCCCGAGGACCGGCCTCTCATTGTGCAGGTGGGCAGCCCAGCCCAGAATGCTGGCCGAGCACCTCTCCCTGGGCCTTTCCGGAAAAGGCTTCATGAGATCGGAGTGGGGGGGGTGGGCCAGTTCTCCCAGAGATTGACCTCTTCCTGGGAGCTGCCTCAGGCTTTTGGTGAACGGACGACCTGGGTGCGATGGAAGATTCGCAGCCCCCTCCCCAGCATCACCCCTAGTGCTCCCTCTTTATCAGAACAGTTAGAGAGAATGGCTCTGCTCTTCACAAAGTCAGTGATACTGGCTTTCTGCTACAACTGGGAGAATTGTGTGAATTCGTAACTCGGTCTCGTGGTGGCATGGGAACGCATCCCAGCTTGGTTAAATTGTAAACATCTAAGATAGGATGCCATCCTGTGGTCATCCCCTCGGGCAACACCCCCACTGGTCACCTATGAACCCGTGTGGGACTGGCTTGGGCTCATGGTAACTTTCATGTCTCTTTCAGTTCTGTGCCAATGACCCGGAGGTGTTTGTCCAGGCAGCTCTCCTGGCTCAGGACTACTGCGATGCCATCGACCTGAATTTGGGCTGCCCGCAGATGATAGCCAAGCGAGGTGAGTTCCTGTTCTGGGGTTCTGTGTCATTGCACAAGCTTTTGGCTGGGGTGGACTCCAAGCCCAGAGGTGCCCAGTGTGGCTGAGCTGGCCAGGGGCCTGGCCCTGCCTCTGATGGCAGCAGCTCAGGCAGCCACCGGCCCTTTCTTTGCTCCTCTTTCTGGAGAGCGGCCCTTCTCAGGCACTGAGGGCGGGGGACAGGGTTCAGCTGGCTGTCAGGGGCTCACCACGTCCTGGGAAGTTGTTGGGCTCCCTCTGGATAAATGTGTTTTGCTGAAAAGTCCCCACCACGCCCTCGTGCTGCCTGAGGGACCAGTGGCTGCTGCCCTGGCATTTCAGCCTTTCTCCCTCACTGTGCCTGAGGAGTTGCTGGCTGGTCAGAGACCGTGTGGGGTGGGCATTCCATTCAGCACCCTTGAGCTCAGGCCGCCGGGCTAATAGAACCTGGCCAGGCAGCTCGAGGCCCATGTCACTCGAGAGGGGGTTGCAGAGGGCATGCTTGTTCTTCGCAGGTCACTATGGCGCCTTCCTGCAGGAGGAGTGGGACCTCCTCCAAAGGATGAGTGAGTTGGCCACACACTACCTGCGGGGACTTGGGGCCACGTTGTGGTTGGGTGGCAGGCCTGAGACAGCCTGGCAGGGTTCAGGAGAGGACAGTGGCTGGCAGAGTCCTGTTGGCTGTGGCAACCCCCGCGCCTTTCCACTGTAGAAGGTGGCTGTGAAGTCGCCTGTCCCGCTCCTGCTGTCCCCCCGTCGAACCAGATAGTAGGTGCTGGAGGGCGGCATCCTCGCCCACCCAGTCCTGGCCTCTCCAATGCCCTAGGGTCAGAGGTGCAGCTCTCAGCTGCCATCGAGAGGGAGCCAGCGCGGGGCATCTGCAGGGCCTTTGCTCCTTTGGGGGCTCAGCCATGGGTCCCCACACCCTGCCTGAAGGTGGCACCACAGCTCTCTCAGGAGCTGACTCTGCCTTTCCCTAGTTCTGCTAGCCCACGAAAAACTTTCTGTCCCTGTCACATGCAAGATCCGTGTCTTCCCAGAGATTGACAAGACCGTAAGGTACGCCCAGATGCTGGAAAAGGCTGGCTGCCAGGTGAGGGCTATGGGCTCCCGGGGCCCTGCACTGTTCCCCCGCCTCCAGGAGTGCCCCTTGAGGGTTTACCCTCTGGGGTGGGCAGGAATCAGTGACCTTTAGGTGAGGCCTGATGAGGGGAGGGGAGCCCCATGCTTGGGCCCAGGAGGCCAGTATTGTGCAGGGGGAGGTGCTGGGCCTCAACCACCTTCTTCCCACCCACCCCCCACCAGCCCTGGGGTCAGGCTGGTGCCTGTTCCTCCCTCACACCTTTGGCCTTGGGCAGCGGGGGTGCTGCCACTACAGAGAGGACTGGCCCTTGAAAGGGTCTGGGCCTCTCACCTCCACATCCTGGGTGGCGTAGTAGGCTGGCTCTGACGTGCAAGCCCCAGGCAGCACCCCCAGGGTGTCAGCTGGCCTCAAGTGCAGCACTGAGTGAGCGAGGCACAGGGCGGCCTTTCCTCTGCTCTGCATGGGAAGTTGATACCCTAAAAGCCGAAGGCAGAGGGTCCCCTGGAGTTGGTTTGGGGGCCGCAGTTGAGAGTGGGGCCGAGCCAGGTGCTGCTGTGTCCTAGTTGCTGACTGTCCACGGGCGCACCAAGGAGCAGAAGGGGCCCTTGTCGGGCACCGCGTCCTGGGAGCACATCAAGGCTGTGCGGTGAGTGGACACGGGGTGAACCCAGGGCAGGGAGACAGCCCAGCCCCAAGGCAAGGCCCTCAGCCCTTTGGGCACCAGGAGGGGTGCTGGGCCTGGGGGTGAACAGCACAGTGGGAAGATGGAGTTTGGGGGCCTGGCCCTCCCCCCAGGGTTGTGGGGGGAAACAGCATCCTTCTGAGCATCTGCCCATCCTGTTCCCCAACAGGAAGGCAGTGGCCATCCCCGTGTTTGCCAATGGGAACATCCAGTGCCTGCGGGACGTGGAACGCTGCATCCAGGACACGGGGGTGCAAGGGGTCATGAGTGCAGGTGAGGCTGTGCCCTTGCCCACAGCTGGGCCACCACTGGCAGATGCTGGAGGGGCCTGTTTGCATCATGGCACCATTGGCCCAGCTGCAGAGCCTTAGGCTTCACGCTGTCATCCCTGAAGTCTCCATCTGCCTGATGGGCCAGCCTTGCCCTTGCAGTGGCGAGGCACGGGGGCCCCTGAGCCTTGCATTGCCTTCCTCCTGCAGAGGGAAACCTGCACAACCCTGCCCTGTTCGAGGGCCGCAGTCCTGCCGTGTGGGAGCTGGCCGAGGAGTACCTGGACATCGTGCGGCAGCACCCCTGCCCTCTGTCCTACGTCCGGGCCCACCTCTTTAAGCTGTGGCACCACACGTGAGTTGCCCCCCCAGGGCAAACGCTGTCTGGTCTGAGGCCTGCCTGGAACATTGGGGTTTGTTTGTTTTTTTCTTAAATTTTTTTTAAAATTTATTTTATTTATTTATTTTTGGCTGCATGGGTCTTCATTGCTGCATGTGGGCTTTCTCTAGTTGCGGCGAGCGGGGGCTATGCTTTGTTGAGGTGCGCAGGCTTCTCATTGTGGTGGCTTCTCGTTGCGGAGCACAGGCTCTAGGCGCGCGGGCTTCAGTAGTTGTGGCACGCAGGTTCAGTAGTTGTGGCTCGCGGGCTCTAGAGCGCAGGCTCAGTAGTTGTGGCGTATGGGCTTAGTTGCTGCGCGGCATGTGGGATATTCCCACGCCAGGGCTCAAACCCTTGTCCCCTGCATTGGCAGGATTCTTAACCACTGTGCCACCAGGGAAGCCCTGCATTGGGGTTTTTAAGACGAGCTCTCCACAGACATTTACAAAACCACCTGCCACCGAGTCTGGGAGGGCCGCGGTGACATGGTGAGGTTGGGTGGGAGGAAAGACCGTGCTCCTCTGTGCCCAGGGCTCAGGGTTGGTGGTTGGGAGCTGGGTGCTGGGTTGGCTCTGTGATGGGGCGTCTGCATCAGGCTGCAGGTGCATCAGCAGCTTCGAGAGGAGCTCGCCAAAGTGAAGACCCTGGAGGGCATTGCCGCAGTGAGCCAGGAGCTGAAGCTGCGGTGTCAGGTAGGTGCTGGGCTAATGTGTAGTGGGAAAGAGGCTTGGGCCTTGGGCCTCTAACCGAGGGCCCTCTGGGCTTTTGCAGGAGGATATATCCAGGCAGAAGGAGGGAGAGAAGCCTTCAGGCGGCTTGCCTTTCTTCCACTGGATCTGCCAGCCCTACTTCCGGCCAGGGTGAGCCTCCCGCATGTGGGCTGGCAGGGGGGTGGGGGGGTGCGAGAGGGTTACATGGAGGAGGGGGCTGTTCTGCCTGCTGCCCCCCTTGGCTGGGGTGCTTCATCCCTCAGGGGCCAGGGGCCTCCTCCTTGTCAGCCTATGTTTAGGTTTTAAATGGCTTTTTTCATAAGATGCTTCTCTAAGCTCCTCTGATCCTGAGTGGGTTTGCCCTGGGGTCAAGAGGTTGACCCTCCCTAGCTTCCTCTGGCTTTTCTGAGGTGAGGCTAGGCTGTCATCTGTAGCCACAGCCCCGCCCAGGACTCAGTGGCTCAGACACTGGTGTCCCAGCCTCTGTGCCGGCTGCTGGGGCCTCAGTGGAGTTGCACACATCCTCACCCGGGGACTGCAGCTGGCGGGCTGCCTCTCATGAGTGTCCCTCAGCTCCGCCCGCTGATTCTCCCTTTCAGGCCCAGGGACGGGAGCAGGGAGAGCGGGGGTGCCCGTAGCAAGCGGGCCCTGGAGGAGGAGGAGGGCAGTACAGACGTCTTGTCCAAGAACAAGCAGAAGAAGAAACTGAGGAACCCCCATAAGACCTTCGACCCCTCGCTGAAGCGTAAGATGCTCCCACCACTGGAGCCCTGGGAGGTGGCCAGCCCCTGCCCTGGGTCCCCCAGGGTCAGGTGGCTCTGCTGCTTCCTAAGCCATGGGGAGTCCACCAGGGAGGGCCCTGTGACCCTTCCATGTGCCCCCAAGGAGACTGGCGGGTCCCACGAGGCCACAGCCAGTCAGCCTCCCTGCCTGCTGCGGTCCCTGAGCTGCTGCCCTGAGGCAGCTGGAGAGGAAGGGAGTGGGGCCTGGGGCGGCTTTCCCAAGAAGGACCTTCAAGTGGGAGGTGGTGGGCATGGAGCCCGTGCACCTCGGGCAGATGGGATGAGGTTTCCCGGCGCAATCGTGAGTACTACGTCCTCTGCCCTCTGCAAGCCACCTGGCCTGGCCAGCCGCAGGGAGCAGGGATACCTGCCAGGGGCCACATGTAGGAGATGGCTGTGGTGGGTGGGCTCACCTAGTTCAACCAGCACCTCCTTTTGCTCTTTTCCCAGCAAAATATGCAAAGTGTGATCAGTGTGGAAACCCAAAGGTGAGTCTGTCCTTCTAGCCACACCGCCCAGGGTAGAGCTCAGCCCCGGGAGGGGTGGGGACCTGCGCAAGAGGTCCTCTCCCTGTCTGTTTTGGGGGCAGCCTGGGCACAGCCCAAGGTGGGTGGCTTCTGTCGTGTAAGGGGCTCTGCCTATCTTCAGGAGAGCCCCACCTGTGCTCGGGGCCCACTCACTCAGGCTGCAGCCCGGCCAGGGGAGGAGCATTAGCCCCAGGCTCACACACTTTCCTATGTCCAGGGCAACAGATGTGTGTTTAACCTGTGCCGGGGCTGCTGCAAGAAGCGAGCTTTCAAAGAGACGGCTGACTGTCCAGGTGAGGTGCGCCCGCTGCCACCAGGCGCCCGCCCCCACTGTAGTGGGCAGTGGACCCTCAGCCTCCTGAGCCCCATTTCCCTCTCTTGTCCCTCTGCCAGGTCATGGACTGCTTTTTAAAACCAAACTGGAGAAGTCTCTGGCCTGGAAGGGGGCCCAGCCGCGGCTGCAGGAACCACAGCAGGCCAGGCCTGGAGAACCAGGTGGCTTCCCAGAGGTCATGGGCAGTGCCCTGGCCTGAAGGGCAGCTGCAGCCCCATGTGCCACCCCCCAGGCCCGCTGCTGAAGCCTTGAAACGTCCCACTTAAGGAAACTCCTTTACTCAGGGAACCTCCTGCTACTTCACACGGAAGGACAAGCTGGTCTTCCCTTCAGCCCACGCTGGGGGCCCAGAGATGCTGCACCAGGGAGCAGGCTCCCAGGCTGGACCTGCCCCGTCCTCACAGCCCACGTGTGTTCAAGATGAACAATAAATCATTTCAAAGACACGACGTTCCCACTCAGGTTCTTTAAGACCTGAGTGTCGTCGGGGTCAACAGGGCCTTCACAACAGGGGAATGAGCAAGGCGCCGCCTGCCATCATCTTCCTAACCATGGGACCTGCTAAAAGGAGGGCCATGCACTGGCCTCAGCCCTGCAAAGCCAAGTGGAATGTGAGAAAGGGGAGCCCAAGGAGGTGGGGACTGGGCCAGGGGGCCCCACGGAGACAGGAAGGAGTGGTGCAAGGGGCTGTTCTCAGGCTGCCCTTTAATGGACTAAGATTCAACAATGCTACAACCCCAAATGACACAACGTAGAGGCTGGGAGACAGTGCTGCCGGGTGGGGCCCCAGGCGCCATGTGCGTGAGCCCAGCAGGCCGCTCCTTCCAGGAAAGCCCATCTCCTCCCCAGCACCCCCAGCACAGGGTGCAGCAAGGGGGAAGGGGGGGCACAAGAATCTGGGCACATGGAAGCCCAGGCAGGGGGCTGAGGGCTAGCGTCAGCCAGCAGCCAGGCCCCTACAAGTGGGCCACAGGCAACACCTCTGGAAGTGCTGCTGGAGCAGATGCGAGGCCCAGGAGTCCGAGGGTGGGGGGTGGGGCAGGGCGGAAGGTGTGCCGACCGTCCTGGAGGCCGAGGGTGCCCTCACATGTTGGTGCTCATCCGGGACTGGCTGTTGGCTGGCGTCAGCTCCCCTTGGCTCCCTTCCCGGGGAGGGGACTGCAGTGGAGACAGCCACTTAGCCCAGAGGGGCGCGTGTGCCCATCCCATCCCCCCAACCCCAGGGCCCCCCTGCCCGCACCTTGACATGGATCTGGTTGCGTAGCACGGCTGCCCTCAGGATCATGGCTTTGGCACGGCGCTGGAACTCCTTGCCCATCAGCAGGGACTTCTCGAAGGTGGTGCTGCGCTGATCCACGTCCCGGGCATATAGGATCTGTGGAGGTGCAGGGCTCAGTGGGGCCCAGGGTCTCCCTCCCACACCCCACAGCCCTGAGGCTGCCCACCTTGCTGTGGGAGTCGATACGGGCGTTGATGAGCCCCTCCAGGATGAGCTGCGTCAGCTCATCCTCCAGCGCCGCCACTGTGGTGTTGAAGGCCGTGGCCATCTTGCGCATGTCAGCTGACACGTAGGGGCTGAAATACTGCAGAGCAAAGGGAACGTGAGCTACCCACAGACACATCCATAGCACCCTGCCTTGGCCTCAGCTTCTGCCCCTGCGTTTACCTGGATGAGGGCCCGGTTGCGAATCTGTGTGTACAGGGTCCTGACGTGGGGGGCCAGGTACATGTCTAGGAGCAGGTTGTCCTGGCGAGGAGAGCCAGTTAGGGACAGCTGCCCCAGGCCTTCCGCACCCGCCCACCTCCAAGCCAGGCCAGGCCCCTCACCTTCATCTCGTCCAGCATCTTCAGGCACGAGGCATACTTGGACTCATAGAATTTGAAGATAATGTCCCGAACCTGTGGTTCCAGCTCCAAGAACAACTTGAAGGAGCTGCAGATGCCAGACTCCTCAGAGCCGGCCCTGCCTGCCCACCCGCCTGAAGGTGGCTGGGGGCGCAGGAGCAGGGCTGCAGTGCCCAGTACCCCACCTTCCACCCACCTGCTGGAGATGACATTGCGCTGCAGCTCCTGCCGGTCAAAGGTGGCCAAGGCGCACAGGCCACCGTACACGGCCACGTTGCTGGGGGAGAGCAGCTGAGGAGCAGGAAGGGAGATAGGTCAGAGTCCTGGAGTCACTGGCAGTCAGTACAGAAGTCTGGGCTGGGTCCACCCTACCTCACCCACCACCCACTCAGAATGCCTAGAACCCCATGGGGGTGACCGCCCAACAGAGAGCCCAACTCTCGAGCCCTCACCCTGCTTCCCAAGTCCCAGTGAAGTTCTCCTCCCCAGAGACCCTCACGCCCCTCACCTCGGGGAAGTCGCAGTGATCGAAGGAAGCCAGCAGGAAGCACTTGGCAGCCTGCTTGTACTTGCGTGCGGCCAACTCAGCCAGGCCTGGAGCGGGGGCAGGGGGAAAAAGGATGAAGCCCGGCATCCAGAGGAAGCGGCCAGGGCCCTGTGGGGCCATCAACGGGCGCGCACCTGGGGCAGAAACGCTGGCAAGTGAGAAGTAACCTCGCCAGTGAGCACCGGCAGCACGCTCCGTGAACCAGGCGCCCAGGGAGGCTGAGCAGCTGCTACTCCTACTGCAAAGGGCACCCGAGCTGTTGAGCTGACAGGCTAGGGGTGGGAGCAGGGGTAACCAGCCATGGCAGCCCTGTCAGAAGGCACTGCCTCTACTCCCAACCACTGCTCACCACTCCCTAGCCTCCAAGGGGGACCTGAGCCGGGTAGGTGTCAGGTACAGCACAGGTGTGGGGCTTGTGGGTTTCCCTGGCTGGGATGAGGTCACCCGGGCTGCCCTCCTGCCCCTGTGCCCCAGGGCCCTCACCTGCTGCACACTTGAGCTTGGTGAGGATGGCCTGAGTCTGGGTGTCCCGCTCCCCACGCTGCTGCAGGAGAAGGTCGCACATGTGAGCAACCCCCCGCCCTCCATACCTTCATCAACCCCCAGGCACCCGGCCCCAGCCTAAGAGCAACAGAGGCAGACTCCAGGAGGACAAGGCCCACCAGGGCCAGGAGTGGTCAGGGATCCTAGGGCAAGTTCCAAGGGGCACAGAGCCATCATTACCTCGGCAATTTCCGGGGTGGACTCGGCCTTGCTGACATAGCTCAGCACGTGAGACCAATTCTGCAAGTAGACGCTGACCTGGTGGGCAGGTGGAATGCACTCAGCCTGGGGCGCCCCCTCTTGGTCCACGGGCATTGCTGCCCTATGCCCCCCTCCCATGCCACCCACCCCAGGGCCCACCTTGATGACGTTGAGGCACATGTTAATGACGTGCTTGGCGCTGGTGCAGTAGTCCCGGGCCCGGGAGTAACACTTGAGGGCGTTGCTAAGGTCGCCACAGTCCAGATAGTGGTCACCCAGGTCATCATGGCCACGCCTGTGGGTCCGGCCGCAAGTGGACACCGGTCAGTCCATGGGCCTGGCTGCCCAACCCCCCCACTCCAAGGGTGCACCTGATGCTCCCTCTGATGGAGCCTGCCCCCCAGCCCCCTGGGCACACCTGATGCTCTCCTTGATAGAATTGCCCTTGTAGTTCTTCAGATCTGTGTCTAGCTTCTCCAGCTTCAGCAAGGCCTTCTTCCGCGTGGCCTCCACCCAGGCTGTGTCCAAGGGTGGGGGCTCCACACCACTCTCAGGGATGGCGTCCGGTGCATTCTGCAGCTCCCTGAGGGAGGACCTGGCCATTAGGGGCCCGTGTGCAGGGGGGCAGCTGCCTCCCATTGGCCCTCATCCCCACTGGGAGGGCGCCCAGTTGGCACAGGGGCAGTTGTGACAGCAGGAGCCCGCAGCCTGGCGGGAGAGCCCAGCGAGAAATAAGTCACACAGCCGTGCTGAGAAGCAAAAAGCACGTTGCAGTCTCCACAGGCTCTGCTCAGTGTTGGAACTGCACACGCATGCAAATGTGGAGGGAGCCTGAATTCTCAGCGAGGAGAGTGAGAGTCTAGCCCGTTGGGTCGTTTCTGCCCCTCCTGGCTTTTCAACAAGAAAGCCAGATCACTGTGTCATGGGGCCAGGCACTGCAGGAGCATAGGGAAGGCCCTTGCCCAGGCTGGCCATATAGCACACGCAACCCCTGCCCCACCTCATTGAGCCCTGGCCTCACCTGGCAGCCTCCAGGAGCTTGCGGTGGATCTCCTCGTACATGTCCACGTTGAAGGTCCTCTGCACGAAGGACAGGGCCATCTTCAGGGCCTCCACCCGCAGCGGGGGGCAGTGGTCAGCAATGAACTGCAGTCGTTCGATGCGCATCAGGCCACTGTAGCTGGCCGCGTACTGCTCCAGATCCTGGGGGCGGGGGTGGATTGTGCAAGCTGGGACCCTAGACCTCAAACCCCAGCCAGTGAGTCAGGAGTAGTGGCATGTGGGCACCAAATAAACCACTGTCCAGGGGCTGACGAAAGGCCACTCGGGATGGGCCAGTGCAAGGCCCTCTGGAGTCAATCTCTGCCCTGGGGGGTGAACGGCCAGAGCCACGTGGGCAGCCAGTCACCAAGCTGAGCAGTGAGGAGACAGTGCTTCCCAGGCTGGGTCCCAAGGAAGACCTGCCCTCGCAGTGAGACTCGACCTGCAGGGGGGCCTGGCACACAGGGCTCCTCCGTGTGGGAGAGAAGCAGGTGCAGGGTCTGGAAACGACTAGCAACCCATTATAAGTGCCCAACTAGAAACCCTAAAAGTTTCTGAGTCACAAAAAGATGCGGTGGAAGTGGGGAGCCTGGCCTGGACCTCCCAGCAGGACTGACACCCCCATGCAGTCCCCGACGCTCCAGGAGTGCCCGCCAGGCTCCGTACCAGGGTGGGGTTCTCCACAACGTAGTTGACATCGGGCGCGTTCTGCGGGTCCTCCTGGGGGTCCACGTCAATCTGCATAGGCTCCACGGCTCCCTGCAACACGGGCCACCACCTTGGCACCTCGAGCAGGGGACGCCCAGGGAGGGCGAGTGACCCTCACTGTGTCCCAGCTCAGCTCTGCCCTCCATCTCCCGGGTGGGTGGGATCCTGTCCCCCGAGCCCCTCCCCACTGCCCGCCAAGTCCAGCGCCGCCACATCAGGGAGGGGGCTCCTAGCAAGACCGTTGGCTCAAGAGCAGAACGCTCTGCTCGATCGTGATGGCCCATCTGTGGGGCGGGAACCAGAGCCGAAAGACCACTACCCAGGGACCCCAGAGGGTCCCTACGTGCTCCCAGCCACCGTCCTGACGCAGCCTCCTCCGAGCCATAGGGAAAACACGGGCGGCCTCGACCCAGGCGCGGCTGAGCAGCCGGAGCCGCAGCGCCGGGCGAGTACCGCCGATGGACCGGGAGGCGGGAGGGGGGCGCCCGGGCGCCCTGCGCGGCCCGGCGGGCGTGCGGGCTGGTCCCGGCCCCTATCCTGGAAGGTACCTCATAAAGCAGCGTACAGGCCGACAGGCTGGCGCTCAGGCTGAAGTCCCCGGCCGTGCCCGGCAGGAAGAGCTCTGACCTACCGCTGGGAGGGGCGCAGTGCACATCTGCCACTGACGACGCGGCCGCGCGGGGGGCCGGGCCACCCCGCATTCTGTCCTGACTCTCTGCACCCCCCGACCCTGACACAGAGCTGGCTGGCTGCTGAAGGAGAGAGAGCGTTAGCGCGCCGGGCCTGCCGGGCTGCCGGGGCCGACGGGCGGGACGCTGCGGCCGGAGCCCGGGCGCAGGGAGAACGCCGCGCGGGGGGTTGCGCACGGCCGGCCCCGCTCAGGCCCAGCGGCGGGAGCGCGGGGGGGCCGCCGGCCGCGGCTCGTTACCTGCAAGTTAAACACCTGAACCGGCAGCGGCATCTTCGCCCACCCCGCCGCGGCGCGCCGTTCACTTCCGGGGCAGCGCAGCCGCCGCTTCCGGGTCGTGGCATGGGCGGGGCGGCTCTTAAAGGGGCCGCGGCGCTCCTGGCCGGGCGGTGACCGCGGGTCCCGCGGCCGCATGAGCCGCGCGCGGGGGGCGCTGTGCCGGGCCTGCCTCGCGCTGGCCGCGGCCCTGGCCGCGCTGCTGCTGCTGCCACTGCCGCTACCCCGCGCGCCCGCGCCGGCCCCGACCCGGGCCCCGGCCCCCGGCCCCGGCCCACACGCTCCCCCTGCCCGTCCCGCCACCGCCCCCCGCCTGCGGCCCGACGACGTCTTCATCGCGGTCAAGACCACCCGGAAGAACCACGGGCCGCGCCTGGGTCTGCTGCTGCGCACCTGGATCTCCCGGGCCCGACGGCAGGTGGGCCCCGTCCCGAGACCCCGCGGACCCCGCCCCCGGCACCCTCCCATGCCCCGAGATCCCAGCTCCCCGGATTCCTGACCTTGGGACCCCGGGCCCGGGACCTCCCCCATCCCTAGTCCCGGCACAGCCGCCCCCCGGAATCCGCCCTCAGGACCTCCACCGCCGGGATCCTCCACCCGGGACTCCTACCCCGGCATCCTTGCCTTGGGACCCCGCGCCCTCATCCCCAAACTGGCAACCCCGCCCTGGACCCCACCCAGGATAACCACCCCAGGACCCCTTACCCACCGCTGTGTCCCTAGCATGGCAGTCAGGCCGCAGGCCTGAGTATACAGAGACCCAGGACCCTCAGTGCCCACCCTTTCCTGTCCGTTCTCGGGCTCCAGGCTTGGGTGGGTTTTCCCAGCTGACACTGGGCTGAGGCCACAGAAACTCCTCCAGCAAGAGCAAGCCTGGCCCCAGCAGCACTGGGGACGCTGAGAGTACTAGCAGGCTGTCACTGGGACACCGCCCTCCCTTCTCCTGGACCCCATCCCTTCCAAGCCCACCCTTGCCTCTCCAGCTTCATCCTTGCTCACAGGGCCAAGGCCCTGCCAGACCCAGAGTCCCTGGGAGGTGCCTCTTGAAACCTCACAGGTTATTTCTCTATAGACGTTCATCTTTACCGACGGGGATGACCCTGAGCTACAGCTCCAGGAAGGTGAGTGCCCTCCCCAGCCCAGCCCTGCTGGCGTGTCTGAGGGCCTCCTTCTCAGCTATCCCTTGGTTCAGTGCCACATGGACCCCTGCTGTGTATAAAGGCCCGGGGTGGGGGGTGGGGGTGTTAAGGCACTTGCCCAAGGCTACACAGCTGGTAGAGAACAGAGCCTGGAGTCCAGGGCCCCACCCTACCAGCCATGCTCTGCCTCCCTCAGCCACTGGCTGACTTCCCAGTGCCTCTGGCTGGAGTCATGTCCCCTGAAGATGGGCCAGCAGGGAACCATCCTTTCCAGTCCTGCCCAGAGCAGTGTGGTCCCACCCCAGTCCTATTTCCTGGTGGGTTTTCTCCCATGAGATTCCAAGTGGTCGTCATCTGCCCAGACCTCGGAGGGCAGCAACAGGATCAGCTGAAGGAGGTCAAGATAGATCTGTGATTGGGTCCGACTTCCGGACCTTGAACAGGACAGGCCCTGTGCCGACCAGCTAGCCGCATTTTGCCCGACTTCAGTGGGGTGGGCTGGCAGCAGGCCTCACCCCAGCCCTCATGCTTCCATCTCTCCAATGGGCAGGCAGCCATGTCGTCAACACCAACTGCTCAGCCGTGCACACACGCCAGGCTCTGTGCTGCAAGATGTCAGTGGAATATGACAAGTTCATTGAGTCTGGACGCAAGTATGTGGTGGCCACGCCCATGCCCCCTGGAGACCCCAGGGCTGAGTGAGAGTCCGGGCCCCCACCTGGGCCAGGGGCTCCCCCACCCCCACCCCCTGGGCCCGGCTCACTCTAGAGACTGCACGTTCCCAGGTGGTTCTGCCATGTGGACGATGACAACTACGTAAACCCCGAAGGCCTGCTGCAGCTGCTGTCCACCTTCTCACCCAGCCAAGACGTCTACCTGGGGCGGCCCAGCCTGGACCACCCCATCGAGGCTACCGAGAGGGTCCAAGGAGGTGGAACCGTGAGTGCTGGGGCCGGGGAGGGGCCGCTGAGAACATGGAGACCCTAGCAGGGAAGGGCTGGGACAGGTGCTCGATCCACCCAGATGCAGTGTTTCAGGAACTGGGGTAAGTGAGGTGGGGCTGCGGGAGAGGCTGGGACCACAGGCAACTGGGCTGTGGAAGCCCCGGTGTCCTTGTGCCCTGGGAAGCTTCTGCCAATTGACCAGGGAGTCATTAAGGAGCAGCTTGGGGACGACCCTTGGAGTGCCCAGACGAAGAGTTGGGGTGAAGAGACCTGATCGGTGGCTCCCTTCCCTTCAGGTAACCACGGTCAAGTTCTGGTTTGCTACCGGAGGGGCCGGGTTCTGCTTGAGCAGAGGCCTTGCACTCAAGATGAGCCCATGGGCCAGGTGAGTGAAGGCCAGGCAGGCGCTGGCTGCCGCAGATGGAGCTGCCCAGGGCTGGGGAGGCACTGACCTGTCCCCGCTCCGCTCCCCAGCCTGGGCAGTTTCATGAGCACAGCCGAGCGGGTGCGGCTGCCGGACGACTGCACGGTGGGCTACATTGTGGAGGGGCTGCTGGGCGCCCGCCTGTTGCACAGCTCGCTGTTCCACTCCCACCTGGAGAGCCTGCAGAGGCTGCCGCCCGACACCCTGCTCCAGCAGGTAGGCGCGCTGGGCCCCTGCTGCCTCCGCAGGTGTCCCTGCCTCGGGCCCCTGCCCCCACCTGGCTCCCCAGCACCCAGATGGGCTCCCGGCTGAACAAGGGCTCAGGGCGGGGGTAGGTTCCAGCGCTGCGGCAACTTTGCCGTGGACCCTGGACCCTGGCTGCTGTGGCCCAGGGTCCTGGCTGTACGGGGCTCCCAGGCTCATACAGGGGCTCTTTTGTAAAGAACAGCTGCTGCGCCTTCCCAGGTGGGTGGGCCCAGGGCACCCGGGCCATGGGCAGTGGTTCAGGTGTGACAGGAGTCACAGACCTGGCCCAGGGAGGGGGAATCAGCTTTGGGCAGGGGGTTGGGGACCTCTCGCCCCTACACATGCACCAGCCACCTCCCTGAGGTGTCTTCTGTGCTGGCCATGCCTCTCAGCCCCCATCACTCTTCAGTGCTCTTCCTGAGCCTGCCCTGAGAGCGCTGAGTGGGGGGCGCTAGGAAACCAGGAGGCCGAGTGGTATCTCCTGTGAAGGATGGGGTGGGAGGCACTGGCCCGGAGAGTGACTCTCCCTCCTCCTCTCTCCCAGGTCACCTTGAGCTACGGGGGTCCTGAGAACCCACATAATGTGGTGAACGTGGCCGGAGGCTTCAGCCTGCAGCAGGACCCCACGCGGTGAGCCGGCAGTGGGGAGGAGTGCTGGGGCCAGCCCACCCGTCTTGCAGCCTGACTCCCACTTCCCTCCCAGGTTTAAGTCCGTCCACTGCCTTCTTTACCCGGACACGGACTGGTGTCCTGAGCAGAAGCAGAGTGACGTCGCCTCTCGGTGAACCTCGACGTCGACCCAAATATGCCTCTGGCTCTGCCCCAGGTGCAAGTGGACGACGCCTGCCTGAGGGAGCAAGAACAGTGCTGTTCCCTCCTGGGCTCCAGGCGGCCACGGTCACGGTCTCATCCAGGGAGATAAGGGCGCCCAGCAAATACTCCAGCTGGCTTGGAGGCCTCCCCACAGCCCCGGGCAGGCCCGGGTGACCTGGCACTGTGGGAGAGGAGGACAGCGCTGTGTGCCTGCCCAGGGGCCCAGCCCCAGCTCTCACAGGAAGGGTCTCACCCTAGGGTCCGGGGACCTGGGAGGGGGCTGACATCTGACTCCCAGGGCTCCGTCCTGCTCCCCTCACCTGTTGGAGAGGGGACTCCAGGCCAGGGTTGTGTGTGAGATGCTGCAGCTTAGCAAAGGTGACTACAGATGCTTCACCCTCTGTTCTCTTGAGAAGCCGCCCTCCCCACACCAGGCTTTGGAGCCCAGACAGGGCCTCTCTGTTCCCGAGGGGAGCCGCACTCAAGGATGCAGGCCCTCTGGCTGGCTGTGCTCTTGGGCACAGCTTACTGCTAGCCAGGGCATCTCCATTCAGCGGCCACCTTCTTGGGGGCCATCGGCCAAGGGGTTCTTACTGAGGGAACTTGAACTTTTCTCCACTCTGACTCATTGCTCAGTACTGGTCCTCCCTTCCTCCACCCTGGGCCCCAAGTCCATGAAACAGCAGGCGCCTTTTGTGTGAGGCCCTCTCTGCAGTGAGGCATCCCCATCCCACCAGCTGACCCACCTTGACCTTGACGGTGCCTTTCCATGGGAGGAGGAAACAGAACAAGGGGAGCCAGCGCTTGCCTTCTGGTCTCTCGCTCTGCTATTGCAACGAGTGAATAAAGCCTTGATTGTTACTCTGTCATTGTCTTAATTAACCAGTGGCACCTGGCAGCTCAGCTCCGGCTAGGGCCACACAGCATACAGCTCCTCCCCTTGAAGGCTCTGCCCCAGACCAGCTCCACGCCAGGCAGATCTGCGTTCCTTACCGCACTGCCAGTGCAGCCAAGCCTTAAGCTGCCCACTGGGCTCTTCAGTGTGAGTTGAAGAGTATGTGACAGGGGGCGGGGGGGCCTGCAGGGAATGATGGAAACATGACAGAACTTGCCCCAGGAGGCAGACCGCCTGAGTGTCATGCTTGCTTTTTCAGCACACTGTGGAAGTAGCGTGTGTGCGTGCATGCACAGACGTGTACGTGTGTATGTGCATGGGTGAGCACATGTGTGCGTGCGTGTATGTGGGAATTGCTGTGTAAACGTATGCATGTGGATACGAACGTGTGTGGCTGTGTACGTGTGGGCAGGTGTGTGTGTGTGTGTGTGTGTGTGTGTGTAGGGCAGGCCAGCAATACCCAGTAAGCAGGTTGGAGTCAGCATGGGCTGAGTGGTCAGACCGAGGTCCCTTGGAGAGGGGGTTATGGCAGGTCACTGGGAACTGTCCATGCTCAGCACTCACCTCCCCTCACATTCCCAGATGTGAATGTGTAACAGCCCCCGAGACCTAGACACACACTGAGCCTCCCAGACCGCAGCCCATTGGGGCATCCACACAGCACAGACCCAGGACAGCATCAGTTGGACCAAATCGCCCCTCCCCCAGCTGGAGCCGCGTCAGGTCTGGATCTCCAGGCTCGACCACCTCGGAGGCACAGACTCCTCCCTCACCAGGTGCAGAGAAATAGTCACCCCCAGCCCTCCAGCACCCTCTAAGGGGAGGTGGGACTGGCTAGCACCCTGAGGCTGCATGATCTGCCCAAGTGGGCGGTCCATTTATTGTTCAGAGAGAAAAAAGCCTGGAAGGAAACACACCAAAATGTTTATGTAATTGTCCCTGAAAAGTGCAAAAATTGATAAAAATGTTTTTTTCTCTTCCCACTTTTTGTTATTTTACAAATAACAAAATATGTCGTATAGTAGACATAATAGATGTATAATCAAAGTTAAAATTTTGTTAATTAAGGTTCAAAATTAAATTGTGTGTACTTGGCCCTCCATCTAACTTTTTTTTTTTTTTTTTTTTGCAGTATGCGGGCCTCTCACTGTTGTGGTCTCTCCCGTTGAGGAGCACAGGTTCCGAACGTGCAGGCTCAGTGGCCATGGCTCACGGGCCCAGCCGCTCCGCGGCATGTGGGATCCTCCCAGACCGGGGCACGAACCCGTGTCCCCTGCATTGACAGGCGGACTCTCAACCACTGCGCCACCAGGGAAGCACCTCCATCTAACATTTTTTTGGACAACTATTTACTCAGCATCAGTCCATCCCATGTAATTGCATGCCAGGCACTGAGCAAGCCCAGAGGAATGGTGACCTGCAAAATGGACCAGCTCCCCAGGGCTGGGGAGAGTTGGGGTGTATGGGGCCTAACCACTGATGGGTATGGGCTTACTTTGAGGGGATGAAAAGTCAATCCTCGTTATTTTCAGACTCTGTGTTTCCAAATTCACCCACATGATAAAACTTATTTGTAACCCCAAAATCGACACCTACTTTCCTGGTCATTCTCAGACACGCAAACAACGGTGAAAAAAATTGAGTTGCCAGACGTGCCCATCCCCAGCTGAGGCTTAACTAGGTGAGGCTTGGCCCCAGAGACTCCGAGAACATGGAAACAGTAGGGGGCAGTGCAGAGTAAAGCAAGAAACCCAGTGGGAATTAACTTCACTCTGAATTAGATTATGGTGATGGTTACACAATTCTGTGAATGTAATAAAAAAAAAAAAAACTAGTGAATTATACACTTCAAAACTGTACACTTTTTGATGTGTGAGTGATGTCTCAATAAAGATGTTATTTAAAAAGTAGCCAAGATGAAATTAAAAATTGAAATAGCCCTATATTTATTACATAATTTGAATTGAACAAAAACATTCCCATAAAGAAATCTCCAGGATCAGACGGTTTCATTGGTGAATTCTATCAAACATGTAGGGAAGGAATAACATCAATCTTACACACAGTCTTCCAGAAAATAGATGAGGACATTTTCCAATTCGTTTTATGAGGCCAGCATTACTCTGGTACCAAAATCAGCAAACACATTACCAAAAAAACTGACCAGCTGAATCTAAACTTTATATGGAAATGCTAAACACATAGAATATAAAAAGCAACCTTGGGGCTTCCCTGGTGGCGCAGTGGTTGAGAGTCCGCCTGCCAATGCAGGGGACACAGGTACGTACCCCGGTCCGGGAAGATCCCACATGACGTGGAACGGCTACGCCCGTGAGCCATGGCCGCTGAGCCTGCGTGTCCCGAACCTGTTGCTCTGCAACGGGAGAGGCCACAACAGTGAGAGGCCCACGTACCGCAAAACCAAACAAACGAAAAGCAACCTTGAAAAAGAACAAAGTTGAAGGACTTACACAGCCTGACTTCAAGACCTACTATGAAGTGCCGGAAAATTAATCTGTAGGGACTTCCCTGGTGGCGCAGTGGTTAAGAACCCGCCTGCCAGTGCAGGGGACACGGGTTTGAGCCCTGGTCCAGGGAGATCCCACATGCCATGGAGCAACCAAGCCCGTGCGCCGTAACTACTGAGCCTGCACTCTAGAGCCCAAGAGCCACAACCACTGAGCCTTCGTGCCACAACTACTGAAGCCCACGCTCCTAGAGCCACTGCTCCGCAGCAAGAGAAGCCAGTGCAAGGAGAAGCCCCCCCACATCACAGCAAAGAGTAGTCCCTGCTCACCACAACTAGAGAAAGCCCGTGTGCAGCAACGAAGGCCCAAGGCAGCCAAAAATTTTTTTAATATTAAAAAAAATTAAAAATGTCGATCTAAGAAAGCAATGCAAATTTTTATTTGAACCAAATTTGAGGATTATAACCCAGGAAGAGCATCTCAGAAAGCTCTGAGAACTGTTCCACCCATTAGAAGTCAAGGCACAGTTATGTAAGTTTTAAGACAGAAGGCTGTACATCAAATGACGTATTATAGACAATTTACATGATCCAGATCTAAGTGTCATCCTGGTGGGTCACGTGACCCCATACAAGATCAGGAAGAAATGCTATCCCTGGGCTTCCCTGGTGGCACAGTGGTTAAGAATCCACCTGCCAGTGCAGGGGACACGGGTTTGAGCCCTGGTTTGGGAAGATCCCATGTGCCGCGGAGCAGCTAAGCCCGTGCGCCACAACTACTGAACCTGCACTCTAAAGCTCGTAAACCACAACTACTGAAGCCCACGCACCTAGAGTCCGTGCTCTGCAACAAGAGAAGCCACTGCAATGAGAAGCCCGCACATTGCAACGAATAGTAGCCCCCACTCGTCACAACTAGAGAAAGCCCACGTGTGGCAACAAAGACCCAACACAGCCAAAAATAAATTAAATTAATTTTAGAAAACGTTAAAAAAATGCTATCCCTTAAGGAGTTGTCTTGTTGATGATGGGAGAATGTTGGTCTTTACAGTTGAGCAGGTATTCCTGCTGATGGGGTAGGTTTGCCTGATGCCTAATGCAGATACACAATGCACAGTGAGGGGAGAAGGGAGGTCAAAGAGCAGAGAAGATTTTTTGTTTGAATATCTCTTGTCTTGCCATAAAAATATGACTTTCATTTCACAAAACTACAGTATGGAGACTGTGATGCTGGCACTGGGACCAACAGATGGATCCGTGGGACACACAGCAGAGCCCAGCCACAGATACACGCTTCTACTATCATAGAGTTCCCAACAGTGTCACCAGAGCAATTCAAGGGGGAAAAGTCTTTTCAACAAATGATGCCAGAATTAGTTTACTAATTAATTTTTTATATTTAAAAAAAAAAAAAAGAAGCCAACCTGGAGAATGTATGTCAGGATGCGCTAGGCTGTGCTGCAGAAACCACTAAGCCCTGGAAGCGTATTTGTTCACATCACACTGTGACCTGCATGGGTGGTGAGTCAGGAACTCAGGCTGCTTATATCCCTGGGGCCCAGCATCCTTGGATCGTCCAGGTGAAATGGAGGAGAAAGCGGGATGAATGCATACTAGATACACACCATCTGAGCCCAGTAGGGATGTTAATTTCCCATATGTCACTGGCTTGAAGAAGTCACATGGCCACCATAACAGCCAGGGAAGCTGGAACAGGTAAAGAGCGCTGTGGCATCGATGTTACTGAATGCAAATTCATGTGCCCGATGAGTGAGGCCAAACGTACCGAAACATCGGAGATTGGAGCAGAGAAAGGTTGATTACAGGGCCAAGCAAGGAGAACAAGAAAGGGTAGTTCATGCTCAAAAAAACCTGAACTCCCCGATGGTTTTCCGGGAGAAGATTTTAATAGGTGAAATTTGGGGTGAAGGCTGCAGGGTGTGACTTACTTCTGATTGTTTGGTGGTGAGGTAGCAGGGCGGTGTTCTAGGATCTTGGCTCAGCCTGAGGTTACAATCCTCTAACTCGGTGGGGGCCTTAGCTCCTACAGAAGAGCTCAAAGATATTGTTACCTCTATTCCTTGAGGAGGAGCCAGGACCCTGCCCCAAGGCTGCACTATTGTTTCGTGACTGCTCCTCCTTTGTTTCTGCATCCCCTCCCTTCCCTGATTAGCAACTCTTTGAATCTGCCCTTTGGAACTCAGGGAAGGCCAAGGAGGCTGAAGGAAACCTATTTCCTACAAAAAGAAACAGGGGACAGGGAAAGGATTTGTACTCAGCAGGGCCCTCAGGGTCCTGCTCCGTCTCACTAAGTGGACAGAGGGAAAGATCCTGGGTCTCTGATGTTGCTGGTGCCACGTTCTCATCATGCATTTGTTATTACGAGAGAAACATTTCAGCCAGTGTTAATCACCTTGTTTGCAGCTAGAAGCACTCCTAACTCATATGGAATGTGAAGCAAAGTCCACAAGTACAAATCGTTTTTGGAAGGAGTAGTTAGGGGAAGAAAAATGAAATAAAAGAGGTGTTGGGCTGCATCCCACAGGCCTACAAGGCCTGTACTTACCCAGCTTCAAGATCAAAGAAAGAGCCCGGCGTCAGCAGCAGAGACATCAGTGGTTTAATGGGTGGGGGAGCTTAAGTGTCCGAGACAACGTCCTAGAACGACACCCCACCATGTGCGGCGGGGCGGCAAGCAGGACATGGCAGCAGCCTTCGCTCCCAGGCCGGTGTGGGGGGGGGTGGAATTGACATCAGGTGGGCTCATTAGTTACCAGGGAAACCATTAGAGGGGCACGCCCCTCACCACCCCTTTGATAAGAACGATCTCTAGCTGGGGCCTAGCGCAAGTACGTAGAAAGGTCAGTCATGTGAGTAGGGTGTAAGTGAAGCAGGCACTGGTCCTGCGGGGGATGTACAGAGAGCAAGAGGACAGCCATCTTGAGTGTCCTGACCACACAGGACTATAAAAAGTAGAGGCGATATGGAAGGAAGGCCCCTCAGCTTGAGACGGCGGCTCTGTTACCGAGTCCAAGCTCAGACTGCTCACTGCACGGCAGGCCAATAACTTGAGAGACGAGGTGTTGGGGCAAAGGAACAGCGACTATTCAGAAAGCCAGCAGATCAAGAAGATAGTGGACTAGTGTCCCAAAGAACCATCTTCCCCGAGGTAGAATTCAGGCTTCTAATACTAAAAGGGGAGGGGGGAAAGTTCTGGTTCTGGCCAGACTCTGGAAGGGATGTGTTAATTTCTTCCTCCCTACAGCCATTCACAGGTGGGCCTGGTTGGGATATTTCATGTCAGCTAAACAAAGGTATTTTAGCTTCACGCTCTTTATCTGGAAGGCAGGGTTCCCAGAGATGGGCCATTATGTGTAATTTAAGCTAATAGGCAACATCCCTTTAGTGATTACCTTGTCATAGAATACAAGGCTCTTCCCTATTACAGCTCCTGGGTGCTGCACACAGTTATAAGGGAAAGTCATCATTCTTTTTTTATAAATTTATTTATTATTTTTCGCTGTGTTGGGTCTTCATTGCTGCGCGGGCTCTCTCTAGTTGCAGCGAGCAGGGGCTACTCTTCCTTGTGGTGCATGGGCTTCTCATTGCTGTGGCTTCTCTTTGTTGCCGAGCACAGGCTCTAGGCACACGGGCTTCAGTAGTTGTGGCACGCAGGCTCAGTAGTTGTGGCGCACGGGCTTAGTTGCTCCACGGCATGTGGGATCTTCCCGGACCAGGGATCGAACCCGTGTCCCCTGCACTGGCAGGCGGATTCTTAACCACTGCGCCGCTAGGGACGTCCCATCATTCTTATGTCTTTTAAGAGGAGGAGGGAGAAGCACCTGTACTTTGAATCTCAGCCGGGGCACGAGAGCCTTTGGAAGCTTGACAGGCTGGAAGGTGTTGAATCAGGGTGACTCTGTTCTCCATGTGGGATGGGTTCCAACTCTCGTCCAGAGTTGTCACCTCCAAATAATTTCGTTGATATGTGCTGGGCACAGGGCTGCTATACATGCTGTGTCTCATCTCTGCACCAGAGCCTCCGCTGGCAGCTCAGGTTCTGACTGGAGCTGAAAGCTTTCTTCTCTCCCACCTGAGCTAGGGGTCTGTCTCCACCTACCCCTGAGGTGGCTTCCCCTTTCATTCTTTGAATATAGTTATAATAGCTACTTCAAAGTCTTGCTTGGTAAAGCCAGACAATTTTTTAATTGGTTGCTTTTTTTTCTTGACTTTGAGTAACATTCTCCTGTTTCTCTTCATGTCTAGACAATTTTCATTGTGAATGACATGCCACAGAGAGTCTGGACTTCGTTATTCTCCGCGAAGTGTTGTTTGTTCTGGCAGCTTATTTACTGAGAAATCACTGCACCTGTTTGGGCTTGCGTCTGCGCTTCATTAAGGTCATCTGTGGAAAACCTATGGCATTTCCCAAGGGCCTCTAACTTAGTGGGATTTGGCCTCCAGACTCTTGTCTCTGTGCACGTTATCAAGGTCTCGGGGATTAGGACTGGAGTAAGTCTCCCTCTACTGGTCCTGACTGGTAAGGATCAGACTCTGCAGGCCTCAGCTGGGTGCCCAGGGAATGGACTAGATATTAATGAGCTGCGTCCACTCTGGCGGGGCCACCACTTGCAGGCCTCCAGCACTGCTTCACTCCTGGTAGCTCTGTTGTGCCCTGAACCTCTCTTGGGTCATCTCACCCTGTGTACACACAGCCCAGCCCTCAGCCATTGACTCACAGCCATCTCTGCTGCTGTGCCCTGAAGAGTTCAGCTCCTTCAACTCCTCGAGTCCCGATCGGCCTTCTCTGCTTGGCAGGACCGTGCATCTGCTTGGACTCCAGCCTCCACCCCTCGGAGGAGGTGAGGTCCATCTGTGGGTCTCATCTCAGGGGTCCCACCCTCCGGAGACAGAAGTCTTGTGCTGCTTGTTATCCGTTTCCTGAAAACAATAACGGGGCCTCCGTTGTCAAGATTCATGGTTATTGACAGCAGGAGGGCTAGTGTGGGTACCAGTTACAACATTACCACTGGAAGCAAATGTCTGCGCGCATAATTTTGGTTTATGGAGAGGACAGTGTGTTGTACACCTCAGTCTCTTTCTGTCTTGTTCCTCTGCTCTGAGCGGCAAGTTACAGCAGGTCCTGAGGAGGCACTAGCTGGTGGGAGGGTCTGGTGGGGCCTAGGAAGGCAGATATGCATCTGCGCTGGGCCACTCCCCAGGGACACCATCACCTGGAGGAAGGGCTCATCCTTTCCAAGTGGCTGGGAGAGGCCGGGCTGTGTAGGGAGCAGGCAGAACTGCTGAGGACTGAGTGATCTGACCTGCAGTATGAGAAACCCCTCCTCACCCCAGAAAGTTCTCCTGGACGGGATTGCAGGGTCCTCAGCTCCAGATTCACAGTACTTGGGGCCCTGTGCCTCCAGGCGGGGGCCAACTCTTCCGTGAACTGCTGACTCCAGAAGAGTATGGGGCCTCTGTGCCCCACGGTGGGGCGGGGGCCACGGGAAGGCAGCTTGCCCACAGGGAGCTCGATGCCCCCTCCCTAGCTCTGCATCCTCGGCCACTCAGGCCTGCTCCTCAGAATGGCCCGGCAGCTTTTCCCAGGCTATCACCTTACTTCTGGCGCTCTCCTCTCCCGGGAGCGCTTCCCTACCAGGAAGGGCTTAGTCTCTTGGCACGTCTCTTGGGAGAGCAGGGCCTCTCCCAGTCCACACTCTATTGCTCAGGCTATAATCCCATTATACTGGGGCAGGGACCTCAGACCCTTTCCCACCAGAGAAGCTCTGTGGATCCCAGGAACCCAGGAGCCTCTGGGGAGTGGGCCTCCTGGCCCAAGAACCCTGGCACTCAAGCCTCCCTCTTATTTCTCCAAAACCCTGGTACTGAGGTAGGAGCTTCCCGGAGGGCAGAGCCCCAGAGCAGGGTTGGGGTTTTCAGGAGACAGCAGGGGGTGGGGGGTGGGACGTCCTGAGAAACACTGAGACTCAGCAGTGAGGGATCCCCCCCGATCCTGCCTCCTTGGCCAGTGCCAGGCACAGCCCCTCCACCCTGTGCCTACGCTGTGGGGCCCCCTCCCTGCATGTCCCTGTCCCCTCTGAGACGCTCAGCCCCGACAGCACAGGAGGGACTCACCCCTGCGGGGGAAGAAAAGAGCCACCAAGCCGACGTGGGAAGGACCAGAAAGGCCGTGGTCTGATGGTGACAGTCCGCCTCGTTGGAGGTGACCGCAGGTGCTTGCCTGAGGTCCTCAAAGGAGGCCTGCAGGAAGCGCTTTCTCTGTGGCATCTGTGGGCTTGAACGCCCCCCCTACAGAGGGGTTGCTTGTGGCAGGAAAGGCCTGGAGATGAGCCCACAGACACTCCTGGAGGCAAAGGGCCCCCAGCTGGGCTCCTGGGGTGGCCTGAGCCCTGGATCCCACTCCCTGCGTGGAGCACAGAGGCCTGGGGCTGGGATCTGACCTGGAGTGCTCTGCTCCCTGCACAGTCAGCTTGGCACCTTGGTCCTTGCCAGCTGCTGGCCACGCAAGGCCTGTCCTGAGAGCCAGAAGGACCAGCACAGTGTCCAGGAAAGTGGGAGCCAGAAGGTCTCAGGTCCTTTCAATCCCATCATTGCCCAGAAGAAAACAAACCATGTCCTTGAGCCTTGAGATGGCCCTTGGCTTCTCTCCAGGAGGGCGAGTGTTTCTCCAGCCCCCACCTATGGTGACTTCAAAGGCCGCAGGACTGGGCCCAGCTCTCAGCACCTGGTGTGACTCTGGCCCAGCAGGATCCCCAGGAGCCTCCCCGAGACCAGGGAGCGGCAGCCGACCTAGGGGCCCTCACCACGGCCAACGTGCCATTAGCCACCCTCCCCCGAGATCCGGCCCGTGTGGCCAGCTCCAGGGAGTGCCAGGGTTCTGTCCCCTCCTTAGCATGGCTGTCCTGCAAGAGGACCCTAAGCACAGTGATAAAGACACAGCTCAGCCTGGCTACTGGGTCAGCCCAGCGTCAAGAGTGAACGTGCCAAAAAAATTAAAAAAGAATGAACCTGCTGATGTCCAGGGTCCTCTTCACTGTGCCGGCCGGACGAATGCGTGCTCGTGTGCGTGCTCACGTGTGCCTACACCCATATGTGTCCATGTGTCTCCCTGTGTGTGTGCATGCGCTCACATGTGCATGTGCCCAAGCAGGCACACATGAATGGTGACAGGAATGGTGACCTGCGCTCAGTGACCTGCACAGGTTTTCTCTCCTTCCCAGGGCCCCCTTACGCTTTCCCTCAGCTGCACCTGCCTCTTGCTTCATTCGGGAAGTCCCCCTGTGCTCTATGGGGTTCAGGTCCTCTTAATCTCCTCTTAAGGGTTCATGCCCTGTGTCTAAGAGGCCTCACTGTCAACGGTGCTCTCTTTTTTTTTTTTTTTTGCGGTACGCGGGCCTCTCACTGTTGTGGCGTCTCCCGTTCCGGACGCGCAGGCTCAGCGGCCATGGCTCACGGGCCCAGCCACTCCGCGGCATGTGGGATCCTCCCAGACCGGGGCACGAACCCGTGTCCCCTGCATCGGCAGGCGGACTCTCAACCAGTGCGCCACCAGGGAAGCCCAACAGTGCTCTCTTGATAACAGTCCTATTGACAATAATAAAGCCATTTCCACCCGTCTTGGACGTGGGCCAGGCTAGGGGCTCAGGGGTGGAAGACTTGACTGCTGTTATCGGAACTCACGCCCCTGTTCCCGTTCCTTCCCGCCCTCTCGATCGCAAGCTCCCTGGGCAGGCACAGCTCACGGCCCACACAGTTCTGTGTGGCTACACGTTGGCTGTCCCCCTTGTTTTAGAATGTGTCATTCATTCATTCATTCACTCTGTAGACACACGTTGGAAACACACTCTCTCCCAACTGCTAGGGAAACAGTAATGGAGAGAGCGGCCCCTGCCCTCCCAGGGTTCAGGTGACTGCAAGTGACGGAGCAGATGGAAGTGTGAGATTCGTACCAGTAGTGCGTGAGTCCAAAGGGGTGACCCTTGAGGTTGCTGACACCCCAGC
Organism: Globicephala melas; assembly: GCF_963455315.2. Taxonomy (NCBI): domain Eukaryota; kingdom Metazoa; phylum Chordata; class Mammalia; order Artiodactyla; family Delphinidae; genus Globicephala; species Globicephala melas. The sequence continues at coordinate 33,053,953 of NC_083333.1, read as the reverse complement.
GGGGCCCAGAAGCCAGAAGGTGAAGGGGGGCCAGCAGGGAGACTTGCAGGTCTAAGCAGGGCAGGAGCTGGGCAGTGAGCAAAGGTGACCTGGCCTTTGGGAGAGGAACACAGGGATACAAGCAGATCAAAGGCTCTTCATGCAGTAGAACCAGTGGGCCAGGAGGTGGGCCCCAGGCAAGCAGTGGAGGACAAGGAAGGGTTTGGAGCAAGTAGGGGCTCCGGACTGAGCAGTGGGCAGAGCTGGGACCACGGCTGTGGCTCTGGGTGGGGTCAGGTGGCACAGCAGAGACACTGCAGCTCAGAGAGGAGCTACGGGCTCAGACCGAACAGCAAAACGGGGCGGCGTCCGGATGGGGCATGGGAGAGCCCCACCCACCCCTGACCCTGGCTGCACCCAGGCGCCCTTGTTTGGGAGACAGGCTTGATTTCCAGGTCCAGAGGGTACAGTCCACGTGGAATTTTCTAGGTGGCATCAAGCCCTGTCCAGCCTGGGCAGCAGGGTGGGGCCTGGCCTGCTTCCCAGGCACCCCTGTCGGCGCACGGCCCTCCCTGAGAGCCCTGTGGCCGTTCTTGCGCTCAGCCTGGATCCCAGCCTTTCCCAGCAGGTGCCCGAGGGCTGGCCCTTTGAGGGGGCCCCTTCCCCTCAGAGGCCGCTTGTCCCGGACCGCGGCCAGCCCCAGCCCCACCCCGACCCCTGCTCAGATGTGCTCTACCTGTGATTACAGTTTTATTACAGCAAAAGGATATAGGAAATCTGCCAAAGGAAGAGACATAGAGGGTGGAATCTGGGAGGTCCGAACACAGAGCTTCCGCTGTCCTCTCCCGGCAGAGCCCTGACGTGTGACAACACACACGGAGTATTGCCACCCAAGGAAGCTCTCCCAGACCTTTAGTTTCTATTGGGGCCTCATCACCTTCTGCCCCTGTGGCTGGCCATCCTTTAGACCCAGCCCTTCCCAGAGTCAGAACTGATGTGCGTGTCCCAAAGCCCTGGGCACAAGTCACACACTGGACCAGCAGGTGGCCAAGGCTCCAGGCAACCGACATGCTCCCATCAGGCAGGACGACGTGGGTCCTGGAGATCCCACCCCAGGAGACGAGGCCAGGACCACACCTCTCTGGTAAAGTCAATTCTTTAAATACACCTGATGCAAGAGGGCTGGGGTTTGCCACACAAGCTAGGGCATCACGGGCACAGAGCACAAGCAAGCTTACGGTGGCCACTTACATTGGTTCAATGAGGAGCCAAGGACTTTCCTTTTGGAGACTCTGATGAGCGATGTCAGGAGCACATGGGCCACCAACTGTGTTGGGGGGGGCATTTTGCACCCCCACCCCTGCCCCTTGGCTGCAGGGCCATGGCCTCTGGCCCCAGGGCAGAGCGCAGCCCCTGGAGGGACGGTTCTGGAGAATGAAGCACCCAGAATGAGAGGAATAGAAAAGCAGCCAGCAACGCAGCTGTGGGGGCAGGCGTCTGGGTGGTGTGTGTGCTGTGGTGTGTGTGGTGTGTGTGGTGCGTGTGGTGTGTGGTGTGTGTGCTGTGGTGTGTGTGGTGTGTGTGGTGTGTGGTGTGTGTGCTGTGGTGTGTGTGGTGTGTGGTGTGTGTGGTGTGTGGTGTGTGTGGTGTGTGTGCTGTGGTGTGTGTGGTGTGTGTGGTGTGTGGTGTGTGTGGTGTGTGTGGTGGGTGTGTGGTGTGTGTGTGGTGTGTGTGTGGTGTGTGGTGTGTGTGGTGTGTGTGTGGTGTGTGTGGTGTGTGGTGTGTGTGGTGTGTGTGGTGTGTGGTGTGTGTGGTGTGTGTGGTGCGTGTGGTGTGTGGTGTGTGTGCTGTGGTGTGTGTGGTGTGTGTGGTGTGTGGTGTGTGTGGTGTGTGTGGTGGGTGTGTGGTGTGTGTGTGGTGTGTGTGTGGTGTGTGGTGTGTGTGGTGTGTGTGTGGTGTGTGTGGTGTGGTGTGTGTGGTGTGTGGTGTGTGTGGTGTGTGGTGTGTAGTGTGTGTGGTGTGTGTGGTGTCTGTGGTGTGCGTGGTGTGTGGTGTGTGTGGTGTGTGTGGTGTGTGGTGTCTGTGGTGTCTGTGGTGTGTGGTGTGTGTGGTGTGTGGTGTGTGTGGTGTGTGGTGTGGTGTGTGGTGTGTGTGGTGTGTGTGGTGTGTGGTGTGTGGTGTCTGTGGTGTGTGGTGTGTAGTGTGTGTGGTGTGTGTGGTGTGTGTGTGGTGTGTGTGGTGTGTGGTGTCTGTGGTGTCTGTGGTGTGTGGTGTGTGTGGTGTGTGGTGTGTGTGGTGTGTGGTGTGTGTGGTGTGCGTGGTGTGTGGTGTGTGTGTGGTGTGTGTGTGGTGTGGTGTGTGTGGTGTGTGTGGTGTGTGTGGTGTGGGGTGTGTGTGTTGAGAGTGTGCTGTGTGTGAGACCCTCAGGTCTCATGTCCTTCTGCCCCTCTCCTGATGGTCCCCTCATGGGTCTGTTGGCATCTGCTTCTCCTCACACAGCCCTTTCCCTTCCCCAGCCCTCCCTACACCGCCCCCTGCTCCTGGGCTCAGGGAGACTCGCTGGAGAAAGGCTGGGGCCCAGGCCTGGCCCAGCCCCTGCTTGCTGGAGTGGTGGGTTGCATTCTGCACGATGTTTCCCGTCATCTGTGGCACTCCTCAACTCAAGGATAGTAGGACCGGCCGGTTGCTGCTAAGTGTACTGGAGACATAGGGGGAAGGAACACTCCCAGCCCAAGGCCTGCTTAAGGGACTGAAAGTGTCTGGGGTGGCCCTGGAAGAAACCCGGGTCCTCAGTAGTTGCAGGGGAAGATTTCCAAAATCCCACCCAAAATCTCATGCTGAATTAAAGCACAAATTGAATTCCTGGCCCTGCAGGGACCCTGTTTTAAAGCTGCAGCATCAATTGGCAATGAATGGGACCTGGAACAGTGAGATGGGGACCCATGGGGGGACGCTTGGAACCACTAAGTGTCGCTGGTTTCCCTTTCCTGGTGGAAGCAGCCCTTCCAGCCACCTTCCCTGGCGCTCAGTCGCCCTTCGCCTGAGGAACCGGAAACCGCCCACCCTGAGGTTGCTGTCTTGCAGGGAACTGCTGGTCCTTTCGAGCACACAGCCCACTGCCTCTCCCTCTCCAGACCCTCAACCAGAGGCAAGTCTCAGGGGGGCCTAGAGGGTGACGGTAACGTAGAAAGTGTGACCCGTGAAGGTCTGTGAGGCACACGGGAAGAACTGGACAGCTGAGCGATTTATATCCACAGAAATGAGGAGAATGTATCCTCAGGGTGTAGGACCAGTGTCGAAGGAACAGGAAGTTGCATGAAGGTGAAGGTAGATGTGGGCTCACTTAGCAGGGCTCTTGGGTCCGTGGGTGACTGCAAGCAGTTGGGGCGCTCTGCTGGTGTGCTTGGTTGGTTGGCAAACCTGGACCCCACGACGGCAACTCTAAACAAACTGAAAATGTCAGAACGTCCATAGCAGATGGTAGAGCAGGGGGTCCTAAGGTGCTGAGAGATCAAATGTTAGAGTGGACTTATCATGTGAGACCTGCTCGCCCACCCCAGAGAGCCTGGAAGATGCACTTTTCACCACACTTCTGAGAAATAAATTCATGAGTGGGGCCCCAGCGTCCTCAGGGCCCTGTGGGGCTCTTCTCTGTAGGTCAGAGCTTACAGTGGCCAAAGCTTCCATCGAGCTGGGGGTGATGGGATCCCAGGGTGACAAGGGCCAAGGGGTAGTACTTGTCAACTTTAAAAATAGACTAGCCAGGGCTTCCCTGGTGGCGCAGTGGTTGGGAATCCTCCTGCCAATGAAGGGGACACGGGTTCGAGCCCTGGTCTGGGAAGATCCCACATGCTGCGGAGCAACTAAGCCCGTGTGCCACAACTACTGAGCCTGTGCTCTAGAGCCTGCAAGTCACAACTACTGAGCCCGCGTGCCACAACTACTGAAGCCTGTGTGCCTAGAGCTCTGCAACGAGAGGCCACCGCAATGAGAAGCCCATGCACCGCAACAAACAGTGGCCCCCGCTCACGGCAAATAGAGAGAGAGCCCATGTGCAACAACGAAGACCCAACACAGCCAAAAATAATAAAAGTAAATTTTAAAATAAATAGACTAGCCTGTTTCACCAGCAAAAGCAGGTTTGTTCTGGAATAGCCAGAGGAATGGTGACTCCAGAAATGCAAGCTACAGGGAACCAGAGGCAAATCCAGAGAACAAGGAAGGGAAACTTGCTTTTATAGGGGAAGGAGGGAGTGTGAGGAGGGGCCGTGGTAACCAGAGTACATTGGAGGAGCTGGGAGTCCACAGTATGGAGGCTTCCCATTGGTTGGGCTGTGGCAGTCTCTGATTGGCTGGGCTGTCTGGGCAGAAAGATTTCCTCCTCCTGAGGGGCAGTAAGTCGAGGCAGCTGTCTTTCCCGTCTGGGTCATGGGCATGCGTGGCGGGCATGAGAGCTCCCCCACAGGCCTGCCCAGACTCCAGCTGTGGCTGAGGTTCCCTCAATTCTGTTACCGAAAGCGGGGTTTGTGTTCTAAAGCCAATAAAGAGGCAAGTTTGGAGGAAAGGAAAGTTTGCTTTATTTTAGAGGCTGGCAACCTGGGGAGGAGGGCGGATTCCTGTCCAAAGGCCAACTCCCTGCCGCTGACGATTAGTTGGCAAGAGTTTTTATAGGTGAAGGGAGGGGGCTACATGCAGAAACAGCACAGTCAGCTCTGACCGTCATCTTGAAATTGGTCATCAGTGGTCTGATCAGCGTCATCTTGATTGTTTTAAGTACAGTTAATCTTCAGTTCCAAGGGCACGTACTAGGCATTGGTGCGAAACCTCAGACACCTAAGTGGATAGGAGGAATCCTGGCTGACAAGGTAGAACGTGGGAGGGAAAGAGGGGGGAAAGAAAAGTGGAGGCAGGACAGGACCAGCGCCCCTGAGGGGGAGCTGGGGGAGGGGAGACATTCCCACACTTGGAGGGGCCCACTCATGGCGAGGGGATCAGCGGGGACAGAGAGGGACCTTTGGGGGATTGGGGGATCAGAGGGGAACGCAGCTAGCATCTCCCCTGCCCACTCGGGCTCTGGTGAGCCTGCTGGGGTCCCAGGCCTGAACCCCCACCCCCTGGGCCCCCCTTCGGCCACGTGGGTCCCCGGGCCTGAGCCCTGACCCAGCCAGGGCCTCCTCCGGCTGCGCAGGTCCCAGAGGGCCTGAGTGCCGCCCCCCCACAAGGCCTCCACGGGCTGCATAGGTCCCAGTGCTGAGTTCTGCCTCCGCCAAAGCCTCCTCTGGCCACGCAGGTCCTGGCAGCCTGAGGTCAGGCCCCTGACAGGGCCTCCTCTGGCCATGTGGGTCCAGGCAGGCTGAGTGCCACCCCCCCTCCAAGGCCTCCTCCGGCTGCACCGGCCCCTGCAGGCACACCTGTGGGGGCCTGAGCCCCAGCTGGCCTGAGCCCCAGCTGGCCTGTACAGGCACGTGTGCTCCGGGCCAACTTCAGGAATAGACACTGGTGAGAGGAAAAGACGCAGAGGTAGGGCTGACACAGCGGGTCCAGAGACCTACCTAGAGGTCTTGGAGGCCTACTGGGGAGGCAGGGATAGGCTGTAGCTCACCATGGGGGCAAGGACACTGATAGAGGAGGCACCAGGGAATATTACTCAGCCATAAAAAGAAACGAAATTGCGTTATTTGTAGTGAAGTGGATGGACCTAGAGTCTGTCATACAGAGTGAAGTAAGTCAGAAAGAGAAAGATAAATACCGTATGCTAACACATATATATGGAATCTAAGGGAAAAAATGTCATGAAGAACCTAGGGGTAAGACAGGAATAAAGACACAGACCTACTAGAGAATGGACTTGAGGATATGGGGAGGGGGAAGGGTAAGCTGTGACAAAGTGAGACAGTGGCATGGACATATATACACTACCAAACGTAAAATAGATAGCTAGTGGGAAGCAGCCGCATAGCACAGGGAGATCAGCTGGTGCTTTGTGACCCCCTAGAGGGGTGGGATAGGGAGGGTGGGAGGGAGGCAGATGCAAGAGGGAAGAGATACGGGAACATATGTATATGTATAACTGATTCACTTTGTTATAAAGCAGAAACTAACACACAATTGTAAAGCAATTATATTCCAATAAAGATGTAAAAACAATTATTTTATTATTTATAAAGTATTTTTAAAAAATATTTATTTATTTGGCTGTGTTGGGTCTTAGTTGCTGCACACGGGATCTTCGTTGCCATGTGTAGGATCTTCGTTGCGGCATGCGGGATCTTTAGTTGTGGCACGTGAACTCTTAGTTGCAGCACACAGGATCTAGTTCCCTGACCAGGGATCGAACCCAGGCCCCCTGCATTGGGAGCGCGGAGTCTTAGCCACTGGACCACCAGGGAAGTCCCTATTTTATTTTATTTTTTAAATCTTTTATAATCTTTTTCTTTATTTTATTTTTTTGCTGTTGTGGTTCTGTTTTGTTTTGTTGTTTCATTTTTATTGTTATTTTTTCTAATGTAATTTTTATTTTTCTAATTTTATTTTATTTTTTATTATTTGTTATTGTTCTGCTCTTCCCTGTTTGTGTTTTTTGTTTTTTTTTCCTGCCATGCTGTACAGCTTGTGCAGGTCTTGATTCCCAGGCCAGAAGTCGGGCCTAAGCTCCTATGGTGGGAGTACAAAGTCAAAGCTGCTAGCCTAACAGAGAACTTCAGGTGCCAGGGAATATTAATTGGTGTGAGGTCTCCCGGAAGTCCTCATCTCAGCACCAAGACCTGGCTCCACCCAACTGCCTGCAAACTCCAGTGCTGGACGCCTCAGGCCAAACAAGCAGCAAGACAGGAACACAGCCCCACCTGTTACACACACACACAAAAAGGATGAGACGACAAAAAAGTATGTTACAGACGAAGGATAAAGGTAAAAACCTATAAGACCAAATAAATGAAGAGGAAATAGGCAACCTACCTGAAAGAGAATTCAGAGTAATGATAGTAAAGATGATCTAAAATCTCAGAAATAGAATGGAGGTACGGATCGAGAAAATACAAGAAATGTTTAACGAGGACCTAGAAGAAATAAAGAACAAACAGTGATGAACAACACAATAACTGAAATGAAAAATACACTAGAAGCAATCAATAGCAGAGTAACTGAGGCAGAAGGACAGATAAGTGAGCTGGAAGATAGAATGGTGGAAACAACTGCCAAGGAGCAGAATAAAGAAAAAAGAATGAAAAGAAATGAGGACCGTCTCAGAGACCTCTGGGACAACACTAAATGCACCAGCATTCGAATTATAGGGGTCCCAGAAGAATAGAAAGAGAAAGGATCTGAGAAAATATTTGAAGGGGTTGTAGTCGAAAACTTCCCTAACATGGGACAGGAAATAGCCACCCAAGTCCAGGAAACACAGAGAGTCCCATACAGGATAAACCCAAGGAGAAACACGCCGAGATACATATTAATCAAACTAACAAAAATTAAATTTAAGGAAAAAATATTAAAAGCAGCAAGGGAAAAGCAAAAACTAACATGCAAGGGAATCCCCGTAAAGTTATCAGCTGATTTTTCAGCAGAAACTCTTCAGGCCAGAAGAGAGTGGCAGGATATGTTTAAAGTAATGAAAGGGAAAAACCTACAACCAGGATTACTCTACCCAGCAAGGAGACCATTCAGATTTGATGAAGAAATCAAAAGCATTACAGACAAGCAAAAGCTAAGAGAATTCAGCACCACAAAACCAGCTTTACAACAAATGCTAAAGGAACTTCTCAAGGCAGGAAACACAAGAGAAGAAAAAGACCTACAAAAACAAACCCATAGGGCCTCCCTGGTGGCACAGTGGTTAAGAATCCACCTGCCAATGCAAGGGACATGGGTTCGAGCCCTGGTCTGGGAGGATCCCACATGCCAAGGAGCAACTAAGCCCGTGTGCCACAACTACTGAGCCTGCGCTCTAGAGCCCACGAGCCACAACTACTGAGTCTGTGCACCAAAACTACTGAAGCCCCATGCCCTAGAACCCATGTTCCACAACAAGAGAAGCCACCACAATGAAAAGCCCGCGCACCACAATGAAGAGTAGCCCCCGCTCGCTGCAACTAGAGAAAGCCCGCACGCAGCAACAAAGACCCAACGCAGCCAAAAATAAATACATAAAAATAAATAAATTTATTAACAAAAACAAGACACATGCACCCCAATGTTCATTGCAGCACTATTTACAATAGCCAGGGCATGGAAGCAACCACTGACAGATGCATGGATAAAGAAGATGTGGTATAGGGACTTCCCTGGTAGTCCAGTAGTTAAGACTCCATGCTCCCAATGCAGGGGGCCCAGGTTTGACCCCTGATCAGGGAACTAGAGCCCACATGCCACAACTAAGAGCCCGCATGCCGCAACTAAGATCTGGCACAGCCAAATAAATTACATAATATTCCATTGTACATATATACAATGGAATATTACTCAGCCATAAAAAGGAACATAACTGGGTCATTTGCAGAGACATGGATGGACCCAGAGCTCTGTCATACAGAGTGAAGTAAGAAAGAGAAAAACAAATATCGTATATTAACACATATATGTGGAATCTAGAAAAATGGTACACATGAACCTATTTGCAGGGCAGGAATAGGGATGCAGACATAGAGAATGGACATGTGGACACGGTGGGTGGGGGAAGGGGGCTGGGGTGAATTGGGAGATTGGGATTGACATATATGCACTACCCTGTGTAAAACAGAGAACAGGGAACCTGCTGTATAGCATAGGAAGCTCAACTCGGTGCTCTGTGGTGACCTAGATGGGTGGGATGGGCAGGAGGAGGGAGGTGCCAGAGGGAGGAGATATATGTACACATATAGCTGATTCACTTCATTGTACAGCAGAAACTAACACAACATTGTAAAGCAACTATACCCCACTTAAAAAAACAACTGCCAAGGAGCAGAATAAAGAAAAAAGAATGAAAAGAAATGAGGGCCGTCTCAGAGACCCCTGGGACAACACTAAATGCACCAGCATTCGAATTATAGGGGTCCCAGAAGAATAGAAAGAGAAAGGATCTGAGAAAATATTTGAAGGGGTTGTAGTCGAAAACTTCCCTAACATGGGACAGTGGGCTTCCCCGGTGGCGCAGTGGTTGAGAGTCCCCCTGCCGATGCAGGGGACATGGGTTCGTGCCCCGGTCCAGGAAGATCCCACATGCCGCAGAGCGGCTGGGCCCGTGAGCCATGGCCGCTGAGCCTGCGCGTTCGGAGCCTGTGCTCCGCAACGGGAGAGGCCACAACAGTGAGAGGCCCGCGTATCACAAAACAAACAAACAAACAAACAAAAAAACCCCTTCAGTTCCAGGGTCAGTTTGTTCCCATTTCTTTTATTTATTTATAATTTTGGCTGCATTGGGTCTTTGTTGCTGCGTGTGGGCTTTCTCTAGTTGCGGCGAGCGGGGGCTAATCTTCGTTGTGGTGCGCAGGCTTCTCACTGCGGTGGCTTCTCTTGTTGAAGAGCTCTAGGTGTGCAGGCTTCAGTAGTTGTGGCTCGCAGGCTCTAGAGTGCAGGCTCCGTAGTTGTGGCGCACAGGCTTAGTTGCTCCGCGGCATGTGGGATCTTCCCTGACCAGGGATCGAACCTGTGTTCCCTGCATTGGCAAGCAGATTCTTATCCACTGCGCCACCAGGGAAGTTCTGTTCCCATTACTTTGAGGCCAGCTTTTGGAATTGTGGCAGCTTACATCATGGCTACAGTCTGGTCATCATGTAGTTTTCTTCTTCCACCTGGTGGGGTTTTAGTGTCTAGAAGACAGCTCAAAGGATATGGCTCAGTATATTATCTATAGCCCTTGAGGGGGAGCTAAAGGCCCTTGACTTTGCTTAATGACTAAACTATTATTATTTAGTCTTGTTGGACTGTTTTCCTTTGTTTCTGCATTTTCTCAATTCTCTGATTAAACTTATTCTTTGGCCAAAATTTTTCCACAGACAAAAGGCAGGTTGAGGATATGGGGGGCAAGGACCATAGGGGTCCTGCTCCATTTCGATTCCACACAATTTTTTTTATTTTATTTATTTATATTTTGGCTGCATTGGGTCTTCGTTGCTGCACGCGGGCTTTCTCTAGTTGCGGCGAGTTGGGGCTACTCTTTGCTGCGGTACACAGGCTTCTCACTGTGGTGTCTTCTCTTGTTGCAGAGCACGGGCTCTAGGTGTGCGGGCTTCAGTAGTTGTGACTCATGGGCTCAGCAGTTGTGGCTCACGGCTCTAGAGCGCAGGCTCAGTAGTTGTGGCGCACAGGCTTAGTTGCTCCATGGTATGTGGGATCTTCCCAGACCAGGGATTGAACCCATGTCCCCTGCATTGGCAGGCGGATTCTTAACCACTGCACCACCAGGGAAGTCCCGATTCCACACACTTAATCCCCAAAGACAACTTGGTCACACTTGCCACAATGGTAGCAGATTCAAAGCAGTAATCAAAATGTGTACCCTCAGAGATCTGACTCCACCTGGCAGTGGAGGACGAAAGAATATGGGCAGTGCAAGAAGATAAGCAGTAGTTATGGCCATGTGACCATGTGACCATGTGCAGAAAAGAGAACTATAATAATTTCACCCTCATTTTTACACAAATATATTTGTGTACATATGAACCAATTTTTTTTCTCTTCTCTTCTCTCTTTCACTCACCATCTATCATAATATGTGTTAATAGTGGTTATCTTTCTACGTCGGCATGTAAGTTACAGGATACATAAGGGGGGTGTGACTCAGTTGGAAGAGGGCTGAACATCACCCAGAGGTGGATAAAGGGACTTTACGTCACCTTCTGGGGAGAGGGTAGCATGTATTTGGTTGTGTGTTGTTGGTTGAATTATGTCAGGCCGACTTTGCTCTTGGCTTTACTTGGAAGTGAAGCTAGACAGACTGGGGTGGATTTGTATTGGTCAACGTAAATTGCGCAAAGCTGAACCTAGGGTCCCAGACTCCTTTCCCCACACAGTTCTGAGTTGGTGTGGAACACAGGGGACATTTCGCCCAGGATTTGCAGCCGTGTTCTTTTTGCACCTGGAAGGGTGATGCAGCGATTGAAGTGGTGTCCTAGTGATGTCCGCTTCCATCCCATGATCAAAGTTAACAACACCAGTGATGGGACCGATCAAAATGGTGCCAGCTGATGGGATGCTGTGAGGATGCAGTGTCACTTCCATGGTGCTCGAGACAGAGACGCACAGCCTGCAGCTAATTACAAGGAAACACTGGGAAAGCCAAATCGAGGGACTTTCTACCAAACAACTGATCTATATTCTTCAAAAGTATCAAGGTCATAAAGGTCAAGGAGAGACTAAGGAGTGTTCCAGAGTGAGGAAGACAGAGAGACGGGACCTCCAAAGGCAACATATGACTCTGGACTGGACCCTTTGGCCGTAAAGAACTGGAGTGGAAGTCTCAGCTATGCCAGACAAGCAGGTTGTAGAGACCTATAGTTCACAGTTGGTACTGAGCATTGGGACTCTGTGTGAGAGGTGCCCTCACCACAAACACAAAACCAATGGGTATGAGGAAACTTGGGGGTGATGGATATGCTCATGACCTTGACTATGGTTTCACACAGGTGTTTGCACATGTCCAAACTCATCAAACTGTATCCATTAAATACGCATAGTCATATATATCAATTAAACCTTGATATAGCTTTTTCTTTTTTTTTAAAGAACATCATTGGGACAACTTATGAAAGTTGAATGGGAGCTAAGGATCACGTGGTAGGGACGCATGGTGTTCCTCTTCTGACTCTGACAGTTGTGCTATGTTGTGATGGTGTGTGTTATGTTGTGGTTGTGTCGTATGTATTGTGTGTTTTTGTGGTTGCGTAGGACAATGTCTTTATTCCAAGGAAACAGACACTAAGCTATTTAGGGGTGATGGAGTGTTAGTTTTGCAAATTACTCTCAAATGGTTCAGGGGGAAAGAATCCTTCCTATCCTTGCAACTGTGAAGCTTTTATTTCAAAATAAAAACTATCTTTGGCATTTGAAAATGTGTCTGGAGTGTGGTGACGGCCTTGGCTGCGTGAAGCAAGTGCTGCTGGGTTCTGATTCGGGTGGGGGTTGATGGAGGTAGGGAGATGTTTTTAAGCTGTGGGTGTTTGGGAGAATACTCCCCAGAGGGACCTCTGTGTGGCCTTGGCCATCACCCAGGGGCATCAGGCCCAGTGCTTGCAGGGACCAGTTCCAGGCCATCTGCCCCCAGCCAGCCAGGAAGGGGCATGTTCCCCACCCCAGGGTTTATTTTTAGTTTCTTTTCCAAAACCCAGGATGGCGCTTCTGGCTGGCACCTTTGGGTTGTGGGTGAGGACGGTGGCCCCTTCTAAGGAGACAGGTTTCTGCGAACAAGGAAGCAGAAGCTGCACTGATGCCTGGCCCCGCCTAGTGCCTCCAGTCTTCCCTCCTCCAGCCAGCCCCGCCCCCCCCACCACACACAAACCTGCCTGGCCACCCAGCCTGCCCCAGCCTAGGCCTATAAACCCCCCACGCCCTCGCCTCCTGTTGTACAGAGGCTGGGAGTTGGCACCACGCTGCTGAATTTCAGTGGCCTTCGGGCCCTGGTGACGGGGCAGGGAAAGATGGGTGTGAGCGAGGCAGGTGGGGGTGTGTGAGGGGCCGAGGTTAGAGAGCAAGGTGGCCAGACCCAGAGCCTCACAGGCCCATGCTGCGGCCTGCAAGTCCCTTTGTGCCTGAGCCGGCTGATCTGGGCCTGGACTGCTCCCTACCACCCAGCAGGCCCCATTGGGACAGGATGCTAGCCTCTCGCTGGTCAATGCAAGAGCCCTCCTGTGAGGGACGCCCTCAGAATCAGTCTGGACAGATGGGGGGACCCAGCCAAGGCCTCTTCCCTCAGCCCAGCAGGAAGGGGCTGCCCTCTGGGCCTCCCTTGGCCAAATCCTGGCTGGCCGGACCCCTGACCCCCGGGCCACCAACCTCTGGCCAGCACTGTCTCACTGCTCTTTCCTGAGCAGCAAACCTGCTGCCCCCACCCGCAGCCTTGGCCCAGACATATTGCGCCATCTGGCTGCCCCGTGCACCCCTGCAGGGAACGGGTGGGACACCATGAAGGCCCTGCACGCCTCAGGAGCCAGAGTGGTGGCTGTGAGCCATACCAATGCCGACCTGGTCAGCCTCTCCAAGGAGGTGAGGTGTGCAGCCCCACCATGGGCCAGGCCTGTGACCCTCCGGGATGCCTCACCAGCCTGCCAGGATGCCCCCTTTGGTCACTGGCCAATGCCTTCCCACAGGGCCCCGGGGTAGAGCCTGTGTGCGTGGACCTGGGTGACTGGGAGGCCATGGAGCAGGCGCTGTGCGACGTGGGCCCTGTGGACGTGCTGGTGAACAATGTCGCCATGGCGCTGCTGCAGCCCTTCCTGGAGACCACCAAGGAGGCCTTCGACAGCTGAGGAGTAGGAGAGGAGGTGGACTGGGGAGAGGGCTGCTGAGGAAGTGGACCGGGTGTGGCCATGGTGTGTCTGACTGTCCCCTCTCCCTCCAGGTCCTTCAGTGTGAAACTGCACTGTGTTCCGAGTGTCTCAGGTGAGCCAGTGGGAGGATGTGGCCCAGTGCAGACATGGCCCAAGCGGGGGTGCGGTGGGGTCAGGGTGCCCCCTCTCTTGGCTTACAGATTGTGGCCCGGGGCATGATCAGCTACGGAGTCCCTGGCTCCAGCGTGAATGTCTCCAGCATGGCGGCCCACGTCACCCTTCCCAACCTAGCTGCCTACGGTGAGTCCCTCTGCCCAAACTTGAGCCCCCATTCCATGCAGGAGCAGCTGGGCTCCCGGGCTGGGCCTCATGCAAAGTGGGCTGAATCCTTAAGGGTCCTCAGTGCTGCCCTTTTCCCACAGGCTCCACCAAGGGTGCAATGACCATCCTGACCAAAGCCATGGCCATGGAGCTGGGGCCGCACAAGGTAGGCATGGGGGAGCTGGGGGTGCCAGGGGCCCCGGCCTGGGAAGGCACGAGGTAGGCGCAGGGTGGGGGTGAGGTGGAGGCTGGCAGGTGGTGGGCAAGCGGCGGCTGGGGATGAAAACGGGGGCAGGGGGCGCCAGGGGGTGAGTAAGCAAGCTCAGTGGGGTCTGTGAGGGCGGGGTTTGTGCGCCGGCTGAGACCGCCCCGCCGGCCCCTCGGCCCCAGATCCGGGTGAACTCGGTAAACCCCACGGTGGTGCTTACCGCCATGGGCCAGGAAGCCTCGTCTGACCCCCAGTTCGCCCGGAAGCTAAAGGAGCGCCACCCGCTGAGGCAGTTTGCAGGTCAGCTGGGCTTCGTGGAGTGGCGGGCGCGGCTGGGGCGGCCGGGCCCAGACAGCCGGGCCAAGCCGTGCTGACCCCGCCCGCCACCCGCCGCAGAGGCGGAAGACGTGGTCAACAGCATCCTCTTCCTGCTCAGCGACCGCAGCGTCTCCACCAGCGGCTCGGGAATCTTTGTGGATGCCGGGTACCTGGCCTCCTAAGAGCGCGGTGCTCTGGGCGGCCAGAAGGATGGTGCTCGGCTCCGCCCGGCCCCGCTTCCACGCCCCACCGCCCCGCCCCCAGACCGCCAAGGCCACCAGCCCACCACGCCCCTGGCCCCATCTACGCCCACGCCCCGGCCTACTGCCCCCGCCCCGCGGCTTGGCCCCACCTCCACGCCACGCCGCGGCTCCGCCCCACCATCCCATCCCGCATCCACACTCACGTGCCAGGAGACCCCGCCCTTGTCGTCCCCACCCACTGTGTCCTCAGCTGTGCTGGAGTGGATTTGCCTAATTAAATGGAGGCCTTTCTCCTGCAGCTAGCCGTGCCAGGGCTCTGGCTGGGCATGCAGGGAGGCTGGGGAGGGGAGGATCAGGGACTGGGGGGCACCGGTTAACCTTCGAAGAAGTAAAGAGAGGGCAGATCCGAAGCCTGCCGGATTCCACCGCTGACCCTGCCTTTGAGCTGAAGGGCCGAGATTCCTTGCAAGAAGATTCCTCGTGTCCACGCCCTTACCGCAACACCCAACCTTCTCTGGGCGGAGGGCAGAGGGCAGCGTGCAGCCACCTTTCCTTCCCTGAGGCTCTGGCTCCGCCCTTCAGCCCAGCATGCCCCCCACCCCGCCCCCACTACCGCCGGCCAGAGAGGGTAGAGGGTCTGAGGAGCTGCGGGGAGATGCTCTGGACCATAGGCTATCCCTAGGGAAGATGGGACTGAGCGCTCAGCGCCCGGCGTGAGGGGCGGGGTGCTGGACCATTATAGCTTATCCAACCCTGAGCAACCAGCTCCGCCTTGGGGCACACCTTCCCCCACAAGACCACCCATGAGAGGGCAGCCCCAGCTGGGGAAGGGTCCACAGCTGCTGCTCTACCTACTGTCCCTGGCCTGACTCCAGACAAAACAGCCCTGCAGCTGGGGCAGCTAGAGGGTTTTGCAGGCCCTGTTGGGATTCAGCTGTGCTTACCTGGGTCAGGTTCCACATGACACATGCCTTCTGAGTGTGGGTGTGATGAGGCCTGAGGTGGTCAGTCAGCTGGACTGGTGCGGTGTCCAACTCTGGGCAAGGGGGCAAGGTATGAGGGGCTGGGGTGGGGCCCTCCAGGCAATGGTACCACTGGGCTGAGAGAGCAAAGGGCACGTTGCAGGGATGGGGAGTGCTGAGGGCACTTCTAGCCAGCCTCAGGGCCTCCCAGAGCAACGTTTGTGCCAAAGCAGGCTTGGCTCAGTCCAGCTGGTCCACCGAGGATCATGGGGCAAGTGAAAGGATTTGGACACCATTCTGGGGGCCAGGTAAAGACAGTGAAGGGACCTAAGCAGATGTCCCTTTCAGGAAGGACAGGCTGGGGGCTGTTCCCCGCCTCCCCTTGGCTTCTGGCAGGCAGACGGCAGGGTCCAAGGTTAGCAGCAGAAGGCAGAGTTTGCCCAGTGCCTAGAGGGTGTTGGCTGCACCACAGTGCCAGATCTGGTAGGGAGGACTCACTTGGCTATCCTCCAGGGGCTTCTCAAACCTGTGCCTCCTGCTGTCCCCAGCCACCCTCTCCTCCAGACTGTCCACCTCTCTGGGCCCAAAGCCACAGTGACCCAGAGGCCCTGCAATCACCACTTCCTTACTCCTGTCCACAGAAGGTCCTCAAGGGCAGTGTTTCTAGACTTTCCCACCATGACCCACAGAACAAAGTAGCTTTTACAGGAGGAGCCAATGGCACACATGGACACGTAAGCACACATATATCTCTGACCCTAAAGCTGCAGGAAGCAATGCTTGCCCTTGCTGGCCACTGGGTACCCCATGACCCTAAGCCTATCCCTTCCCATCCTATCCAAGTTTTTAAAGTCCTCGTGGCCTTCTGTGGGTTGGTGAGGTGAGTCAGCGTTTCAACTCCCTTTGAGGCTAAAGCACACCTTTGCTGGCCTTGGCCTCTTCTTCAGGCTTATTGGGTTGTCCAAACCCTTTCCCTCTAAGCACAAGTGAGCCTGCGTGAGCTACTCCCAGGTCTGCGGGAGGGGAGCATGTGATCCTTTTTGCCAAACTTTTCTTCTCAGAAACAAAAGAAAAAAATGTTGGGCTTCCCTGGTGGCGCAGTGGTTGAGAGTCCGCCTGCCGATACAGGGGACACAGGTTCGTGCCCCGGTCCAGGAGGATCCCACATGCCGCCGAGTGGTTGGGCCCGTGAGCCATGGCCGCTGAGCCTGCACGTCCAGAGCCTGTGCTCCGCAACGGGAGAGGCCACAACAGTGAGAGGCCCGCGTACCGCAAAAAAAAAAAAAAAAAAAAAAAAAAAAAAAAGCCCTGACTGAGATCTCTTTCACGTACAGCTACGTATAATTACGTATTAATTTCACGTATTAATTACCACATCTGTTTTTTTGTAATAATCATCTTGGCAGGGGAAATGCTAGCGGGGCCCGCTAAACCTATTTCACTCTGGTTCGAAGGGTCACAACAGGGCAGTTTGAAAAACCCCGCCCAAGAGTCCAGCGGGGACCCAGCCTGCCCCGCCCCGGCCTCGCCCACTCCTTTCGGCCAATCGCCCCCGCGGGGAAGCCTCTATTTGAATATTCCCTCCCTCCCCAGGACACCGCCCTGCAATTGGCCCGCCGCGCCCCGCCCCGCCCCGCGCCCTCCCGGACAGTCGCGCGCAGCTGGACCCAGGCACGCAGTTGGGCCTCAGCAGTGCACAGGGTCGGTCCGAACCTCATGGAGTTGAGCCTAGCGGGGCGCCGGGCGCTCGTCACTGGAGCGGGCAAAGGTGGGCCCGGGGCGGCGGCCAAAGGTGGGCCTGGGAGGGGGTGGCCGGGGAGGGGCGCCCGCACTGAGCCGCGCTCCTCGCAGGCATCGGGCGCAGCACTGTCCAGGCGCTGCACGCGGCGGGTGCACAAGTGGTGGCTGTGAGCCGGACCCAGGCCGACCTGGACAGCCTGGTCCGCGAGGTAGGCGTCGCCTTGTCCCAGCCCAGCGGGCGGCGGGCGAGGCTGAGGGCGGGCCGGGACACGCGGCCGCCGGGCGCTAGGGATCGCCAAGGACTCTTGCACACCCTCCCCCACGCCGGGCGCACGGCCTCTGTTGGGGGCCGACGGGTTGGGAGAACGACGACTACCCCTGGGCTTAGGAGCAGGCAGAAATGGCTGCCTTGCAGGCCCGGGGCCAGACGCGTTCGGGCGCTGGGAGGAAATAGACTGGCCGGAGGCGGGGCCAGGCTCCCGTTCCCGAAGCCCCGAGTTGCCCAGTGGCCCAGAGGCCGAGTTAACTACCCTCCACCTGCAGCAGCCTGGGATTCTGAGCCCCAAGAAAGTGACTGGCTCCTCTGGAACCCCTAGCCCCTCCCCCTGTCTAACTGAAAGGCCATGCAAACCCAGCCCTTCTCCCTCGCATGCCAGAGGCCCAGATGTACCCTTCCTTGGGCATGGATCCTCTGGTAGATGTGCCCCCTTACCACCTAATACACACAGTGCCCAGGGGTAGAGCCTGTGTGTGTGGACCTGGGTGACTGGGAGGCCACGGAGCGAGCGCTGGGCGGCGTGGGCCCTGTGGACCTGCTGGTGAACAATGCTGCCGTGGCGCTGCTGCAGCCCTTCCTGGAGGTCACCAAGGAGGCGTGTGACACGTGAGCCAGGGTGGGGTGGAGGAACTCCTGGGGGGAAGGGCTGTCTCCTGCTGCAGCAGTCCCAGTCCCTGACCATGGTCTATCCATCTACTTCCAGGTCTTTTGACGTGAACCTTCGGGCTGTCATCCAGGTGTCCCAGGTGAGCTGCCGTCAGAGCCGGAGTGGGAACTGGGGGGTGACACCAGTTCTGCCTCATGCTTCCTCTGCAATTCCAGATCGTGGCCCGAGGCTTAATAGCTCGGGGAGCCCCGGGGTCCATCGTGAATGTCTCTAGCCAGGCCTCCCAGCGCGCACTGACTAACCACAGCGTCTACTGTGAGCAAGCCTCGGCTGTGCCCTGCCCCTCACCCCCCACCCCCCAGCCTGAGCAGCCAGCTCAGGCTCCACACAGGCTGTCTCTCCTCACAGGCTCCACCAAGGGTGCCTTGGACATGCTGACCAAGGTAATGGCTCTGGAGCTTGGGCCACACCAGGTGAGCCCCACTGGGATGCCTTCCCATCACCCAGCCCACGTGCCCAGAGAGCCTCAGCCCACCCAGCTGACCCCCTTCTTGTTCCAGTACAGATCCGTGTGAATGCACTCAACCCCACAGTGGTGATGACACCCATGGGCCAGGCCAACTGGAGCGACCCCCAGAAGGCCAAGACCATGCTGGATCGCATCCCACTTGGCAAGTTTGCCGGTGAGTCAGGCGGGAGCCCAGCTGGGAGTTGCATCAGTGGCTTGCTCAGGTGAGGGGTGGGAGGGAAGGATGAAGGGCAGCTCATTTCAACCACATCCTGAACCCCACCCCGCCCACAGAGGTGGAGAACGTGGTAGACACCATCCTCTTCCTGCTGAGTGACCGCAGCAGCATGACCACAGGCTCCACTGTGCCGGTGGATGGAGGCTTCCTGGCTACCTGAGCCCCTCCACCCACACACACACATGTTCCATGCTGAGCCCACTTTTACCCCCACCCCCCTTCCCCATCCCTCCAATAAACATGATTCTTCTGCCCAGCCTGCACACTCATTCCTAGGCTGCAGTCAAGTGGCTGGAAGATGTAGCACTCAGGGCTGGGTGTGGGGATGAGTCCCAGGTAGAGGCAACCATTCAACTCACATCCTGGGCCAGTGGCAGCCTGTCCCTCCTGTGAGAGATTTTCAGGCCTGGCTAAGTCCCTGGCAGGACTGGGACGTAGAATCTTCCAGAAGGCCAGCTCCTAATGAGAGTGGTGAATTTGACCGAGGATGGCCTTTGGCCCTGTCCAGAGGTCTCTGGTATGGAAGCAGTGGTGTTTTTAACATGAGTGTTGGTTGGCATTCCTGAAGTCCATGCATAAGACAAACGTGAACTGAGGATGCTGTGTGTTGGGACTTCATTACTTTGTTGATGACTTGAGCGACTTCTTTGCTGAATCAAATGACGGTTTTCAATTTTCATTCCCTCAGCTTTGTGAGTTATTCACCACGTACTGAGCACAAGCTCCAGCTGTAGGATTTGCCAACTTCTATGGTAAAATACTCCCGCCTGTTTACTCTCCTTGAGGTGGAGCTGGGGAGAGATGTGTGTCCCCCACCACACAGATACAAAAGCCTTACACCCGATAGCACAGATAATAGTAATATGTACAAAAATATTTAGGAAGTGATGTGTTTTGAGTATTTGTTAATTTCATTTTTTTTAATACAACTAATGTAAGTTTATATAATTATTAACAATAGCTGTTTAAAAACTGGCTAGCAAAATTCCTGAAATTCAGCAGTCCACCCTCTACACACCATTGCGGGGGTGCAGTGTGGCTTCTCATCACACCAGAGTAGTGCCTTGCGGCCTCAGGGGTGAAGTCCTAGCTCCAGGCCAGGCCCGCCCCTCACCTCCCGCCTTTGTCTGCCCAGCGATGCCAGGCTGTTGGCTCACCTGCAACCCCTCCTGTCCTCTCCACACCACGTTTGTTCTACCTCCACGGCTGCAGGGTCCCTCTGCCTGGACGTCCTTCCTCTTGACGGTCTGTCTTCCTGAACACTCAGCTAGTGTCCCCTGGCCTTGCCCTGGGCTCCACAGGGCCCCATGGGGCCTGACTTGCAGACCATCCTGCCCCTTGCTCACCTGGCTGTGCCCTCCCAGAGGCCTGAAGTCAGCATGAGAAGGGCTTTCTTAATCCAGAAGGGACCAAATGCACTTGCCCCCACTTTGATCTGGGTCCCTCTGGAGACCGAGAGGGCTCAGCAAGCTTTTCCTCCTCTCCTCTGGTGCGCGCGCGCGCGCGTGTGTGTGTGTGTGTGTGTGTGTGAAGCTCACCCGCTCTGTACCCGTGGATGGTGGGGGTTGGGGGCCTGGCACCCTCAGGGTGCAGGAGCAGGCAGGGGGAGACAGGAGCAGGGCAGGTAGCAAGACAGCAGGAGATGATGAAGAAGGTTTATTGTATAAAATAAAAAGGGGCTGCCCCATCCTGGGGCACAAGGACAGAACCCACCCCACAAACTCCCCCATCAGGGAAGCCCATCCTGGGGCTGCCCTGGACCTGCCCCTGCAGCCTGAGGGAGACCCTGCTCCCTTCCGGACTCCCTGGGGGCCAGGGAAGGCTGGAGCTGTACCCCCAGGTAGAGGAGGCAGAGTGGACAGGACCCCATGGCCCCAGCACCACCCCGGGAGCAGCAGCCTCGTCCCCGTGATTCTTCCCCCTCCCCACCCACAAAACTTCCCCACAGCAGACTCGGGGACACCAGACATCTCAACACAACAGATACAGGCGCGGGCGGCTGGAGGCTGCTCCTCCAGAAGTGAGGGCTCTAGAAGACCGTGCACTTCTTCCCCGGCTTCTTCACAGGAGGCGGGCAGAGCACAGCCCGGATGGCCTCATCAAACACAGTCTTCAGGCCCCGCTGGGTCAGGGCTGAGCACTCCAGGTACTTGACAGAGCCTGGGGGCAGCAAAGAAAGAGAAGAGTGAGGGTGGCAGGCAGCACAGGCAGGCAGCGGGGGGCAGCACTGTGCCCCCCAGAGCGAACCTCTCCTCCCTGCACCGGCAGGCCTGTCCGTGCCCACTCACCGATCTCCCGGGCCATGGCCAGGCCCTGGGGGTAAGTGATGGGCGCTAGCTTCTTATCCCGTAGCCGCTCGATGGTGTCCTTATCGTCACGAAGGTCCAGCTTGGTGCCCACCAGGAGGATGGGCGTGTGGGGGCAGTGGTGCCGAACCTCTGGGTACCACTGTGGGGATGAGAGGCTCTGATCCCTACCCCTCGAGAGCTTTGCCCTCAGCCTGGCCCAGAGCAGGCCATGGCTCCCAAAGGCCCCTTCCTTGTGCCTAGACCCACACTTAGCCCTTCTTGTTTCACGGGGCGACCACTGGGTCTGGTAGGGGAATGACCAAGAACAAAAATACCTAGCCAAGACGCTTCCAGGCCCGTCAGGTCCTCTCAGTCAGGGCCCTTCCTTCTCTGAGAGCCTCACTCACCACCCCTACCCCACCCCTGGCCCCTCATCACCCTCTGGGCCATGAGACCTCACACCCGGCAATCTCCAAAGGACAATATGTCTCTGTAAGGCCCTCAAGCAAGAGACCCCTGCCCTCTAAGGGCAAGTCCTCTGGGCAGCTTCCTCCCCTCCCAGAAACACAACTCTGCTTCTGGCCCTTTCCTACCTTGGCTCGAACATTCTCAAAGGAGGCTGGGCTCACCAGGGAGAAGCAGATCAGAAAGACGTCCTTGGGAGAAAGGGAGAGAAGAAGGGAAGAAGAGAGGGTACCATGTAGGAATGGTCAAAGAGGCTCCGAATGGCCTCTGCTCACCCCCCCAACACACACACACACACGCATGCACGCACACCAGGCCTTCTGGGCCTCCACCCGAGCCACCCGGCCCCTGTAGGCAGCCCTGTGGTCCCCTACAGTTTGGGGGTAGGAGAGTGGCCGAAGCCGGTCGTAGTCCTCCTGCCCAGCGGTGTCCCACAGCCCCAGGTTGACAGGCTTCCCGTCCACCATCACATTCGCAGAATAGTTGTCAAAACTGCAGGAAACAAAGTGAGAGAGATTCCCCCCCGTGTCTGGGTTCTCAGGCCTGCACAGATCTGGAGCTCTGTCAGCACCTCGCCTCACCCCGGAACCCAGACCAGGGCTACTTGGGCCCAACCTCGAAGCCCAGGGGAGCCCCGCACACAGGCGTCCATACCCTCCCCTTGCCAGCTCTGGACCCGCCCGCCTGCTCACACGGTGGGGATGTACTCTCCAGGGAAGGCGTTGGTCGTGTAACTGATCAGCAGGCAGGTCTTCCCCACGGCGCTGCGGAGAGAGGGCAAGTCCACGCTGCTCCCAGACCCACCTCAGCCCTCTGCCCAGCGAGGGCAGCCCCTCCCACGGTACCCAGGGTGGGAACAGGGTTGCCTGCCCAGCAGATCCGCAGCGATAGAGGACCAGGGCAGGAGGGCCTCCGGGGTGGCAGAGTGGTGGGTGAGGGCTGGAGCGAGCTGCCTCAGAGCCCCAGGCAGGTGCCGGGAAGGTGGCACCGGCTGAGGGTTAAGCCCAGGTGAGAGGCCTGGCCCCACCCACCGGGAGGCCAGGAGGGGCCGCTGGCTGCCGGCAGCATCAGGTGGGCCTGGGCTGGAGGCCTGCGCCCCGCGACCAGCCGGGACCCCGCCCCACCGCGTCCTCCCGCCGCTGCCCGGTCCCCCAACGCCCACGGGCCGGTCGGGGCCGCCCCGCCTGGACCCCAAGCCGGGATCCCCGGACCGCACGCCGCACCCTCCGTCCCGGCCGCGCCCCGGAGCCCCGCGCCCTGCCCAGGAGGGTCCCCGGGGCCAACCCCTCCCGGCACGCCTGGCGCGCCAGGCCGAGCGGCCTCCGCCTCGCGCACTCACCCGTCGCCGACCACCACGCACTTGATGGCCTGCATGGGCGCGGGCCGGGCGGGCGCGGCCGCGAGCCGAGCTGCGGAGAAATGCCCGGCGCCGCAGCGGCCGCGGACCCGAGCCGAGCGCCGAGCCGAGCGGCCGGAGACAGCCGAGCGCCGCCGAGCGCCGGGCGCGGAGACAGCCGAACGCGGCCGGCATGGAGGGCGGGGGGCGCGGACCCGCCCCGAACCCGGGCCGACGCGCCTTCCAGAGAAATCTGGTGGGGGGCGGGGTCACAGGGCACCCCGCAATCCGTGTCGAGCTTGGGCAGGCCCTCCCCAGAGCCCCTGTGACCCCCGCCAAGGGGCGAGGGCAGCGCAGACAGGCTGCTCCCACCCACCTGAACAGGTTGTGGTCGGTGCACACAAGGTTTCTTCTAGGGAGAGGATTCCCCGGGCCCACCCACCCTCTAACCACGAGACAGCTGGTGAAAACTCAGGTGTTTGCAGTCACTAGAGATCCACGAGGCAGGCAGCCCCCTGCCGAGCTGCCCCCATCCCCACCTGTCTGCTGCAGTAGCTGGACCAATCCCTACCTGGTAGCAGTTAGAAGGGTGACCCAGCCACACCTGGAGGGCCTTTCCTGAAGGGCCCAAGCTTGGAGAAAAGACTGATACTGGATAAAGGCACTGGGGCCAAAAGGTATCACAAATTGCAAAAGTCTGTATTTCAGAACACCCTGGAGTGAGCGCTGGGGCCTGCGGAGCTCATGGTTGTGAAAGGTGACTGAACTGTGGTGGGTGGGGCCAGGAGAGCTCAGGCCTGCTCCCCCAGATCTCCTTCCAACATGGGTCTGTGTTCTCAGGCGCATCATTCCTTGTGATTGGGATGAAGGAGTGGGGATGGGGCTGGGGCCCTCTCCAGCCCCCTTGGCCAGCGAGGTTCTGGACCCCCCGCAGGTGGGCACTCTGGTGGTAAGCTGCAGCCGTCCTGCTCTCACATCCATCTCACATCCAGCACTGATTTTCCAAGTCACCGGCTGTAGACCCTGCCTAAAGAGCCCGGACCTACCCATGGCCTGTCCCTTGTAAAGAAGGGAGAGGCAGGCATGAGACAAAGATGTCCAACAGATGCCACCTTCCTGCCACTTTCAGACTTTCCCTGCCTCCCCTCACTTTTGGGGGCTCAAGGTCCTCAGGGGGGACCCCTGCACATAAGCCAGAACAGCATTTTGCAGGAAGCTGGCCCTTTGGGCCTCCTCATCCCGGATCCGGGCAATCTCGGCCTGCTTCAGGCGAAGCTTTTCACGGAGAGAGGCATTCTCGCTCTCCCTGTCCAGCAGTGCCTCCCGGTGGTCACTTGCGATCACTGCAAGGGAGGAAGCTCAGTGAGGAAGGGGCTCTGGGGACTGCCTGGGCTCCTGCCAACCCAGAGGTCCGCAGGGGGCCGGCAGGGTGGGGTTCGCTCGGGGTCCCCTGGGCACACACATACCCAGCCTCCCCTACCAGCACCTCCTGGAGCTGAGACCTAGGCCAAGCTCAGCTCTCCAGGCCAGCCTCCTCCTCCTCCTGTGGGATGACCCAGTAAGGAAGGCCCTGCAGAGAAGCCACAGGGGGGCAGGGGTGGCGCTCAGCTCGCCTTTCAGCTGGCGTTCCAGGGCCGCTGCCTTCTCCTTCAGCGCTTCCTGGGCTGTCAGCTCGGCTTGCAGGCGGCCGTTCTGCTCCTGCAGCTCCAGCCGCACCCTTGTCACCTCAGCCGCCTTTTCTTGGTCCTTGTTGCTCAGCTCCTGCCAGGCAAGGAGGTGGGGGGGGTGAGGTGGCAGCTGGGGGCACCAGGGGCACCCCTGGGAGCCCTCGATGTCCCGGCTACCTGCTGCAGCTCCTCCAGGCGCCGCCTCAGGCCCTCCGCCTGCCGGCCAAGCTGGCTGGCCCGCGCCTGGGCATCGGCTACCACCTGCTTCTGCTGCAGGCAGGCGCTTTGAGCCTCGTCCCGAGCCTGCGCCAGCAGCCGCAGCTTCTCCTCCAGGTGAGCCAGGCGCTGCTGCTGCAGGCCCAGGAGAGGGGCTGGTGAGCTGCTTTCTGGCCTGTGGCCCTGAGCTCACGAGAGGAGTGAACCCCCCAGCCCCACCTTCAGACAAAGAGGAGCGTATGTTTGCAATGTGGAAACTGCCTTGTCACTAAAGTTATAGCATATGTTGCTCTGATGGGCTCAACTTGAATGAGGAGCCTCCCCCATGTCCCAGGCTGACGCCTCCTGCGCTCTGGCCTCTGGCCCCTGCTTCCACCACGTGGCCGCAGGCTGCACATTTGGGCCAAACCCCTTCCCCACCTTGGGGCTGGAAGACATTGGCTCTTTGCGTGGGCGTGGGGGGGGCTGGATATGGTGCTGATGGGATGAGTGTCCTCGTCTAAGTTTTCTGCACCCCTGGACCTCCTGTTCCCTTGTCCCTCCCTACAGAGTCAGAAGACAGCCTTGGTCTGGCCCACTTAAGCCCAAAGGGCTGTGCAACCCAGGCAGCTCATGCCAACCCCTCAGACCTCTCTCCCCAGTGGGCGCTGCAAGCAGCGGACCGTGGCCCTGGGCTCACCTCCTCCAGGCGGACTTGGTTCTTGGCCTTGATGAGCTCCTCCTCAGCTTGGCTGCGCTCACTGAGTGCCGCGGCCTTTGCCCGGCTCAGCTCCTACACCGCAGACAGTGACCGCTGGGCCTGCCCTCTGCCCCTGCCCAGGGACCCCTTCTGGCCACACCCAGCCTCCCTAGGGGAGAGCAGAGCCTGGCGCCCAGCTCACCTCCTCCAGGGACAGCCGCACAGCCTCCAGCCTCTGTACCCTCTCCTGCATGGCCCTCTCGCTCTCCTCCAGGTGGCGAGTCATGTGCTCCACCTGCCCAGGTGTGGGGTGGGGACAGGGCTGGCACGCTGGCTCCCCAGCCTTCCCCTCTGGGACCCCCACCCTGGGGGCAGGTGAATCTTGGGGACTCTGTTACTTCCCAGTGAGGGCTGCCCCAAGTGACCTCACAGGAAGTGAGGATGGATGGCACGTCCCAGTGCTGCACCCCAGGTGGCACAGAGCACATGGCAGCCTGCGCTGTGGCCCCAGCAGTCAGGGTCCCTTCTAGAAACTGGTGGGGAGGTTCTGGGTCTGACATCTACCAGGGCTGTTGGAGAAATGCCACCAGCACCCCAAGGTTGTCGAGGGAAGCCTGGCCAGGAGTGCGCCTTGGGGACACCATGCCACACCGAGGTGTCTGCAGGCCCCGATGAAGCGGAGAGAGCAAAGGCCAGACGACACAACTAATGAGGCACCTCCTTGAAGCGCAGGTGTTCCGCGTCCTCCAAGCTCTGCCGGGACCTCTTCTTCTCCAGTTCCAGGCGTTCTGGAAGCACAGGGGAAGAGCGTGGGTAGGACTCCTCTGGGGGCCTTGGTTCTCAGGACCCAGTGGCAGGCCTGTGTGTGCCCACCTTCAGCCTGGACAGCCCGCATCTTCAGCTCAGCTGCCGTGTTGGTCAGCTCCTGCCTGGTCAGGAATAGCTGATCCTGCTGAGATTTCACTTTCCGCTCCAACTCGTCCACCTGGAAAACCGGCACTGAGGGAGGGAAGCTTTGGCCCCTTCCCTGAAGCCCTGCCCCAGGCCTTCCAGGGACCTGCCCCCACACCCTGCCCCCATACCTGGTTTTGCAAAAGCAAGTTCTTTTCATTGGCAGCAGACAAGTCTCTGAGGAGCTTAGACTCCCGCTCTGCAGCTTCCTGGGGGTCAGATGGGGAAAGGGCACCACTGGACACCTGCCACCACGCACCGCCTGCCTACCCCACACCCAACCACCTGCCCATCCAGCCCTCCCTGCCCACCTGCTGCTCCAGCCTGTGCTCCTTTGCCTGCCTCTGTGCCAGGCTCCGCTGTTCCTGCTCTGTGGTGGCCAGGAGCTCCCCCAAGTCCTGGGCCTTCTGCTCTGACAGAGCCAGGGCGGCCTCAGCCATCTGCAGCCTGCAAGGAGGGAAGGGCTAGCCCCACCCCATCCCTCCTCTAGACTCTGCTAAGTCCTTGCTGTTCTCACTCTTGCCAGACTATTACCCCAGCTAGCGCCCACCTCCTCCAAGAAGCGTTCCCAGGTTACCATCCCAGCGGTCCCTCCACCTCCTTTGTACGCTGGGGACTCGAGTCCTTGTCTGAACAGTCCTCCTCTGCCCTGTGGGCAGGTCTCTAAAGTGTTTTGAAGCCTCCGCACAACCCCGTCCTACCCTCTGCTCCTCCTTACTTGGCGTCCTACCCTCTGCTCCTCCTTACTTGGCCTTGAGAGCGTTGATGATGGAATGCCTCTCGTTCAGGGCTTCCTGAAGCTGCCCCACGCGTGCTGCCGATGCCCTGTGGGCACAGACGAGGGTTCAAGAGACCCAAACCCTGGCGCCCTCTGGGCCCCTCCCTGCGGCAGCTGCTGCTCCTCACACTCACGCCACCTCCAGGTGTGGGCTGAGGAAGTCGCGGTGCAGCCTCTAACCCTCCAGCCAACTCCCTCAGTAAACACACCCCACAACCTTGTTCACGGGCAGGCGACGAGGCTCACGTCAGGTCACTCCAAGGCCAGAGTGAGGACCCGAAGCCCGGGTACCCCCAGCGCACCACCTCCCTGCCCCCTGGCCCTGGGGCCACACTCACTTGCTGCTCCTGACCATCTCTTCTCTCTGTCTGTCGATCGTCTCCATCAAGTCCAGAAACTGGGGACAGAGCCAGCCAGAGCCCGGTCAGGGCCCAGAGCCCGCCCACTCCCCACCGTCAGCGGACAGGAGGGCAGACATCCACTGAGGCGGCAGGACACGAAAGGGCTCAGCCTCATCCAAAGGGAGAGTGGCTCCCACGCAGGGAGGCCCAGAGGGGAAGTCCACCTACCCGCCCACCCAGCCAGAGGGCATCAGAACAAGAGGCTGCCTCCCAGGCCTGGCTACTGGCTGCTTGGAGAGGCTCCAGGGCCCAGAAGGAAGGAACAAGGCCATGGCACGGGGGCTGAGGGGGGCCCTTTGTCCATACAGCCAGGGCGGGGCTGGGGTCGGGGCGAGGCCCTGCAGTCAGAGGCAGCACTGTCCTCACCTGTTTGGACTTCTCTTCCCGGAGGTGCCGCACCTCCTTGCTGAGCACGTGGGCGCGGGCCTGGCTTTCCCGGAAGGTGGTCTGCCGGTCCTGGTTGTGATCCATGGCTTGCTCTGTTGGAAAGAGCCAAGTTGTCTACCGGGAGGCCGAGCCCCAGGAGTGGCCAACGGCCAGCCCAGCCCCATGCCCAGAAGACACTGTGCGAGGTGGTATCTCACCCCACTAATCAGACCCCTCAGTGCACTAGCAAGTGAGGGGCTCAGAGGGGGCGGGGGTAGGGACAACAGTGAAGCCAGGAGCCTGGGAGGGGGAACAGGCACACGGGGAGAGGTGGGGAGGCTGCTCAACTGCCAGAAAAGGTGGGCATTTGGGCTCCGCCCCAAAGGCCAAAGGCCAGCGTGTGACGTTTAAGAGGTGAATGGTGTGCTCAGCTCCCATGCTCTGGAAAGGTCCAGGCAGCATGTGGAGAGAGGCCAGCCCGAAGTGGCCACAGTGCCAACTGGGGTGACTCAGAGGCAGGCCCAAGAACCAAGAAGTGGGAGAGGACGTGCGTTGGGCAGACCCAGCAGGCGGCGACGCCACACTAGATTGCAACCCGGGCTCGGGCCCTTGGGTGGCTGGCGCTGCCGGTGGGACAACGAGCCATGGGGAGTGGCAGAGTGCTCAGTGGGCTTGGGGCTGAGGAGTCAGGGTCATGACAGGCGGAGACCGTGGTGCGAGGAGGGTGAGGCGCAGCACCAGGCAGTCGGCACTCTGCAGGCTCCCGCCGCTGCCTTTTCTTCCCTGGAGCCTGCTCTCACTTCCTCTGTTTTCAACATGCTACCATCGTGATGCCGTGTTTACTTGTTCTGGCCCAAGCCACCCCTCCCTCAGTGGCTGAGTCTCTGACACAGGGAATCAGCTCTATGTCCTGCTCCAAACAGTGCAAGCCACCAGCGGCTCCATGTGCCCGTACCCACGGCTCTGAGGATGTCACCGGGGATGCTGTTCCCAGCCAGCTCCAGCTTCCACAGGGTTCTGTTGCTGGGGAGACAGTTTACCAGGGCGCGGCCCCCCAGGAGGCCGATGTGATTCCAGCGCAGGTCTGGAGGGAAATCTGGTGTTGCCAGATGGAAAGCACGGGGCGGGGGTGGGAGGGCTGGCCCAGCCTGGAATACTGGTACTCCCCGTGCGATCGGCCACAGATCAGGAGCCCAGCTCAGCGTGCCCCTCCTCTCCCACCCCCACCCTTCTGGGAGAGGACAAAGGAAGCAGTGGGAGGGCTGAGGAAGCGATGAGATGCAACCCCTCCCCCTTCCCCCCCAGACCAAGACCTCCTGGCCCGGTCTGAGGACGAAGAGGCCAGTGCTGGCGGCCTCACCAAGCTGCTGGAGGCTGGTGTTGCTCTTCAGGGCCAGAGCCAGCTCCTCAGCACCCTTGTGGCTGATCTGGTTGTTGCGGAGGTCCAGCTGCCGCAGGGCGCCATTGGCTGCCAGGGCCCCGCAGAAGGCCGCGAAGGCTTCTTCCCACGTGCCCAGGCTGTTCCACTCCAGGGTTAGGCTGCAGGAAGGGTGGACGTGAGGTGCGTGGCCCCGAAGGCTCCCATCCTGCTCCCATGGGGTCCAGCGGGCTTGAGGAGGGGCACAGGCTTGGGTGTCTCTGGCAGAAAGGCTGGAGGCGCGTGAGTAACTCATACCCGCCTACTCCCCACCACGGAAGACCGGCATGAAGGCGTGAACTCTCATGTTGCAGAACCGTGTCCGCTGGAGCCAACCCAGAACCACGCAGAGAGAGAGCGGGGGCTCGGGGGAGAGCGGGGGCTGGGACCGCCACCCTACCTCTGAATGGACTTGTTCTGTCGGAGGAGTTTTGCCAGTGCCTCGGCCCCTGAGGCGCGAAGGTTATTGCCCTAGGACAGGAAGAGGCCAGCCAGTCACTCCCCGGCATCCTGAGCTGGGCTCTGAATACCCTCGCCAGGCGTCAGGCGTCAGGCGGTGGGGGAGGCCATGGCGAACGGAAGGTGTGGCTCCTTTCAAATTCTGCTTTCCCTGCCCGCAGTGGCCTCCTAATGCAGGCTATTTCAGTTTGCTTGTGAGAACATTCTGGAACTCACGTTCCTGCCCTCAGAACACCGACACGCGTGCGTGAGACCATGAGCAAATGGTGCGGAGCCTGTGTGCTAAGAGTGCTTACAGACACAGTCTCCGGCCACCATGCAGACCCCTGGTCGCCAGGACACCTGTATCTTCTCTACTCCTGCTCTCAGGTGGCACGCCCCTGAGTGCAGATCCACCCACCTTGAGATCCAGAAACCGCACGATGGTGTTGACACACAGCCCCTGCAGCAGCAGCACGGCCCCTGTAAGAGAGCAGGGCAGTCACCCTCCACCCCTGGTGTCTCCGTCTTGGGTCAGCTCCCCACACATAGGGGAGAGACGGCTGTCCCAGTGGCCCCCACCAGCCAAGGTTCATGCCAAAAAGGAGTCACCCCACTCCTGTGTCAGGTTTGAAACATCCGCCAGGTGTGGAGTCGGGTGGCTCACCAGCACAGCGGGACTCTCCTAAGTCAGGGGACACTAAGGCTTTCCCATTACAAAGAGAAACTGCCTTCTGCTCCCGGGTTTCCAGAGAGGACGCTGCTGCTGCTTTATGACAGTAAAAGGGAGTAACCTCACAAAGAAGAGATCGGGTGGGACTGAGTTCTCTGCTAGAGATGCTAAGCACCAAGGACTGTGGCACGTGCAGCTAATAAGCAGCAGAGCAAAAAGAAGCCAGGGGAGCCCGGCCCCAACACTGAAGTTGGAAGGGCTGCCCTGGGCCGCCGGCCCTTGGTGCCCACCTTCCTCACTCAGCATGCAGTCACTCAGGACGAGCTCCGTCAGCAGTGCCTCCTTCTGTAGCAGCTTGCCCAGAGCCCTGCAGGTGTCCACTGTCAGGCTCTGTGTGGCCAGGTCCAGCCGGCCCTGCGGCAGCTGGTGCATTTGCTGCAGAACAGTCTCCTGGGGCTCGGCCCCACTCTCCTTGCACAGCCGGCTGTAGGTGCGCCGGAACTCCTCCATGTCCCTGGGGTGCAGGAAGGGCTTCCCGGAAAGCGCCTAGACAGGCCTCACCAGGAGCCAGCTGGGACCGGGAAGCCGGGGAAGGGCAGTACGGCAGGGCCTCTCCCCTGGGGGCCTTCAGAGAGCCCCCGGCAGCTCAGTGGGGGCACAAAGACTCTAAGTCTTCAGCAGCCAGGAAAAGAGGCGCAAACTGAGTTGGTCCAACAGGCGCGAGGCCCCAGGAGGGCAGGGGCGGGTGATTCTCAGCGGACCGCTGAAGCCTGGGACCGAGGAGGTGGGGCGTCCTCGGGGGCGGGGCCTCCAGCGGCGGGGCCGGTCCGTCCAGACGTCGCCCGTACCCCTGGGCTCCGGGCCCGATGCCCCAGCCCTCGCGCCGCTGGCCCCCCGCTCGCTCGTCACGGCCGCCGCGCTCCTCAGTATCCAGGAAGAGCAGGGAGCGTCGGGAAGACCTGGAGGAAACTACAACTCCCAGGAGGCTTTGCGGAGGAGGGGCGCTCACCGCGGGCTAGTGAAGGCGAAGGAGCGGGCGCGCGCGGAGGGTCCATTGGCTGGAGGCGGGGGGCGGGGCTCCAGAAGGCGCGCTCTTTGTCGATTGGTTGGAGTCGCGAGGGAGGGTCTCCGGAGGGCGCGCTCAAGGTTCATTGGCTGGGGACGCGGGGGCGGGGCTCCGGAGGGCGCGCACCTTGGCGGCGGTCATGGAGGAAATCGGCGCCGGCTTCCGGAAAGTGAGAGAGGGCCTGCTGGCGGGGCGGGCTGGGGGCGCGGGGCGAGGCCGCCGGGGCGGGGGGCACGCGCGGGTCCGGCGGGGACGCTGCGGCCCGGTCCCCTGAGTGACCCACGTGCGGATCCTGAGCCAGCCCCCGCGCTGCCGTCGGGTGCCTTATAGGGTGAGCCCATTCCCAGAATCTGGCAATGACCCTCGTCCTGCACACCTTTCGTCCTCCGTGGATGGGATCCCGCGGCCGGGTAGCGGAAGATTGGGTAGGCAGCCTGGTCTGCGGCAAGAGGGAGAGGGTCTGCAGAAATCGGGCAGGGGTAAGTGCCAGCACAAATGAAGGGAGACTCAGAGAGGAGCCTGGGCTCCCGCCCCGCGGCTCCGGGATCCGCAGGACTCACCCCAAAGAATTTAGCGTAGAGCACAGTGCGGCCCAGCTCGCGGGTAGTCTCGGCGCCTGCGTATTCTAAAGCTTCCTTTTGGCCTGTTTCCTATCACACCAGCCCTGTGCTTTGCGTCTCACTTGAGCCAGGCTGGCTTCGTTGCCTGGTGTGTACGTGGCTCTACAAGTGCTTTTCTTAGCAGCACACCCAGCACAGTCAGGCACTGTTACATGCACTTGAAATGGATTAGCCCGTGTAATGCTCAACACCATAGGAGATGGGTACTGGTACTACCCCCACCTGCCAGTGGGAAAGAGGCAGAACTAGAGTCAAACCCAGGCCATCCGCCTCCAGAGTCAGCCCCTTTGCTCTGCACCTGGCAAATGGGGCTCTGGGTGGGTGGGTGGTGAGGTCAGCTGCCTCCCACACCCCGCAGGCTGTAAGTGGTCTGAGTCTCACATTGTTGCTCTGTCTCAAGGTTAGGTGACATTGAGCCCTTGATATCAGGCCTTTGTGGGCAGGAGGGAGAGTCTCAGCCCCTCATAAGTACTTGTCCAGCCAGTCCCCAGTGGGTGTTCTCTTTCTATCACCCAGAATCGTCACTCTGCCCTGGCCTACAAGGGGTATATAGTGTCAAAGGGAAAACCACCGAGGCAGGGGGTTGTAGGAATCCTCCACTGTAACAGCTGCAGAGGGGAGCACTGGGCTGGGCCTCCTTCATGCAGTCCTGCACAGCTCTGGAGCCCTCACCCTCAGAGGGCTCTGGCCAGAGCTGGGGTTATGGTCATTACCCATGAGCAGGGCTGTCCCCGGGGAGGGGGAGGGGTCGTGGTGCCCCCACACAGTGGGGCAAAGGCTGACCACATCCCAGGTCCCATCCTACCCTCTGCAAGTTTAGGGAACCTCCGCTCCCAGCTGGTGCTGACTGCTTTAGTTATCACGGCAACCCCATGCAGCTGCCCCCCAGCAGCAGCCTGGTTGATTTAGCTCTTCCCCAGGGTCTGGGAGCTGGCGGAGCAGTAGAGCCTTCTGTGCCTTTGCTGGTACCTTTCAGGTACACAGCAAGGAGGGCCAGCAGGTGGCGCCAAGCTCACGTGGTCACTGCTGGGAGGATGAGGCTGCTTCTTTGGTGCTGCCCCAAGTGACTGGTGACGAGCTCTTAACCCTCCTGAGCCAGGGCTTCGTCAGGGTCCGCTCCCTCCACTCTGCTCTCCAGCTTTGCTGAGCTGCACTGGGTGAGGCAGTGCCATCTCCGTGGCTAAGGCTAGAGGCCTGGTGGGTCCCCAGCTCACCTTCCCTGCACGACACCCAGTTTCTCCTGGGCACCCACTGCTGCTGTCCTCCCGCCTCCCCTGGCGCTCTGCTGGCTCCTCATTCGCAGCCTCTTCTGGCTGGTCCCTGCCCTCAGCAACCTCCCTTGGTCCACCCACGTGCTGCCACCTCCCAGATCCTCATCGCCAGCTTCAACCATCTCTGAGTTCCAGCCACCCAATGGCTGCTCTGCTTGGACACCTCACGTGTGTCCCTCATGCAACATGTTCCAAGCTGAGCTCCTGAGATGCTGATCCCCAGAATCTATATCCGCTTAGTGGTGCCATACTTTGGGGCTCAAGCCTCTCCCTTGAGGAGTCTTGGCCTGGGCCCGCCCTTGTCCCATCCTCATTGGTCAGGAAGTCCTGCAGATAGTCTGGGCCCTGCCCCCTACCTTGACTGCCCATTGACCGAGGAGCCGGGCCCCTCCCCAGCTCTGCGGTTCCCACAGTGCCCTTCCCCATTACAGGAAGATCCCTTTCCACGTGTCGTGTCGTGTCCTGTCGTAGGCTCCAGGGAGGGACCTGGGATGGAGCTGACCCAGTGCCCAGAGCAGGGTCTGGCAAAGCCGGGCGGCATTGGTGGTGTGGACAGGCCTGTAAAGGGGCCCAGTGTGGGGAGAGCACCTCGTCCCTGGGGGCAGGAGCACAGGACTGCTCTGGATACCATGAGGACTGGAGCCCCAGAGAGCGGCAGGCAGGCACCTGGGCTGCTCCCACCGGTCTGCCACTTGCATCTAATTTCTGGTCCTCCTGGAGGCACTCAGAGAGGTTTCTCCCCACTGCCTAATCTCCCCATCCTGGGAGAGCCCCACAGACAGCATTTCCAGCCAGAAATTACAACCCCGTCCCATCCAGAACTAAATGCCTAAGGGGTGTGCAGCAGAGGGGCGGGGGCGGTGGCTCACTGACGCCCCCTCCGTCCCTCAGGAGCTGGTGAGCAAGCTGCTGCACTTGCATTTTAAAGACGACAAGACCAAAGGTGTGTGAAGGGGAGGGTGGGGGGGCGGTGGCCGGGGACTGCTGGGTACCCGGGACCCTGCACTGCACCTCTGCAGGGGCCAGAGCCTCAGAGAGGACTGGGCCAGACGGAGGGCTGAGGTCACCGGCAAGAGCGTGAGGTCAGCAGCAGTGAGGGCAGAGTGGGGCAGCAGGGAGAGGGTGTGTGTCTGTAACCTTCTCCCTTCACCTTGCAGTCAGCGGGGACGCGCTGCAGCTCATGGCCGAGCTGCTCAAGATCTTCGTTGTGGGTGAGCAGAGGGACCCAGCAGTGTTCTCTAGTATCCCACCCAGGCCCGTCCGGATCATTCACGACCGCTTTGCATTTTATTTTTCGGTGGGGTAACCAAGACACATTTTTCCAGTTTTTCCCCAAGCACCTAAGCTCCTTGTCCCTGAAAAGCTCCGTGTTTCAGAGGCCCCAACCTCAGCCTTCTGAGCTGTCGGCTGGCACGGGGGTGGGCCAGCAGCCAGGGCTGAGGCCCACGGGGTTTAGGGTTCAAGGCCCCCCAAGCCTTCTCTGCCTCACTTCCCTCCTGCATCACGGCAGAAGCGGCCATCCGCAGCGTCCGGCAGGCCCAGGCAGAGGACCTGGCCCAAGTGGACGTGGAACAGCTGGAGAAGGTGCTGCCTCAGCTGGTAGGTGCACCTCCAGGAACAGGGCCTGGCCCAGGAGACGGGGGTGGGGGGGTGGCTACATCCACGAGGCTCTGAGCGCTCCTCTCCCCCACAGCTTCTGGACTTCTAGGGGTTTCCACCCTCACTGTGGCCACCGCTCCACGTCACGGCCTCTGGCTTCAGACAGGACAGGAGCTGCTGATCCCCCAAGGTTCTCCTCCAGCTCCCAGGATTGGCCGGGTGCCAGCAAAGCACCACTCTCTTCCCCCTGTCGTCCCCTCTGCCTGCTGCTGATGGCCGGGATGCAGCAGATAGAGGGGTCACTGACAGGATGAGGGTCCTGCACCTGGGTTGGTGCCCTCCCCTCACGGCCCCCGCCCTCAGGACAGCCGAGCACCCACCGGTGTGGGAGAAGCACTTGGTCACCGGGAAGCAGGTGCGGGAGACCCGCCTGCCTGAGCAGGTAGCCTGTGTGTCCTCCACAAACAAGCAGAGCGGTGTGGTTCTCCACCGACATCAGAGCTTGTGTGCCACCTTCTAGCCGTCTGATGCTCCCTCAAAAGATGCTTGCCTGAGCTGTGTATTTGTTCTCACAAAGCAACGTCAGTAAATCAGAGCCACCTCCCCAGGCACAGCCTCCTGTTGCCATTAATCACCCAAAGTCAAGTTGCTTCAAAGCTGGGAGAGGACAGAATAACAAACAGCATGTGTGAGTGCCCTGCTGTGGGCCAGGCTCAAGAGGCTGTGAAATCGGAGCCCTCGCACGTGTGGCTGCTCGCCTGGGACGGTGCCTCTGCCACAGGGCTGCCTGAGTGTGGTGTGCCACCGGCCCGGCAGGGGTGCTGGTGGGGCAGGGGGAGCCACGCCAGCGGGAAGGACCACCGGTCCCAGGGCCACAGGGCCAGGCAGCTCAGAGCTGCTTGGGAGCCGCTAGAAGCCCAGTCGGGAGGCCTGGCTGCCCTCCCCCCCCAACACAGTACCCACCTCCCACCAGTTCTGAAAGCTGCTGGGACTCATCAGCCCAGGACAGAAACACCCAGAGGGCCCTGGGCCCAGTGACCATGGGGTCAGGACTCTCACAGAGCTGGAGGACCTATTCCACTGGGGAGGGACGTCTGCCCCTGCTGCCACGGGCACCCAGGAGCCCCACCCCCATGCCCAAGGATGGCATGGGTGGGGGGCCAGCCCTCCCTCCCTAGTTTAGCCCCGCTGGCCCCTTCTCGCACCCGTTCCCCGCCTCTGCCCCCCACTCCCCTCTCCCCCCTCCTGCAGGGAGTCTCAGGGCTTCAAAGCTCTGGGCGCATGTGGAAGTCATTAGACCTGAGGGGAGAGGCTGGCGACAAGTGCCAGAGCCCGTGCCCCACAGCCACTTTGAAGTGCGCTCAGATGGTGGGGCGGGCGGGGCACCGGGAAACCCCAGGCCAGCCCTGCCCGGTCCCACCGCAGGGTGGGGGCTGCGTCCGCCCCTCTCCTGCCAAGGGCTGGGGGCCCAGCCTGAGATGCAGCCAGGCAGGCGATGCCTGGAGGTCCTTCTCCCTGAACTCGTGTCCTGCCTAGAGGAGTCGTCATGAACGTCAGTGAAGTAAAAACCAAGGGGCAGGCGGTTCAGGGCAGACACCTGTGCCCTCGTTAAGGAGAACAAGCCCCAGCAAGCAGCTTCCCAGGCCCACGTCACCGTCCAGCCAGGCTGGAGGCCCGCGGCTGGGGACGCGGCGCAGGGGCAGCAGCAGGAGGAGGGCCGTGGGTCAGAGGACCGAGGGCCTCTGCCCTGGAAAGGACGACAGGAGGGTCTCAAGAGAGGCTTGCATGTTTATTCCCGCTCAGGGTGGGCAGGGGTCCTGTGGCTGGCAGAGTGGCACCTCTGGGCTGGTGGCTCTCACCTCTTGCTGGCTGCAGCGCAAACACATGGGATGACCTCTGGGCCCTGGGCTCCCGCCCAGCAGCCCCTCCCTGCCCGGCCACCCCCCATAGTACCTGGCAGCTTCAGCCACTTGGGCACCTTGCCCAGACCCCTCCTCACTGGCTGGGCCGTCCCAGGGCTGGGCTCAGGGGGGCCCACTGCCCCTTCTTCAGCAGTTGGCTCCAACTCAACGGGCGCAGGGTCAGGGGCTGGTGGCGGGGGTGGGGTTCCAGCAGCCCTGGACATGGACCTGAGAACAAAGGCCGAGGTGCCAGATGGTGGGCACTGTGGCAGCGGGCTCTCCCCACCCTCTGTGGACACTCACCTGGCCACCAGCACGTCAGCTGCAGACGGGGAAATGGTGTGTTCCAGCAGCGTGGGCTCCAGGTAGATGCCTGCAGGAGGCCCAGCCTACCCTCAGGCCACAGAGAATGGGGTGCCCCTGCCTACTGCTGCTCTGCTCTGGGAGGGGGCGTGACCCAGCCTGAAGCCCCCAGGAGAAGGGTATGGGGTATCGGGGCCACAGGTCTCCCTCCCAGACCCGAAGTCCCCTGCTCTGGGGCGTCTGATGAGCTGGGATGTGCGGCCCGGGGCTGGTCAGCAGCGGTGGGCAGAGGGGGGCCCCACCCACCTGTTGGCTCCTCAGGTCCAAAGTGCACAAGGGCAGCAGGGAAGAGGTTTGCCTGCAGGGAGGACAGAGGAGAGCTCAGGGACCAAGTGGGCACCGTGGAGGACGGCAGAGAGGGCCGCACTGCACTTCCATGCTGGCCTCATGGGTGCTGCACCCATAAGGCCCAGGGCTCCGCTGAGGGCTACGGCCCTACCAGGCCCCTCCCACCGTGCAGTCCACTGCCCAGCTTCACCTATTCCTCCTCTGGCACCAACCCCAGTGCAAGCCAGGCCAAGGCATCAGACCATCGAATCCTAGGGCCAGCCCCAAACACCAGCTGAACAGGAAGTTCTCGTGGTGTGTGTGCTCTGGCATTTTTACCTACCTCCCCTTCCTGCCCAGTTCCCGGGGTAAACAGTTGACAGTCTGAAGGTGGGAACTAAGCTTGGAAGCCCCCGCCCTCAGCAGAGACTGCAAGAGGTCAAGAGGTCAGAGGAGATGCAGACTCACACAGAACTGCATGGGTGGGGGCATGGGGCACAGCCCACCATGCCCCCCACTCCCCTCCCTCACCTGTGCTGCCCAAAGAACAGAGTGCAGGAGTCGGGGGCACTCCATAGGGACTGACATATGAGCCCAGGTGCACTGGAAGCAGCTAGACTGGAGACAGGAGCACCAGGGGAGGGACCCTCAGTGGCCCCGGCACAAGGGGAAGGCGGGGGGGGGGGGGGGCTCTGGGAGCCAAGCTGCTTTGGGAGTCCCAGGCTGATCGGTGCCTCCAGGCCTACTGCCTTGACCCAAAAGCCCATAGGTGGGTTCCCTGACTCGGCACTGGTCTCGCTTGATAAGGAAAAGCCAGTGCCAGCCAGCATCAAGCCTGTCCTGCAGGGTGGGTGTTGCACTGGGGTCCCCACACCCCTCCCGGAGGCCTGTCCATGGGGGTGGTGGTGCAAGATTTCTGCTCAGGACTGGCTCCACCTGCGCAGGTGTGGGACAAGGACACATCACATGGCCCCCGAAACGCCCCCGGAGGCCTCCCAGGTAGGGGGCTGGACTGTGGTGCAGAGTCAGGGCTGTTGCAGAGGATCCCGAAGCCCTCCAGTGTCGTAACCTGCCTCTATTCCCGCCTCTGCACCCGACGAGGACCATGGCTGTAAGCCCCAAAGCTGGCCTGAGCCAGCAGGAAGGCCACCGCCCAAGGCTCTGTGTCCTTAGCCCTGGAGGAAGGGCCACTGCTGCCAGCTGAGCGCATCCTCTCTGCCCAGCTCTGAGCTCCTGGCGTCTGGGCGGGGAGTATTAATAAGAGGAAGCTTCAAAGGCCAGGCCTAGGAACGCTGAGATTGCAGTTGAAGCTGAGGGACAGAGAAGGGCCGTGAACACTCTGAAACCCCACTGTGATGCCTGGAATGATAGCCTGGTGCGGGGAGATGGGCTGCAGGGTGGAGGGCAGCCTCAGGGCCCTGGAGGCACTGGAAGCTGGGGGCGTGGGGAGAGAAACACAGGTAGGACAGTGCCTCAACCTTTCTAGGGTAGCACAGTGAAGCCAGACCCTGACCCGGCCAACCCGCCAGGCACTGGGGCCACCCACCCGGCTGGGCCGTCTGGGAGCTGCAGAGCTTGAAGTCTTGAAGGACCCATTTGGGCCCCTCGAGGCAGCTCCTCTTGAACCTGGCCTCCCTGCCTTTCCTCAGCACCTGCTGGAAGCCCCCTACCTGCCAGCCTGTGTCTCAGGGAATCCCATTGGAAAAGGGGTGAGTGGACGGCACAGAAGACCACCATGACCGCCAGGAGGGAGGGTGTACCCCTCTGCTCAGGCTGACGAGGTCTACATGGATCGTGGTGGTCTTCAAGGCCCACTAAGGGTGATGGAGGGGCTCTGGGCGAGGCAGTGGTGGGGGTGGCTGAGACAGGAGCCGAGTGAGCTCCCTGAGGCTTGGGGCAGAACCAGCACTAAGGGGGCTCAGTCCCAGGAAGCAGGTACGACGTGGGGGGTTGGGGACCTTTGTGTCCACGGACTGGGTCCTCTGCATCCTCCCATCCTTGGCCTCACCCTTTTTTGGCCTCTCTCAACGAATAGTCACTCTGACCTGATCCAGTGGCCAAAAAGGGCACTGGGCTGCCATCCCCCACACCCACCCTGAGCTGTCACTTTCTGGGGCGCAGGACCAGCCCCCGGGCAGCCTCCAGGGCAGCCGGCAGCCAGAACGCGGCCCTGCCAGGGACATGAAAGCCAGCAGCTTCCGCGCCCGCGCCTGCTCACCCGCAGGAGGGAGGAAGCCTTCCTTCCCTGAGCCCTGCCAGCTCTCTGATCGCGGGCGGGCAGGGACGCCACTTCGAGCAGAGGCCCCACGGCTCCAGGGCGAGCTGACGGATGAAAGGAGACGGCTGCTGGTAGCGGGGGCAGAGTGTCACCAGGAATCAGGCCACGTGGGCGGGACAGGCAGCACCCCAGGGTTCCTAATTGGAGGGGGGTGCCTGGACGCTGGCCCCTCTCCATCCCAAAGCATCTTCCAAATTCAATGTTTATCAACAGGCTGGCCAGCGAGGGAGAGTGGGGAGGGAGGGAGGGCGGGTGGGGATAGAGGAAGGAGGCCCAGTGCCTCTGGGGCTCCCGGGGGGCTGCAGAAGGGGGCTGAGAAGGGGGAGTGGGGGCGGGGGAAGCACCCTGCTCCCCCCAACCTTGACTCCTTTCCTTGGTGGGCTTCCAGCCTCTCTGCTGCTCTGGCCCCATCCCCCCATGACGGTGGCAGTCCTGAGCAGCAAGCAGACCCCCTTGCCCCAACTAGACCTCTGCAGGGCCTGCTGGCCACTCAACAAAGGCCAGCCTCTGTTACTAATTAAAATATCTGAAGACACTTTAAGAGGAAACCATTAGGCTAGAGGGCTGGGGAGGCCTCAGGCTGCTCTCCTGGGGTGAAGGGACAGGACATTCCTTCTTGCTCTGGACTGCGGCCCAGCAGGGCACCGGATCAACGCTCCTCACCCTGGGAGCTCTAGGGGCCTCCAGCTAGCAGGGAGAGCCCACCACGGCATTCCCAGAGGAGGCCGCAGGGCCCAGGGGAAAGGCAGGGGCAGGGCAGCAGGCCTGGCAGCAGCCCCTCCCGTCTGGGCAGCTGGCCACCTGCAGCCGAGGCCTCTGACCCTTGGCCCTTAAGGGGTTCCCCTAAGCAGCCCCACCTGCCAGCCCCTTCTCATCCAGACCCAGGGGCAGTCCTGGCTCAGGACGGTGGCAGCCAGCCGGGCAGGCCCATCCCCACCGGGGCAGGAGGCAGAGGAGGCTGGAAAGCCCCCAAACTGACTTCAGCAGCACCCTGCTCCCTCCTAGTCCACCCTCTAAAAGGCCTTATCATACTCCCGACTGCGGCCTCACGCTCCCTCCTGGGCAGGTGCCCCTCCCGGGCCAGCCTAGCAGCACCCACCAGCCAGCCAGGCAGGCAGGCAGTACCTGAAAGAGGGTCAGCGTGTGGTCGTCCAGGATGGTTTTTGGAGGAGCAATGACTGCGGAAAGATGGTTGTCTGCGCCAGGAAACGCCTCACGCCCCCCATCACCCCCCCATCCCTTGCCCATGCACCCCCTGCCCCAGGACAGGCCTGAGAGTGAGCATGAAGCCTGGGCCATAGGCCTCAGCTGAGGAATTTCTGAAGTACTCCTCAGCTCACATCCCCCTGTCCATCACTCTACCGCTGCAAAAACCCAGCAAGAAGCTGGGAAGAGGGCCTCGGGCAGACTCACCTGCAAGGGGACACCTGCCCTTCACAGTTCCCTGTGCAGCCCTGCGGCCTGACCCTTCACTACCCAGACGCCCTCCAAAGGAAGCCAGCAGCTCGCCCCTGTGCCCCCAGCCCCTACAGCTCCTGGCCAGGTGGGAAGCAAAGGGCACAGGGGCGCTGAGCAGGGTCAACCTCCCTCCCCAACTTCCCCAGTCCCGGACTCATGCTCAGACACCGGCACAGGACCTGCCTGCCCCATGATGCTGTTTCTGTGGGAAAAGCTGCTTCAAGCCCCAACTGGGAGGTGCCAGGGCTGCTGAGCAGGAGGTCCCAGAAAAGCACTTACACAGGTAGAACGGCAGCTTGGGGTTGCCCAGGTGGCTCCTCACGAAGTCCCGCAAATCCCCCACTGCAGGAGGAAGGGTGGGGTGAGCAGGGATCCCACACTCAGACCCACTCCAGGGCCGGGCCCCCTCTGCAATGGGACGGGAGCCAGGTCCAACCTGTGTGCAGACCCGCTCCCCAAGGTCACCAAGAACCCCACTCAGAACTGGTGGCACTGCTGCCTTCCTTCCAGGTGAGCTGCAGCCCCAGGCCAAAGACCCCGCTACTGGGTGTGGGGGAGACCTGGGTCCACCCTTCTCTGGGTGCCCCTCTGTCCCACCCATGCTCAGAACAGATGGGTGCACGGGGCCACCCAGTCCCACGGGTACTGCCTAGCTGGTCTGCCGAGCCTCCAACGTGAGCCGGTCCCCAGCCCTGCACCCGCTGCCTGCCCCATGGCCCAGAGGGAAGGAGCCTGGAAGAGCTCACAGGGCGCCCCCACCCTCCCGGACGCCCAGACGGGGCTGCTCACCGGTCTCGCTGGGGCGGAAGAAGCCCTGCAGGATGTAGCGGTCAGGAAACAGGACCCTCAAGACCACCTAGGCCAGGACAAGCCAGCTTGTCAACAGGACAGCTGGAGTCCAATCCAGGTGTCCACACCCCTGGGCCCACGATGGCTAGGTCCCCCGGCCACGTCGGGCCAGCAACCCCTCACCTTGGCTGCCCCCTAACGCTCCCGGCCCCATGGGCTGGACACAAGGACCAGTCAAGTACCCACGTGCACTTGTGAAAACACACTGATGTTTTTCATCTTAGAATGGGGCTGCCTGGCTCATTAACGAACCACGGCCGTGTAGGCCTGGGCTGAAGTACAGGAGACCATGGCCAGTGGCTTGTGGGCTGCAGAAGCCGCAGGAGGCCCCAGTGCAGAGCCATGTGCAGACCACCTCCCACCCAAAGGTACCTTAGGGTAGCGCTGCAGCTTCTCCTTCATCTGAGCCTCTCTGAAGGCCTTGGTCACCAAGGGGGCTTCTTCCAGGCGCTTCCTGGGGTGGGGGGGTGGGGTAGGGGGTGGCAGTGGTGAAGGTCCCAGGTCTCCCCAACCAGAGCAGAGGCCCCACACCAGCTGGACTCTGGGTTTCTCCCTCGTCCCCCTGGACTTCGTGAGCTGCTCCGCAACACAGGGCCAGACAGGACTAGGAGCCCCCTGCCTGGGACCCCTCACCCTCTGAGGTGTTGCCAAGGGAACGGGTGTCTCTGAAGGGGCCGGGTGCACACCCACCGTTCACTCTTGAGCTGGGCCAAACGTCTTCTGACATCATCCACGGTCACTTCGAAGAACTCGTCAGGCAGCTCTGCAGGCCAGGCCTGGAGCAGCACCTCCAGGTCAGGGTGGCACACCACGGGGTCTCGGTCCACTGGCTAGGCAGGCAGAGGGCTCGGCTGATGCAGGTCCCGGGAAGGGCCCAGGCTCCCGACCCCAGGGGGCTGGGGTGGCCGTGCAGACCCCGGCTGAGCCATGTGCTGCCGGCCCCGCCTGTTAGCCCATGGCCAGGGCCGGGTTTCCGTGATGGGGCATGGGACAGCCGAGCCTGTCCAGGACTGGAGCCCCTCCCACCATGCCTGCCTGCTTAGCAACACTGACACTGAGACCCTCACTCACCACCAGGGCACATGGCCCTGGGGTCTTGGCTTAGCCGGGTCAGCTGGCACCCTGACTGCTGGGGGGTACTTGGGCAGTGGGTGAAC
Organism: Globicephala melas; assembly: GCF_963455315.2. NCBI lineage: Eukaryota > Metazoa > Chordata > Mammalia > Artiodactyla > Delphinidae > Globicephala > Globicephala melas. The sequence goes on along the minus strand of NC_083333.1, from coordinate 33,010,622 downwards.
AGCAGCATCTCTGTTCACTTCCTGTCTCCGTGGGGGCTCCCCACGAGCCCCAGGGAGCTACCTGTTATCAGGGTCTCCCAGTGGGGAACAAACTTGGGGAGCAATGCCCTGGTCATGGCCATGTCAGCGGTTCCACGGGAAGGGCAGGAGAAGCGACAGCCCCCAAATTAGAGATTTGGCAAAAACCTGCCAGCTGCTGGCCCTATGGCCAGGCTGACCCCTCCTCCCTTCTCTGGGGGAGCAGCTGGCCCCACCCTCTGCCCACCGTGGGGACACAGGAAGGGACAGCGTCTCTCCTAATTGGCAGCAACGGAGAGGGAAATTATAAGGCAGGGCCTGCTCTGCTCGCAGTGCCTCCGGGTGGGTAATTGTAGCGAGTGTAGCTCAAGTGACTATGTGGGGAGACACCTTCGCGGCGCTGAGGCCGCCCATGGAGCCGGGCCCGACAGAGGTGTCCAGCTGCGCCGGCAGGGCCTATGCCAGGTCCTACCCTCCCTCGCACAGAACATCCACAAGCCGTCTGGGGTGAGGTCACTTCTCTGCCTTCTGCTCCCGCCTGCCCCCTCCTCCCCGCCCCAGCCTGGCACCGAAATCCCACCTCCTGCCTTCAACACTCAGAGCCGGGCTCAGCAGGCTTCTCTGATCATCCCTTCCTGCGCTCCGGCCCGACCACAGCCCCACCCACTCTAGAGGTCAGACTCACCAACCTGGGGCTGGTCGAGGGCTGAGGCTGCCCAGTGCACCTGCCAGGTGTCCCAAGGCTGCTCCCCCAGCCACACCCGAGGCCTTGACTGCCCAGGCCAGCAGGTCTCTGCCATTCCTGAGTGCACAGCTGTGTCACTCCTCGTAATGAACGGAGGTGGGTTCTCGCCAGGAAGCCCCACTGATCTCAAGGCACTGTGGCAGGGTGGCCAGGAAGGGCTGGCTGAGGCCCGGGCAGTGGGGTCTGTAGGTGGCTGATCGAGGCCCCTGGGGGCTGCCCCCTCAAAGCCACAACCCTCCTGCCGCCCACAGGCAGTCCACACCAGAGCTTTTTATAACAAGATGCCAGGCTGCCCCCCATAGCCACGGCGCCTGCATTCCAGAAGGGCCGAGCACTCGCCTGGGCTCCCGGGGGAGGGCGAGGGCAGATGTGGATGTGCCTGAGCTGGGCACCGCCGTGTCCACGAGTGCCAGGCCCCCGGCGCTCGAGCACAAAGCCCACAAGCCAACGAGCAAGCTCTGGGACCTCCCTGTCCCAGTCCCGCCCTCCGAGGACCCAGTTCTGGACACATGAGTCACCCCGAGAATCCAGCAATTGGGTGACTTGTGATCCACGGCCTGGAGCTGAGCCTGACCATCAGACAGGCCCCCTGATCCCCGGGGGGGGCACGGCTGGGGAAGCCCGACCCTGAGTGCACGGGGCCACTCTGGCCTCCTTATCCTCCTGGGTACTTCCAGTGCACAGCCCAGGGGTAACCTGGAGGACTGCAGACTGCTAGCACTTCCCACAACCCTCCCACAACTTCCAGAACAGGGACGCAGGTGACACCAGCTGCTGGCTTCATGCTGCTCAGGGGCCACTGACTTTCAGTCAGAAAGTGAGCAGACAAAAATCTCTCTCCCCGCTGGATCTACCTTCAATTCACACCCCTCCTCCCATGCCTCAGCTCTGCTCCAGAAGCCCGTTTGTCTGTCCAAGAGCAGTCAGGAGCCGGGGTCCCACACGGGAACCAGAGCACTGGGAGAGAGCCACCTCGAGATCCCACTCTCTCGTTCTCCTGCACCGCCCTGCGTCTTGGGGACCTCCCTGCTCCTGGGCAGAGAAGCCAGGGTTCTGAGCAGCCTCTGCTGCCCATCAGAGCCCAGGGGCCAGATCACCCAAGTCCCAGAGCTGCCGCCATGACCGGACCCCAGGCGGTCCCTGTCCCATGAGAACAGTGGATATCCATGGCTGGGCTGGTAGGACGGACCACCCTGTCCTACCAAATGACCGAGGGAGAAGCCAGGGGGCTTCAAACACCTCCATGAGGCCTGCCCAGAAGATATTTCCACCGCAAAGAGGAGAGAGACCAGGAAAGGAGGAGTGGGTCTGACCGCTCCACGTGGGAGGAAGCAGGGCAGACACGGCGCCAGCGGAGGCCAAGCCCTGGCCCTGCTCACTTCCAATGCTCTGCCGGCAATCTAGCCCTCATTTGCTGTTCCTTTACCCGCCGCTCCTTAGTCATGGGCAGTTATCATGCACAGCTCCCATCCTAGGTGGATTTATGGAGATGTTTTTGGATGGAGAATAGAGATCTAGGATGAGACACCATTAAGAAAAAAAAAAAAAAAAAAAAACGCATACAGTGGCCACTGTCAGAGGGCCTCAGCGCCCTCACCATGGGGACTGGGTTCCTGTGTGCTGGTCGAGGGAGGGACACAGCCCCAGGGTCCAGGATGGGCCTCCAAGATGAACCTCCCAGTTGGTGCCCGAGGATGCTGGTGGGGTGGCAGGCCTAGAACCTTCCCAGCGCACCTGACAGCTGGCCCACCTGACAGCCCGAATCTCCAGGTCTGCTCCTCCAGATCCTACCAGGGAGCCACTCAGAGGACGCGCCTCCACTAAGAACCCAATGTCACCAGGCTTGGGTCATCCTGCCAAAGTCACAGGTTTTCCATCATCAGCTCAAGGTCCAGCTCCTGAATGCTGTCAGTGTCCAGAGCACAGCCCTGGCCCCGTCTCCCGCCGCCCCCACCCCCTAACCCCAGGAAAGCCAGAGGAGCCGGTTCCTCCCCCGGTGGCCCCGACGCTGCGGGCATCTCACTGTCGGCTAGAAGATGGGCAGAATGAGGAGGAGGCAGCCAGAGCCTGGGGTCTGAGCCCATGGGGTGGGGGGGCCTACATGACAGCGCATGACAGATGAGAAAACAGGCACGGGCATGATCCTGAGGGGAGGATCGGCAGGTGTCTGCAGCCTCCAAGGGCGGGGCCACAGGAGACCCGATTCTTCTGGTGGAACGCCCAGCAGGGGTCTCTCATTTCCTGCAAGCAAGCACAAGACCCTAGCAAAGACTCCCCTGTCCCAGCCTCCACCGAGGGTATTAAGACAAGAGAACACCCAGAAGACCAGAAAGGAGGGAGGTGGACGGAGAGAGCAGACGAGTCAGGCTGTCTGCAAACTGGAGGATACTGGCGAGGGGCACAGAGGGCATTTGGGAGGGAAAGGACCCTCCGGAGGTGGGGGAACAGGAGCACCCTCTGCGGGTGATGTTCAGAGGAGGCCCTGGGTGACGGCCTGAGGCTGCAGACACTGGACTGACACCTGGGCCACTCAGCCATGGGGACTTGGGGACCCGCCACCAGCTGTGGACGGCCACCAGTGCCTTCAGGAAGAGCCTCTGTCACACCAGGATGGACCCTTCAAGGGAGACCCGAGGGGAGGAAGGTGTGAGGGCACTGCCTACCCTCAGCCCCATGCCACAGGCAGTGAGATGCCAGGCCTGGAGGGGACCAGGGGATGGGGCTCTGGGCTGAGACGTGGGCCCACGGCTTCCCCCAACAGCCAGGGGACATGCTCCAGTGGCCACCACACGAGTGGCTGAGAACCCACTTGGGCACACAGGGGTCTCATGTCAAAAGCGGCCTCACTGCCTGCTGAGGTTTCATTTTCTTGACAGTAATTTTCCAGGACATGATGACACAGGGAGAAAAAATGTAAAAACTATTTGGAGGTGACCTCAACCCCAGATTTTCCAGCTGCCCTGTGAGGGCTCTTGTTTTCCTCCCGCCCTCCCACCTCCCTCTTACCCAGACTGTCCTCTGACAATGGTTTTTGGTAACAGGGAATGTGAAGCGTTTCCCCTTGAGGCTTGGAGCTGAAATGAAACACTACGCGGGAGGAAGGCGGGCCAAGCCTCCGTCACTCTCAGAGCCGGCCGCCCTCTGGAGGGAGCAACGCGCCAGCACGAGGCCAGGCCTGACCGGCAAGGCTGCACTGAACTCCAGCCCCTCATCCGCTGGGCCTGCCAGCGGCACAGGCGGAGGCCGCGCCTGCCCCAGCCCTGGGCCAACGTCCACACCTGGGCCTGCACGCCTTCCAAGCAGGAAAAATGAGAGCATCTTTAAGAAGAGGAGAAACGCTGGGCTGCCACAGTGACGCAGGCACACTTTGAAACCCGGTGGCTCCACGCCCTGGCGTGGCCCCACCTGTCTGTGCACGCAGTGCATGAACCCCCAAAGGACTGAAATAAGCAAATGTAAGGCATGGGGTGGCTCTCCTCATGCACAGGGGAAGACGCCTGCTCCAGGCCAGCAAACCCAGGGGTGGACGCACACAGCAGACCAAAGGGCCAGGAGAAACCCCGCAGAGGGAGCCCCTTGAGCCCGATCAGGATGGGGGCCTGCAAACGAGGCTGCCTGGCCCTGCGGGCAGCTCTGGGGTTCCAGGGGGTACTCTGGCAGCCGGGGCGCCCTGCCCACCGGTTCTCCATGGCTTCGCAGGTTGGGCATCTGTCTCTCCCCCGAGTCCAGTCATGGTTGAGACACAGCATGACAAGGACAGCTGGAGGGCACCTGCCTGTCACCAGGCTTTAAAAACCGCCTCAAGACTCAGTTGGGGCCTTCAAAGTTGCTGACCCATCTGCCAGCAAACCTCAAAGGGCATCCCAAGTTAAGGCCAAGGCCAGAGCCCCGGGACTGTCCACAAACAGCGGCAGGGCAGGGAGAGGCTCACAGCACGCCCTGGGCCCACACACGGGGGGACAGCGGGCTGTGCTCTTGGGGGCATGTCATGGACAGGCACCCCGGGCCAAGAGGAGGAGGGTGGCAGGGCAGCAAGGGGCACTGCTCTCGGTCCACCCCGGGCCCCAGGTCCTGGCCAGGCTCCCCCCAGCCCTGCGTGTTCTAAACCTTCCCGTAAACCGGGGACAGCCAGAGGCGAAGCTGACGCCTGCCCTGAGACATGGGTGCAAGGTGCGGAGTAAGCCCCCGGGGCCACGTCTTCAGGAGATGAGACCATCCCCTGGAGGATGAGGGGCAGGCAGGGGAGACTGCCGTCAGCCCGCCCTTCCCAGGGGGTTGGGGCCTTTGATCACGAACCCCTGTGCCAGCTGCGTGGGGGGACGCCGGCTGGGAGCACAGCCCAGCAGCACAAAGAGCTGCGGGGCAGCCTCCTGGGCCAGCGGAAGGACTTCAAAGGACAGGCCAGGGGCCGCCGGGCAGCCCCAGCCTCTCTCCGCACTTGGTTCTGACGGCCAGTAAAACTACCTTCTAATAATTAATGTTCTGACATCAAAGGCAGGAGCCGCCCGGGTCTGTAAACCATCCCGGGCCTCAGCCGAGGACCTGCCTGTATTTCATCCTGTCTCTTCTGACTCTTCATTCAAATCCAAAACCACACACAGGCAAAGCATTAATGGGAAACTTGGAAACTCTTTTTGATTACTAAAGTGTACCTTTGAAGTTCCCCCAAAAGTTCTGATTTGTTCCCTTCTCCCCTCCCCCAGGACTCGAGGGGACACAAAGCAGACAGCATGTGGCCAGCCGGGCCTCCGGGTGCACGGCTGTCAGTGTGACAGGAGGCGCAAGGCAGGCGGGCGGGGGATGCTCCACAATCAACCAGCTGCTGGGGCTCCCAGATCAAAGACACGCACTGCTGGCGGCCAGGCGGACCCTCCCCAGGACTCCTCCTTCCTGGGGCCCCTGGGGTCAGCGCTCGGGGATGCACTGGGATCCTGCGCCTGACAGCAACCACCTATCAGGCTGGCACCAGACCAGGCCACTCCCCACACAGCCCTGGGGAGTCAGCAGGCTCCCAAGAGATGCAGAGAGCCACAGCCTTTAGGATGGGAGAAGGAGACAGCCAGCCCCGGTACTAGTTTTCTGGCCCCCAAACCTAGGGGTCCCCAGAAAGAGCAGGCCCAAAGGGAGTTGGGCCCCCAGCCCTGGCTCACCCCAACCACAAGGCTCTGCTTTCGAAAGCTGATTCTGGGCCCAGGTGACGAGCCTGTGAGACTGGGGGCTTCGTACTAGTGTCTAATGCAGCCCAGACATCAGCGTAGAAGCCAGTGGGGTCCCTGAAGAGCCAGGGCACCACCACCACCTCCCCAGGACGGACATTCACGGGGCTTGAGACTGGCTCAGTTCCCCTCCCTTCCCCCATCCATTCAGCAAGGACACACAAAGCATGGTTCAGGAAGCAGGAGGAAGCCCCCACCACCTGCCCCTCTGCAGGAACTTGGGCTCTGTCCCACCGCTGAGCCTCCGCACGGCCCACCCCGCACAGGCACAGGTGCCCCTGTCCCTCTACCCTCCCCTTCAGGTATGTGACCTGAAAGCAAGAGTGAGGAGGGTGCTCTAGAAGAGACAGGATGCAGGCTCCAGCACTAAAATAGTTAACAGCAGCTCAGAGTGCAGCTAAACACATCACTGAAACTGGACTGACCCCTGGAATGCAAGGATAGCTTCGTGGGGGAAATCCATCCTAAACCTCAGCATGCAAACGAACTAAATGAGAGCGAAGGCGTGGAATCACCTCAATGCGGGAAACGCAGCTCATAAAGCACCACTCTTGGGCTTCCCTGGTGGCGCAGTGGTTGAGAGTCCGCCTGCCGATGCAGGGGACACGGGTTCGTGCCCCGGTCCGGGAAGATCCCACATGCCGCGGGGCGGCTGCGCCCGTGAGCCATGGCCGCTGAGCCTGCGCTGCCACAACAGTGAGAGGCCAGCGTACGGCAAAAAAAAAAAAAAGCACCACTCTTACTTTTGATAAAGAAAAATTCTCAGAGAATTAGGAATAGAAACTCTTGATTTGATAAAGATTTTTCACAGCCCACAGCATCTTTCACAGATAAACTAAGATTACTCCGTGTGAGATCAAGGTCAAGACAAGGATGCCCACTAAATTTGCTGCTATTCAACAGAGACTCAATCACTGCAATACGACAAGAAAAAAAAAATGAGAGAAGTAAGGACATCAAGGAAAAAGATAAGCTAACATTATCTGCAGACTCCAATTGAAAATGAGAAACTGCTGGAACCAGTAAAGCAAGTGAGCAAGGCTGCTGGGTATAAAAGCCAGCAGCATCCATGCCCGGGTGGAGCCTCTCCATTCTCACTCCACAAGCTCCTGCTCCAGGCAGGGAATCCTGCAATGGCTCTCCATCGTCTGGAAAGGTGATTTGTACAAAGGAATTCGTTTCAGCAGTGGCATCCTTCTCGTCACTTAAAACCTCAAGTGGACCCTAAGCGTTGGCACATGGAGCCACTCTGGCTGGAAGGAAGGGCAGAAGAGAGCGGAGAGCCTGGAGCCCTCACTCAGAAGGTGAAGCTGCGTCTCGAATAACGCCCACATGCACCTGTGCAGCCTCATGGGCTCCACAGGTGACAACGTGCAGCCCAGGCTGGAAACCCAGGCTGGCCCCACCGTAAGGTCTCTTTATTTGGAAAGACCCTCTCCAGCCACAAGCCAGAGACCTAAGCTGGACTCTGGATGAATGCCTCTGAGCCTCTCCGGGGGCCAACCCCAAGAGGCAGGGGGCCCAGCACAGCGCAGGAGCCCAAAACGTTGGGAAATCTACAACACGCCTTTCCTGAAAACAGTCTGTGAGCGCTGCTGAGGGAGCAGTCACACAGAGGGACACAAAGAAGCCTATGGGGGCTTCCCTGGTGGCGCAGTGGTTGAGAGTCGGCCTGCGGATGCAGGGGACACGGGTTCGCGCCCCGGTCCGGGAAGGTCCCACATGCCGTGGAGCGGCTGGGCCCGTGAGCCACGGCCACTAAGCCTGCACATCCGGAGCCTGTGCTCCGCAAAGGGAGAGGCCACAACAGTAAGAGGCCTGCGTACCGCAAAAAAAAAAAAAAAAAAAAAGAAGCCTATGGAAGCTCTGCCGTACGACTCATGAAAGCCCTACTGGAGAAAGTCCCAGAGGCGCTCCAGGGAGAAAGTCCTGCCCTGGTGCCAAGCTTGAGCACCAACCCGACAGGGGCCACGCCTGTCCTCCCTCTTAGGAGCTCCAACACAGCTGCAACTGCCCAGGGACAGGTTGGCCTGACCCACAGACGACCAGAGATGGCCTCCATCAGACAGCGGGGAGGCAGACACTGGCCACACGCCTGACTTCTGCAGAGGTGCCGCCCACCTGGGGGTCCTCCTGCTCAGCGTGATCCAAGATGCAAGGCCCCTTCCACCCCTCATGTCTGTGTGTGGTCAGAGCAGGGGACGGGGGCGGGAATCACTGTGGGGGAGGATGTGAGACCAGGGCACAGCTCAAAGGTGCCCAAAGACAGATTCAACATCGAGAAGACAAAAAGCCTAACACTGCCCTGATGGTAGGTGTCTATTAAGTCGTACCTCAATAGAGCTGATCAGACTAGAAGACAGCGTCACAGAGGCAACCCAGGACCTGGGCCGTTTCATCACAGCTCCGTGAGGGCTGCACGCCCTCCTCCCAGCTGTGGCTCAGACGGCCGCCAGGAACTTCCAAGAAGTCCCCACCAGAGACGTCCGAGGCCCCACCCACAAGCTTGTGAAGAGTGAGCAAACTCACCCTCTTCTGCCTGTTTGGCGCGTGCCCCACACGCCCACTGGCCAGTGGTGGGACGTAGCATGTGAGCTGCAGCACGCCTGGCTCAGGAGTCAATGTGGCGTGGGACGATCAAGGCCAAACCATCTTCCTGTCAAAAGCCAGTCAAACCCACCAGCCCAGGAGAAGGTGGAGGCGCCGCGTCCAAGGCTCTAGGAAGGATGGCTCTCTTGGCTGTGACATGGCCAGCCAGGACACACAGGTTTGTCAAAACCCATCAACTGTACATCTAAAATGGTGCCTCAAGAAAGCTGATTTCAGGCAAAGCAAAACCAAAAAATCGCTTCCCTGGGAAGATGAAACCGCACCCAGCGACCCTGCTACACCCTGGGCTGAGCAGCCACGAGGTCAGGTGCAGTTAAGAGAAAGGACCCCAGCGCCCAGCTCGCCCCTTACCAGCTCCAGCTCCGGCTGGGGCTCCTGGCCAGGCCTCGACTTCTTTGGCTGGGAGGGGCCTGCAGGGCTGGAGAAGGACTTTGGCAGTTTGGCTGAAGATGACATCAGAGGCCTCACGGACCCGGAGGGGCCCCCCAGTCGCTGTCCCCCACCCGAGAAAGGAACAAAGGGGGCTGGTGTGGGCTCCTTCGAGATCTGCTTTGCCTGAGCGTCCACCGGCTTCGGGCCCAGGCCATCCACGCGGCCAGCCCCCGGGCTCGCTGCCTCATCCTGATGGCTCACATCGCCCTGGCTGAGCTCCGCTGAATTCAGTGGAAACGGAGGGCTGCTGGCTGCCTGGTCGGCCGACAAGGAAGGGGTCGGGCTTCCTGGGCTTCTGCTCCAGGAGACCCCAGGCTCCTGCCTGCCAGTGGAATCATGTCTCTTCATGGAAAACCTGAGTGGGTAGGCCCGGAAAGCAAATGAAACTCCATACACGGAGCCCCGCGTCTCACAGTGCCAGCATCGTATCTTCTGGTGACTACCAAACCAAATTCAACCCCTGAAAGCACCCCACAGCCCTTCCCGACCCGCCTCAGCTCACGGGGGAAGAAGCGTGCGTGGGGCCGCCACGCCAGCCCGGCTGAGGGCAGATCCCCCCCACCTGATGCTGCACCCCATGGTGCCCAGCCCCCACAGACTGCAGGCGGGAGAAGCGACTGGCAAGGGTCTGGGCTTCCCCACGTTTCCTGTTTCCTTTCCCTTGAGACCGCAGTTTTCTTCACTAAACCAGACTCAGAGACCCCCCACCTGATGATGGCGCTGCCCCCGGTGAGGCCCAGTGACTGCAGCGTCGTGCTCTGCAAGGCGGCTCTACCGGTCACCTGTGAGGAAGGAACAGGACATCCTGCTGACCCCTCGCTGACTCCCCCAGCCTGGGCACTGTGTCACCAGCACCATGGGGTCCCGCAGCCAGCCACAGCTCCCAAAAGGCCTGGGTCCAGCCCCCTGCACCCCAATCTACATCCGAGCATTTGTTCGCTGGTCCATGTCTGTCTCCCCAACCCCACCCCATCCGAGGTCTGGGTGGGCAGGGCTCAGGCCGGGGTTAGGCACATCTGGCCAGCTAACCAGCCCTCTGAGGGCTGGAGCTGATCCAGGCCCAGGTGCCTGAGGCCCAGTGGTCTGTCTCCTCCAGGGGAGGACCCATCCCCCAAGGTCCCTCCCGCTCACAGCCCTGGAACCCCTGCCCCACTGAGCCCTGGGTCAGGAACCTCAAACTGGGATAAATAGGTGGGTGTGCCCTGTCTACACCAGGGGCCCCTCGGGGACAGTGGGCACCCCAGGCCAGGAAAGGGCGCTTGGCCAGGGTTGAAACAAAAAGCCCCTGTGAGCCAGGGGACAAGCGCCAAGAGGGTCCCCCGTCACGGGCGGGCGGGCGGGGACAGGCAGGGCCTCAGTGCCAGGCCAAGCCTGCACCACGCCACACTCGGTTTTGAAAAAGATCAAAACTTTGAGCAAAGCAAATATTTATTAAAATGAAACCACTTTTGTGACTCTTGGGCTTTGAGAGAAGCTGAGAAAACAAACAGGGCTCTGAGGGAGGTTTGGGAGCAGCCCGGGCGGCCCGCAGTTGGTTCCAGCGGAGCCGGCATCCTGCCTTTTTTCCATGAAACACATCATGCTTTCAGGGCCCCAGTCTGCCCATCGCTGCTTTGAAAGGTCTAAAGGAGTGAATTTTCCAGATTGGAAAGTGGGGTGGGCCCATGTGGCGGCTGGGAGGGGGCGACGGGGCGCGGGCCCGGCGGGTGGGCCCACAGCTCACCTACCTCATCTCTCATGTACACGCAAACGGGGCTGGCCTCATACGGCCGGTCCAGACACTCCCTGAGAGGGGAGAGAAGAAAGCATCACGGGTAGCCACTGCCTGGGGACACTGCTGCCCTGGGGACAGCACCCTGGCCAGCCACTGTGGGGGACCCGCCCACCCTGGCCACCCCACGGCTGGCCATCAGCCCATGGCCTGGGGGTGTCTCCCACCTGCCCACGGCCTCCCGGCTCAGAGCAAAGGGAGGACACAGAACACGGGGACGGGCGGCACCAGCCACCTCCTGGACGTGCCTTGGGTTGCTGTCAACTGTGCCCAGGGTCGGCGATGAGAAAGTCCTGGGAGGGCATGATCTGGGCTTTTATCTGAAGCTGTCCCCTGAGAAGGTTGCTGCCCCAGAAGCACCAGGAGCACTTGGCACGGATCTATCACACAAACTCCAAGGAGAGAGTGGGACAATGCCAGGACAAACAGGGAGGTGGGCAGCGGGCCCAGCCACCAACGCCCCTCCCCTATAAACCAGACCCTGAGATGGGAGGGAAGGGCCCCCAGGAAGCACAGCTGGGCAGGCTGGAGGATGGCAGGCATGCAGGCGCACCATCGCGCACACACCCTCAGGATGGCCAACACCACTCACACAGGCCTGTACCTCGACAGCTGTACCACACAGGCCTGCGACGACCAAGGGAAGTTTATTTCTGCATTTCCTGACACATACCCGTAGAACTAGCCCCCAAATAAACGCATGTCCCAGACCTAGCAGCAGTGCCCCAGGCCTGACCCTCTCCTCCGGGAAGGGTGACACAAGGCGTTGCGCCTGCCAGAGTAGGAGACCTGGAGCACCCTCAGGCCGTGCAGTGCTCCCGGCCAAGCCCAGGGCTCAGACAAGGAGGTGGCTGGGATGGGAGACACAGAGGCTCAGCTGGTGACTGTACACAGACACTCGGACACTCGACTGCCTGGGCCCGTCCCCGAGACCCGTGACACTGTCCTCTGCTCAGGTTCAGCATGTTTTCTCCCGTCTCTCTTGTTTGCTTTCAGTTTATGCTTTGCATATTCCTCAGGGCTGAGACACTCAAGCTAATCCAGAGGTTGCCGTGGGGGCCCCTGGAAGAGGTCCCCGGCCACCTCCCACAGGCTGCCGGTCCCCATGGAGCACCCCGGGCTCTCCCCAAGGCTGTGCTCACAAAGAAGCTGCTCCCCAGGGAAGGCTTCCAGCCCTCGACCAGAGCCTCATGGGGGCCGGCCATGGCGGGTGTGACCCCGCACACACAGCGTGGCCAGGCCTCAGGAAAACACAAGACCCCAAAGTGCCAGAGAGACAACCCTGACCAGGCCTACACACTCTTCATCCTGAAGCCAAAACAGAGAAAGAGTGAAGGAAGATACTCCAGCAAACAAGATCCCAGGGCTAGAGAGGAGGAAGGCGGTGGGGAGACACAGGGGTCCTGCTCCTTTCAACGGCAACAGAGACAGCAGCTTTCAGGGCTGGGCTCAGAAAGCAAGCTGACTGCCCACCACGAGACAGGCAGAGTCCCCTCTGCTCTCAGGGGTTCTGGCCAGGCGTCCTCCCTCGAAATCCTTGTCCAGGGCACCCAATGCCAGCGTGGGGACCACAAATCACAAACAGGGACGAGAGCACAGCAGCACCCGGGAAGGCCTGCCTGCCTGCTGCCCTCGGAGGCCCCTGGACATCAAACAGCAGCTCAGCTTTGATGTCGGCTCCTCCAGAGGGATCGGATTCCTGCGTGTGGGATCTGAGGAGAGGCCTGTAAACACGCCGAGGGGAGGGGCAGCCGAGATCACTTCCAGACTTTCCTGGCCAATTAACAGCGCTCTCCCATCCGGCCGAGGACAGTGGACCAGGAGGTTCCAGCTCAACGGAGAGCCGAAGCCACCACTCCCTGCAACAGACATTGCTAAAGTTCCACGTGTCTCAGAGGGAGCCTAGAGGGGACCTCCCGGGGACCCTTGTGCCCCTGGACCTGCTCCCACCCCCCAGCCCAGGCAGAGCCACTGGACGCCACTTGGCCCAAGGGATGATGCTGGGGAGGAGTGGCAGGATCTCACTCTATCTAAGGCCGGCACACCTGCTCTCGGGGCCAGGCCTGGGGCCAGCAGGGTCAGCCAGGCAGGGCAAAGGCGCTGCTGCTGCTGTGCTCTTCAACCACCATGGAGGGTGTCACCCCATAGACATGGGCCATCCGCCCACCCAGATGGCTCCTGGCAGGGCTCGCGGGGAGGTGATGCTGTGAACTGGGGGCAAGGCAGGCATCTGGAGCCCCTTCTGTTTTTGTCACCTGTTTGGGCCTGACCAAGTTGGGCTGGTACAAACTCAGGTGCCACCGACACAAGCCTGACACCACAGCACTCCCACACAAGAACAACCAAGGGCTTCCCTGGTGGCGCAGTGGTTGAGAGTCCACCTGCCGATGCAGGGGACATGGGTTCGTGCCCTGGTCCAGGAAGATCCCACATGCCGCGGAGCGGCTGGGCCCATGAGCCGTGGCCGCTGAGCCTGCGCGTCTGGAGCCTGTGCTCTGCAACGGGAGAGGCCACAGCAGTGAGAGGCCTGCGTACCGCAAAAAAAAAAAAGAACAACCAAAACTGACAAAAACCAACTGAAACTAACAGAGCTGTGACTTCAGGCTCAGAGGGGTCCCTGCTGCCACAAGGAAGCCCAGGGTGGGTGAGGCCACATCCCAAGGGGCCAGGTGACTCATCCACCACCACCCAGCAGCCCAACCCACAAAGAGATGAGGTTGTGGCCCAAGGGAGCAAGGAGGCCGAGGCTCAGCCGAATCACAGAGACTCCTCCTCCAGAGCAGACGGAGTGGGGAGTTGCAGGGGGAAGGCAGCCTCTGGCCTTCCCAAACAAGACGGGGGGTGGGGAGGTGCTGCTCGAGAGCCCTGAATCTAGGCCTCTGGCTGCCCGCCCACAAGGCTCTGGGTCTGGGCACAGCGTGACCACAGGCCGGCCCCCAACCTCAGGGGCAGCCCCTCCCTGCAGCCCGCTGTGCCCTGGGGGCCCTACGACCCTGAGAGAACAGGCAGACACCTACCTTTCCCAGGGACACTCGACTCCCTGCTTTTACTATGCATGGGATGAACACGGCTGAGATGGACCAGTGGGCTTGGCTGTGAAATGAGGCCAGGTGTAGAGGGGCAACGGGCTTCCGGGAAGAATCCAGCCTGGCATGGCATGCCTGGAGCCCTCCCTGAAGCAGATGCCCGAGAAGCAGAGAGGAGGACGGGCCAGCCCACATGGAGCCAGTGCCATCCGTGGCGGCTACCCGTCCACACGGGTGCCGAGCACGCGCAGGGCAGCTGGCCCAGAAGGAGGCCAGCTCCAAGTGTGAGACACACCGGATTTCAAAGACCTCCTACCAACAAAGAATGTAAAATATCTCCTTTTTCCTGTTGATTACACGTTCAGAGAATATTTTGGATATACTGAGTCAAGTTAATTATATTCCTAAAATTAATTACACCTGTTTTTACTTTCCTTTGATGTGGCTACCAGAAAATTCTGAATTACCTCCATGTCCCGCACATGTGGCCCACATGGCATGTCCAGTGGACAGTTCATTGCTCCAGATGCTAGGGTCAGGGCCGGGCCACCATCCACCCTGATCCCCATGCATAGGACCTGCCTCCTGACCAACAGTGGATCCAGGGTGCTGTGC